>NC_029773.3:58468062-58493075 GCF_000817695.3 Arachis duranensis
AATGCTCAGCCCAAGCACACACCAAGTGGGCCCAGAAGTGGATTTTTATGTCATTTACTCATTTCTGTAAACCCTAGCTACAAGTTCTCTATAAGTAGGACCTTTTGCTATTGTATTTTCATCTTGAGATCTTTGAATCTTTTGATCATGTTTTGGGAGCTGGCCATTCGGCCATGCCTAGACCTTGTTCTTATGTATTTTTAACGGTGGAGTTTCTATGGTGTGGAGCTCTGCTGTACCTCGAGTATTAATGCAATTACTAGTGTTCTTCTATTCAATTCAGCTTATTCTTGTTCTAAGATATTCATTCGTACCCAAGAACATGATGAATGTGATGATTATGTGACGCTCATCATCATTCTCACTTATGAACGCGTGCCTGACAACCACTTCTGTTCTATAAGCAAACAAGGCTTGAATGTTTATCTCTTGGGTTCCTTAATCAAAATCTTCGTGGTATAAGCTAGAATTGATGGCGGCATTCAAGAGAATCCGGAAGGTCTAATCCTTGTCTGTGGTATTCTGAGTAGGATTCAAGGATTGAATGACTGTGACGAGCTTCAAACTCACGATTGTGGGGCATTAGTGACAGACGCAAAAGAATCACTGGATTCTATTCCGACATGATCGAGAACCGACAGATGAATAGCCGTGCTGTGATAGAGCGCGTTGAACATTTTCATTGAGAGGACGGGACTGTAGCCATTGACAATGGTGATGCCCAACATACAGCTTGCCATGGAAAGGAGTAAGAAGGATTGGATGAAGACAGTAGGAAAGCAGAGAGACGGAAGGGACAAAGCATCTCCATACGCTTATCTGAAATTCTCACCAATGAATTACATAAGTATCTCTATCTTTATCTTCATGTTTTATTCATCATTCATAACCATTTGAATCTGCCTGACTAAGATTTACAAGATAACCATAGCTTGCTTCATACCAACAATCTCCGTGGGATCGACCCTTACTCGCGTAAGGTTTATTACTTGGACGACCCAGTGCACTTGCTGGTTAGTTGTGTGAAGTTGGGATAAAGATTTGAGATTGCAATTGAGTGTACCATGTTGATGGCGCCATTGATGATCACAATTTCATGCACCACCTGTCCTATTGATTGTGATATTACATTGTCGGTTCAACAGCCAATCTGACACATCCCCCCGGATGTTGCCTTTCAGTCACGAATAAAATGGGGACCCTTGGCGATATTGTGTCCGGTTCGCAGTCCTGGGATATAGTGCCCGAGCGCACTCTTGTGATTCCGAAAGGATGCGACCGGGATACTCTACCACAGACCTCACATCTCAACGTAAGTGGGACGAACCACCGCCCTTACGCTGCTGCCGCTACGTCGACAGGCGGGATTAACCGCCATCCCTGCCAGGCATATAACGTCTCAACAATCTCTTTAAAATTTCTCATCAGTAGTTTTTAAAATCATTTCATTCAGAGCTCATTAGATCACTACTTTCACAATTCATTCCAATCTCATTTTTTCACCTCTTTCATAATTCATTCTGAACTCATTAGTTCACCACTCTAACAATTCATTCCGAACACATTAGTTCACCACTTTCACAATTCATTCCGAACTCATTAGTTCACCATTTTCATAATTTATTATCAATAATCACCCATACCATATGCCGCCCTCTCACTCAACCAAAACCGGCCTTGATACTCTAGAAACCTTGCCTCCATTCTCTAACCGTTTACTAGAAATACCGAATTAAACCACGTAAGACCTTCTATATGTTTTGACATCTGAAAACAAGCCAAAGAGTCTTAAATAAGTGTCACCGAAGTTTACAAGCTTGCCGGGAAAGTGAAATAGTTAAAAACAAGGTTTTTGTTCAAAAACAGGGTAGTGTGCGTACGCCTAGGGTTGTGCGTACGCACGCCCAGGAAAATTTTCAAGAAGTGTGCATACATATAGAGGTGTGCGTAAGCACAGGAGTAAAATTTTTCCATTCTGCTCGTTTGCACAATGAGTGCAAACGCCCTCAATAGAATGCACCTTCCAGCTGATGTGTGAAAATTTGCACAACACAAATTCCCTTCAGCAAGTGTACCGAATCATCAAGTAATAACTCACTTTTGAGTGAGGTCGATCCCACAGGGATTGATGGATTAAGCAACTTTAGTTAGGTGATTTATCTAATCAAGAAAATATTTGATGGTTTTTTGTGTAATTGAATGAACAAAATGGTGATTAACAAAGAAAATAAACGTGCAGGAAGTAAGTTGCTGGAAATTTAGATGCTGAAAGTAAATTGCGAAAAGTAAATGGCAGAAACTTAAATGACAAGAAACTAAAAGAGAAGAAACTTAAATGGCAAGAAAGTAAAAAAAGTAAGAATGTAAATGGCTATGAAAAGTAAATTGCATGAAATGTAAATGGGTTTTGGGAGCTGGGAATCAAAGAAAGCAGGAAGCTCAAAGCAATTGAAGTGAAGAATAACAATGGGAAAGATTCATTAGGGATTGGAGATATTATAATCCATCGTGAATTAACGGGTCTCAACTTCATTCTCAATCATATGAAGTAGATCTATGGCAGATTGTAATTAATTGAGTCCCAATTCCTTGGCAATCTAATTTCTCTTAACACAATCAATTTGCCAATTCCTTGATCTAATTGTCAAGAGAAGATGTTAAGTTCAATTCTCTTATCGATAAGCCACACAAGTTCTCAAGATTTTAATTCAACCCAGAATTTATTGATCAAGAGAGTTGTGAGAGAAAGAGCTTCAAACTAATTTCTATGATTCCCCTTCCGAGGCTCACATAGAAATTCAATGGATCTAAACCCCCTTCCGGTAGTGAATAGATCAATTAAGCACGGAAGTTATCTCTTAGCTACAACAAGCGGATTGTGAAGAAGAAGAATTTCACTAATTCATTTGAATTACAACAGAGCTCCTCCCCCTAATGATGTGGGGTTTAGTTCATCATTGCTCTAGAAACTCCAAGAGAAAAGAAAAGTACATCAAAAGTAAACTAAAATGCAGAAAGAAAATCCTAATTCCCAGCCTCTCTTTTAGAGTCAGTTCCTTAGGTCCTAGCCTTTTTCTAAGTTCAAAACTTTTCCTATATATACTCCTTGTGTGATATTCAATTAAGTCTTCAAGTACTTGGATGTGGGCCCTTGGCCTTGGTTAAAGTAGTTAGCAAACTCTTTCGGCTTTTCTCAGCTCTCTGGAAGGTATTAGTTGCAGCAGCACTGACGTTAGTGAGGCCGTTAGTGTGGATAACTCTCTGTACATTGCATGGCTCGCTAACGTTAGTACTGGCGTTAGTGGAATTAGCTTGGCCACTAACACAGTTCTTCTTTGCTCTGTCCATGTTGGTGCTGGCGTTAGTGGCCAAGCAGCTCTTCCTTGGAGTCTTGGACGTTAACACTCACGTTAGTGCCTACGTAAGTGGCACTAACTTGGCCACTAACGTAGATCTTCTTGACTTCTTTGAGTGTATCGCGCATGTTAGTCCCTACGTTAGTGGCACTAACTTGGCCACTAATGTTGGTTTTCTTGGTCCCTTGGAGGTGTGTCGCACACGTTAGTCCCTACGTTAGTGGCACTAACTTGGCTACTAACATAGGTCTTCTTTGGAGCCTTTGCGTTGGCACTGGCATTAGTGGCATTAACTTGGCCACTAACGCCACTCCTCCCTTGCTTTCTTATGCTTCTTCTTGCCCATCATCAATCAAACACTTGCATCAAAGCAATGCTATCATCACAAGATAATGCATCATTCATTGCACCAAGTAGTTATTTGCATTAATCTCATGAAAATGTGTATAATTCACAATGTTGATTGAATCAAGACATGCATACATAACTCATCTAAATGCTTGCTTATTGACTAAGAAAATGCATGAAATAATCTAAAACATACTAAAAATGGCATGAAAAGTTAGCCAAAATGCCTTGGCATCACAAGCGTGTGTGTGCGCACAGCTTGCAAAACTTCGTTGGTTGTGTGTGCGCACAGAGGGTAACTTGGTACGGAAATTACAACCACAAACTCACCAGCTAGTGCACCGGGTCGTACCAAGTAGTACCTCAGGTGAATGAGGGTCGATCCCACGAAGATTGATGGATCAAGCAATAATGATTGAGTGATTGACTTAGTCACTTAGTCAGACAAACAGAAAATGATGGTTTGAAAGTTCAATTGCATTAAACAGTAATTTAGAGAATTGGAAAGCAAGCACTAAACGGGTTGTGAAATATATAGAGAGAAACAGTTAAGGCGTCAGAGATATCTATCTTCCGGATTGACTTTTCTTACTAACTATTTTAATCATGCAAGATTTAATTCATAGCAAACTGTAAGTGACTAAACCCGAATTCCTTAGACCATTTTAGTCTCCTTTAACCTTTGTCAACCGCCAATTCCTTGGTCACTTAGTTCCAATTAGAGGGTGAAGTTCAATTCTAGTTTATATGCCATAAAAACCTTAATTACCCAAATATAAGAGGATTATATGTCACGTATCCTGTTAAGTCCAAATAATTAGAAGTTTAGGAGAAATTATTTTCAAGTTTTTGTTCAAGTAAAGAGCTTTTCCTAGTTATACAAGAACTCAATTAGAAAAAGGGTCATACTTCCGTTCCACCCAAATTCATAAGATAAAGAACGAAAACAATTCTTGAAATATAAATCAATGCATGAATTAAAATAAAAAAATAATAGTATCAATCCATACAATAGACAGAGCTCCTAACCTTAACAGTGGAGGTTTAGTTGCTCATGGTTCTGAAAGAAAAACTAGGATTCAGAAAACTGTAAAATTGCGAAATGAGGTAGAAAAGAAGAGAAGAGCCCGAAGGGCTTATTCTTTTCCCTTTTATATCTAATCCTAATTAATGTAAAATATATTTCCTAAAAACTAAATAATATCTTTTCCTATATAAAATAATTTTAAAGCTTAATCAGAATAAATAATAATATCTGCAAGCCTTCAAGTGGAGCGTGGGGACCATGTAGGTTATTAAGATCCATGCTGAACTTGGAAATTCTCAAGTTCAGTGTGGATGAGGCAGTATGTCTCCTTTGGTGTGTTCCTTGAGTCCACGCTGAACTTGAGAATTCTCAAGTTCAGTGTGAATGATGTGTGATTCTTCCTTTGTGCGTTGGAGTCCACGCTGAACTTGGAAATTACCAAGTTCAGCGTGGAGGAGGCCGAATTAGATTTCCCTGGATGGTTGGTGCTGACACTAAACTTGAATAATTTCAAGTTCAGCGTGGAGTGGACAACATCAATTCTTCATTCTCTCGATTCTCTAGCCTTGGCTTAAATTCTGTGAAATTTATCCAATATACTACCTGAAATAAACAGAATTGCACACAACTCAAAGTAACATTCATATTGGCCGAAATGTATTAGATTCTGATTAAACTTAGCAATTCAAGTGCAAATTCATAAGGAAAAGATAGAGAAGATGCTCACGCATCACTAGCGCTCCCAACAGTAGCCATATCCTCGTGTGTGCGTGTGCACACAAAACAGAAATCACAAATTATGCAACATTTACAAAATTCAGATTTCAGACACCAACTTTCAATGAACATATCTTTCTCTACAAAATTCAGATTTCTACAAAATTGATAGCATTTTAAAGCTCTTTAAATTATATTTACTTTGATATAAAAATCATTAAATTCAAAAATTGTAGCTCAAGATATAATCCGTCAAAGCTAGCCCAAAACTCATTTTTACAAAAGTTTTACAAGTTCTCAACCTTCCAAATTTCTCAACCAAAACAAAACCAAAACCTCACCAAACTCAAAAATACATCAGATCTTACCCTTTTTATATCTCAATTCATCACTTCACCTTATACAATCATCAATCCCAATTATCATTTACATGATGCTATAATCATTTCTCAACCAACACTTTAATCAATCATAATTCTTCCATTACCAATCATAAAAAGCAATCTCAATCATTCACAATATCAATTTTCAACACTATTTACCAACATTAACATCATTATTAATTCGATTCATCAAAGGCATCAATTAATCATACATCATCACTCAACCAAGTTCAACAACCAAATTAATCCAATCCTATTCTATGGGTCACTAGCCTAAGTGTCCAGAAATATTATATATTACATAGAGAAAACCAAAACCATACCTTGGCCGATTCCCAAGATGCACAAAATCACCAAATTTGAACTCTAACAAGCTTCAACTCACCAAAAGCTACCAAGTCAACTTTCAAGCAATTCAAGTCACCAATATACTCCACACAACACCAATTCAAGCTAGAAAATACACAAATTCCATAAATCAAAACTAGGATTCATAAAAAATCATAAATATATAAGGGTTCAAGACTCTCTTACCTTATCCAACAGTTTTAGGAGCAAAACCCAATAGATTCCTCAAGTTAGCTTGATGCTAAACACATCAAAATATCAAAATCTCAAAACCCCCAAACACTAGATTTTCGAATTTTCGGAAGGAAAGGTTGAGAGAGAAAAAGAGATTTTCTCACCAGTTTCTTGGATTTTTGTAGAGTTCTTTGTGGTGATCACGTGGCCGCAAACGGTGCGGCAATCGGAGCTCTATAGCTCAAGTTATGAGCTTGGGAAGTTGAAGATGAATAGTGACCATGAAGGGTTTTCTCTCTTCTTCAACTTCACTTTAGCTGCTGTGTTTTATGTTTATGAGGCTGAATAGGTCTCATTAACACACTTATATATGTTGGGCTTGGGCCCAACTTGGGCCCGGTCCAACCCGTTAGCATTTTTGGCCCGTTTGACCCAACTTTGGGCCAAACCTTTAAAATTACTGCCAGTTTTCAACTTTAATTTATTTTTCTAAGGTTTTTTTACTGTTTTTATTATTCTTGTAAAGTACCGAATAGACTTAAATCGGTTCGACTGGTCTATCTGCCGGTTCATGGTTTTACTCGATTTTTCGCAGAAAATTACATTTTCCAACTCAGAAAAATCTACTGAGTGCAAAAATCATATTTAAATTCACTAATTCACATTCTAAGTTTTCGGATCCTATTTTGGGCAATATTAATTATTTAAGTAAACGGTTAATTAATCGCAGTTCTTACATTCTCCCCACCAAATAAGAAATTTTGCCCTCAAAATTTGGTTTACCTATCATCTTCCTTAAATGCTTCCCTCAAGTTAATCCTACCCCTCCCTGTTCATCTTATCACTCCTCCATGTAGGCTTATGTAACTATTCGCATCCTCCATCCATATTTATGACTCCATATCTTAATCGATTTCATTCTTATGATGCATTCATCCTTGTCCCTGTCAGCTTCTTTCAATCAACCTTAATACAACATTAACATTTTTCAATTGAATGTTCTCCAAATCTATCTTGCAAAACCAACAATTTGTCCATTACCATCTACGCACAAATCCAATTATATCTGTAATCATCTCCAAAATCTACTCTTAATTAATATAATTTTACAGTCACAATTAAACTTAGTTTCATAGAAATCTTTACTTACATCAACCCATTAAACTCTTTAAGTATTCAAGCATAAGATACATTTAGTCATCGTCCTACGACCTTTTCTCACAATTATTATGTGGTATTGCATGTCGTAAGCTTCTGCTGCGCCACTCTGATTCTTAGCCACTACTTTACTAACTAATCCAAACGTTAACTCAAGTCATACATCATTATCGGGATACAAAACCTAGGCTCAATTCTGAACTCTCTCAACTTGACGCAATTAGGATTTACGCTCATGCTAAGACTAAGTAATAACTTAGGGCATTATAGCCTCTATATGCCTAATTCTAATCTTAAATGATTTTCTACAGCTCCAAGTACCATATCCATCAATTTCCAACCATTCCACACTTTCAAAGCCTAACAACAATTCTTATATTAATCACAATTTCAATACTATCCACTCAATCACGCTCAATTATTCCAACACCTAAAGTATTCTTTTCTCCATCTCCTTTACTTATTTGACAAAATTCCAAGGTCCGCAATACCACCATACCGTTTATTCTACATCTAATTATCTAAATCATTTATAATTTCATCAATATATACAATTCAAATTCCGTTAGACATACTAAACAACTAATGAATCTCTAATTATCCTAATTAAAATCTAATGTTAGACTCAGCCAAAAATTCAAGCCTAAATTCATTTTCGCTTATTTTCTCCTTTTCAAATTACCTTTGCACTCAATAATTCACCATGTGCCAAATGTTATACTAACTACCTTATAATCTACACGTGAAAACCAAAATCAAGCACGGAATTTTCTGGGGTGATAGCTTAACTCAAAATAGTAATTCTTTGGTGATTACATCCATCTCCATGGGGTAGTTCCTTCTTGCTCCACATTCTCAGCACAAGCACAAATGTAGCAGACTCCAGATCGCGCGTCAGAGAATTTACTTTGTGCGCCCTCAACTATCACGATGCATAAACCACTACGTCCTAATATTACATCAGAACGCACTCCAGGATTTTTCTAAGAAACGTACTAGTAGATCCTTAATGGTCCATGGGGTTCAAGCAGTGCAAACACTAGCGCTGTAGTTAAATTTTTCCTTTAAGTTTTGAAGAATTTCCTCCATATTCTGACGTTCGCACTAATGAGCACCTTTGTGTGTTAACTCAGTCATCAGTAACACCATTTTGCAAAATCGAAGCCTCACCACTCCTCGTAAAGTTGCACGCTCACCGGTTTCATCCTTCATGTTCCTAAGGAACTAACATATCGATGGTTGCTTCTAAGGATTGTAGGCAATGTCGAAATGAGTTCAAGTTATCTGAATGAATACCAAACTCAAAAAGAGAACCAACAATTCCGAATGGTATCTGTAAAAAATTAAAGAGATACATTAGGTTGAGATCAGACAAAGTTATTGTAGAAAATAAGAAAATGCACCAGAAAGAGAATTAGAGTGCACCCCAAAAAGGAATTCCAATTTTTAGAATCTTTAAAAGAAATAATAAGGAAACCTAAATCAAAATACACCCATACTGATGGTTTATCTCAATAAAAATCTTCCTCACACTTAATTAGGTCAAAACAGATTTAGGCTCATGTAAAGAGGTACGAGTTTCGGGCGAGGATACATGCGAACAAAGAATAGGATTAAGAAATGTTTAAGCTAATTATCAAAAAGGATCACAGAATAAGGTATTTCATCCTTTATCATTCTATGGTGTCAATTCTCCCTCACGCCTTCCGTTGCGTTACTCTGATTCGTTGATTCTTAAGATTTTTATGACTCGCCCACGTCAACCAAAAACGTTTCTAAGTTCTGTCGGCTCTAGCGGCAGTAATTTACGCGGCACAAGTACATGGAGTCATAGGCCTGACCCTAAACCTGATACCCTCAGTTATAAGTTTAGCACACTAAGTTATGAATAAATATTAGGTTACAACCTCACACCATGTAGTTATAGCTTTGGCACTAATTACACACTTACCTCTAATTGATGTTGATTCCGACCCGCATTCGGGTTCTTCTCATGAGTACAATCCCTCGCCATGTGACCAGGTAATCCACAATTATAGCAGTCACCTCTTCCCCTCGTCGGGTGATATAGATCAAAAGTGGGTCTCGGTCTCCTAGGGTTTCTTTGACCTTGAGGTACATGTCCTCCTTTCTTAAAGTTCTGAGCTCTTGGTTGAAAGTGCTTTTCACGCCCATAGTCATTGTTCTCCCCTAGAGTATCTCTTGATGAAGCCACTTTCTTCGCTTACTCCTACACAACTCTTGCCTTGTTCACAAGCTCAGAAAAGATCCGAATCTCCAAAGGAGTCACAGCAGTCATAATGTTATCCTTCAAGCCTCCTTGGTACTTAATGCACTTCCAACTTTTATAGGTCTCCGGAGCATCCTGACATACCCTAAAGAACCTACAAAGCTCCTAAACCGAGTAGTGTAATCCACCAAAGACAGAGAGCCTTGCTTCAGCTGCATAAGCTTCAACTCCCTTGCTTCCCTTACAGATTCAGGAAAGTACTTCTTGTAAACAGCCGTCTAGAATACATCCTAAGGAATGTGGGCATTCTGAAGCTGTAGCAAGCGGCATTCACCTTGCCACCAGTGTTGAGCCTCTCCTAAGAGTCGATACGTAGCAAACTCCACAAACTGGTTGTTCGGAACATGCTGGACTTGTAATGCACGCTCTATAGCTTGGAACTAATTATCCGCATCCGTAGCATTGGTCGAACCTCTGAAAGTCGGTGGATGAATCTTGAGAAATGTAGCCAAGGTCATCGAAGTACCTCCTAAGTCATTACCATTTCCTTTCCCATTATTATTCCCATTTCCATCCCTATTTCCGTCTCCTGCTAGTTAACCAAATGTCTGCACAGCTTGCAAGGTTGCAGCAGCATTCACTTCCATGGGATTAGCCAAGTTGGCCATCGCCGTCATAAACTCGGCATTGTTATCGGGCGGTCGTTCAGTCTCAATTCCTCTCCGTGTACGAGTGCGACCTCGTCCGCGAGTAGCCATTAAGGTTTCTTTCTACATCAAACAATCGATATCAAGGTGATCATCTTAATATCAAAATCATAGTGCTTCAATTATCCCAAAAAGGCATTCACAAACAAGCATACTATGAAATATCAAGTAGATAAACCGCTCTGATACTACTAAATGTAACATCCTAATTACCCTAAGCCTTACCTCGTGCCACAAAGCAAAGGTTAATCAAGGTTACAACAATTCTAAAGCTGATACATATTTATATAGAAGGAAATTAATATATTCCAGAAGTCCAATGAAGAAATAAGCTCAAAAGCAGAGTTCGGAAAGCACAAACGTACTCACAAAGCTACACCAAACAAGGCACATGATAAAAGTACAGATATCAAGGTATATATATAGATATATCAAAAGATAATAATCATAAGGATCTAGCTGCCGCTCGGGAGTTTAAGCTGGCTAGCTATATACAGACATACAGAATTTTAAACAGATAAAATAACTTATAAAAACTTCCTCTCAAAGTAAGCCTCTAGGCCAAATAAATACAGAAGTGAGAGAAACTAAACAAATAACCAAAAGGGCTTCAAAACAAGATAGCAATCCTCTGCTCTATCACCACCAAGTAACTCACCGAGGTGGTTGCGATCTACATCTGAAAAATAACAACAGAATATGGTATGAGAACCGGAGGTTCTCAGTATGGTAACACTTCCCAGTGATGTAAGATATACGACTCCGAGACGCCAGAGGCAATCCTAGAACTTCATATCCATCACAAAATTCATCTTAAAGCATAACTAAAACATTATAACATAACTTAAAACCATAATATAATAAAAAAGGGTAATCTAACTTAGTGGATTTCTAAACTAACAACTCTCCACTGTCCCATAGCCTTCACCAACCTATCCTCCATGCGATCCAATCACCACCGCCTTCCGAACCTCCTCAATCCAAATAGAAAGCATAATTAATACAATGCAAGTAAAACAAAAGTTTAAGCCTGTATATCAAGTAATTCAAATAGGCAATTAAGCATGCTATACAATTAGGCAAACAATACAAGTCAGCAAAGCAAACAAACAGATAGAATATGCGCATGATGAATTCCTGTCCTATTGGCTGTGATATCACATTGTCGGTTCAACTGCGAAGCCGATACATCCTCCCAGGATGTTGCCTTTCGATCACGAATAAAATGGGTACCCCCGGCGATATCGTGCCCGGTTCACAGTCCAGGGATATAGTGCCCGAGCGCACTCTTGTGATTCCGAAAGGATACGAGCGGAATACTCTGCCACAGACCTCACATCCCAACGTAAGCAGGACGAACCACCGCCCTTACGCCACCGTCGCTACCTCGATAGGCGGGATTAACTGCGGTCCCTGCCAGGCACATAGCGTCTTAACAATCTCATCAAAATGTCTCATCAGTAGTTTTCAAAATCATTTCATTCAGAGCTCATTAGATCACTACTTTCACAATTCATTCCAATCTCATTATTTCACCTCTTTCATAATTCATTCCGAACTCATTAGTTCACCACTTTCACAATTCATTCCGAACTCATTAGTTCTCCACTCTCACAATTCATTCCGAACTCATTAGTTCACCACTTTCACAATTCATTCCGAACTCATTACTTTACCACTTTCAAAATTCATTATCAATACTCACCCAGACGATATGCCACCATCTCACTCAACCAAAGCCGGCTTCAGTGCTCCAGAAACCTAGCCTCCGTTCTCTAACCCTTTACCAGAAATAACGAATTAAACCTCCTAAGACCTCTATGTTTTGACATTAAAAAACAAGCCAAAGAGGCTTAGATAAGTGTCACCGAAGTTCACAAGCTTGCCGGGAAGGTGAAACAGTTAAAAACAAGGTTTTTGTTGAAAAACAAGGCAGTGTGTGTACGTCTTGGGTTGTGTGTACGCACGCCCAGAAAAATTTTCAAGAAGTGTGCGTACGTGATAAACCGCTATTTTATGATTCATATTGTATTTAATTGTGTGGTTTTATCAAGTCTTCACCCACTCATTCATATGATTTGCATGTATTTACAATTCCTTCCTAAAAATATTCTATGAATGATAACTTGCTTCCTAAAGACCTTTTAGTTGTATATTTTTATCTTCCTTCGTACCATTCGATGTCGTGATCTGTGTGTTAAGTATTTCAGGCTTCATAGGGCAGGAATGGCATAAGGAATGAAGAGGAAGCGTGCAAAAGTGGAAGGAATACAAGGAATTGAGGAGATGACCAGTGAGAAGTCAGCGGTCGCATGGCTCACGCGACCGCGCGAAATGGAAGAAATCACAGTGACGCGCACGCGTGCCTAACGTGACCGTGCGGATTTGAAGCTGCACGAACGATGCGAATGCATGGACGACGTGCACGCGTTGTACAAGAAACGCTGAGTGACGCAAATGCATGGACGATGCGGCCGCGTGACGTGCGCGATCTGCAGAATTTCAAAAGTCGCTGGCACAGATTTTGGGCCGCATTTCAACCCAGTTTTCGGCCCAGAAACACATATTAGAGCCAGGAAACATGCAGAGACAACAACAACAATTCATTCCGCATAATTTCAAGTTTTTAGATCTGAATTTACTTCCCCTAGGTTTTTCACTTGAACATTCATAAATTAGGATTTTGAAGAATTTTGGCTTTAGCTTTTGAGAAGAGTCTACCTTCAGTACTAGTCATTATAGCTTGTTATTTTACTTTTCATTTACTCTTCCATATTCTTAATTTATTCAGAATTGACATTGAATTATTTTTCATAGTTTATTAATACAAGACTATTTTTACTTTTAATTAACTTCTTTTATTATTATTTATTATGTCTTCTTCTATTTCTCCCATTGATTTTGTGAAGTCTACAATTATGATGATGGAGTAGTCCCCCAACTTGATTGGGAGTTGATTAAAAGGAGAACCTTGAGTTGGAATACTCAAGAGTTCAATTATAATTGGTTCATTATTGGTCGACTTGTTAATCACTAACTCTAATCCTTCCCAAGGGAGAGCGTTAGGACTTGTGAATAGAAGTTGACTTTTAATTTGACTTTCCTTCATTCGTTGAGAGTTAACTAAATGTAAACAATGACTAATTTTTAATTGCTCTTGATAAAATTCTAACAAGGATAGAACTTCCAATTAATCTTCTCCCGGTCAAGATTTTATTTAAATCATATAAATTCTCTAATTTAATTTTTTGTTCATCAAATTCAAAACCCTTTTTGAAACCCTCTGATTGATAAAATAGCACATCTTCCTGCAACTCGTTGGGAGACGACCTGGGACTCATACTCCTAGTATTTTATTTCTAAAATTTGTGACAACCCTTTTCTAAATTAACGAGTAGATTTCTGCCAGTTAAGAACTGTACTCGCAACACCATTTTTCTAATTAATTCTTAATCTGCCAATTTCCGCTCACGTCAATTTTTGACGCCGTTGCCGGGGAGTTGCAATAGTGTGCTAATTTATTGATTGGAATTTATTTAATTGCATTTTTCTTTTTTTATTTTTGTTACTTTGAGCTACACGTTTCTTTCATTAAATGATGCGTTCACTTCCTGATACAAGCTTGCCAGTATTTTACCCTGAGATTGAAAGAACTATTTCACGTATTAGGCAAGCTCGGCGTCGGCTAGTCCTCTCCGAGGACGAATATGAAACGTCATCTAAGGGAGAAACAAGCTCCCCCTTTACTGATCCAGTTGATTCACGTGCAGGTGACATGGCAGCACCTAAAAAAGTCACTATCCAGTTGATCTTACAATACAACCATTCCAGGCACGCTACCCAGCAGTGGCTGTGGATTTTGAAATAAAGACTGCACTACTCAACTTGATGCCCAAGTTTCATGGTTTACCTACTCAAGAGCCTATCAAGCACCTTAGGGATTTCCAGACAGCTTGTTCTACTGTTAAGCGTGATGGTACTGACAAAATTTCTATTCTGCTAAAGGCTTTTCCATTCTCTCTTGAGGGGAAGGCAAAAGAGTGGTACTACACTCAACCCGGAGCAACTATTTCTAACTGGGATACGCTTAGAAGAGAATTTTTGGAGAAATTCTTTCCAGCTGAGGTTGTCGATAAACTGAGGAAAGACATTTCCATGATCGTTCAAGACGAATCTGAAACTCTCCACGAATATTGGGAGCGCTTCAATAATCTTCTGGAAGCATGTCCTCACCATATGATTGACAAGATAGTGTTGCTCGGCTACTTTACACAGGGCATAAAATCTCAAGATAAGACCACATTGGAAGGTGCTAGCAATAGGTCTATGAAGAAGTACAAGACTATCGAAGAGGCATGGCAATTGATCAGCAACTTAGCTGAATCTACTAGGAATCACAGGCAGAAACAAAGTCGGTCAAGAGCTATTGCAGAGGTATCCTTTAGCAAAGAGACTGCTGCTATAACTCAGAGCTTATGTGAAATGACCAACTTACTAAAGCAGATACAACTAAGTCAACAACAAGCTCAGCAAGTTCAGCTTTCTCCACCACAGCACAGCCAACAGTTGGTTCCACAAAGAGTATGCGGGATCTTTGCAGATTACAGTAATTATACTGATGAGTGTCCATAACTCCAACAGGAAGACCACACTATGGCAGCCACTCATAACTTCTATGACCGCCCCAATCAAGGGTACAATCAAGGTGGCAGCTACAACTATGGATGGCAGGATTACCCCAACCAAGGTTGGAGAGATAATTCCAACCAGGGTTGGAGGGACAATCATAATAAAGGAGGCAGAGATAATAATGGAAATCAGAGGTGGAATAATAATAACAACTTCAGGCAACATAACCAGAATCAGGCCTACAAAGCACCTCATCTAAGGCAGCCTCAAGCATCTCAGCAGACTCCTCATATCACTTACCCCTCTTTATCTCCTAATGATGAGTTGCTACAATCTATTGATTGAAGACAGCAGGCCATGGAAAATGACCTTACTTCTACTCCAAATGGTCTGAACTATACCTTACAAGCCCTTGTCTCACAGATTGGATCACTGAATAACTCTAACAACCAGTCCTCAAGCTCTGGTGGACTCCCCTCTCAACCATTACCCAACCCCAAGGGTGGCGTCAATGCCATTACCCTGAGATCTGGAACCACACTGTAAGAGAGGAATCTAGAGGAGTCAAGCCTTCCAGAACATGCCCCAGCTGTGGACACGGTTGAGGTAGAGGATGTTGAAGAAGAAGATGAAGTACAAGGCATGGTTGAAACAGAAACAACCCAACCAAGGAATGCAGAACCTCAGTAGGCTGAAGCTATAAAGGATGCCACTCCTATTCTATTTCCACACCTTGCTAAGAAGCCCAGAAAGCATATGTAACTTGATCCAAAAATGGTAGAGATTTTCAAAAAGGTTGAGGTAATTGTTCCCCTTTTTGATGTTATTCAGCAAGTGCCTAAATATGCAAAGTTTCTAAAAGAATTGTGCATACGTAAAGATAAAATTAATGAATTAGAAACTATTCCTTTAGGTAGTTCTATATCTGCTTTAATGGAAAATATACCTGAAAAATGTAGTGACCCAAAATCATGCATGGTTAATTGTACCATTGGAGGTGTGATATTTTCTGACTATATGTGTGATTTAGGAGCATGCGTGAGTATTATGCCCTTGTCTATATATAATGCTTTAAGGTTCCCTACCTTAAAAAGGTCGGCAACTCGTTTTGTGTTAGCAGATAAGAGCATTATCACAGTGGTTGGAATTGCTGAAGATGTATTAGTGAGCATTAAGGGGCTCACATTTCCCATTGATTTTTATATCCTAGAGATGCCCCAAAATGACTCAGGGAGACCTTCATCCATCCTGCTTGGTAGACCTTTTTGAAGACTTCAAAGTTCAAGCTAGATGCCTTTTTGGGTACCTATTCTTTTGAGGTAGATGGCAGAACAGTGAGCCTCAATCTAGATGAAGCTATGAAGCATTCCCCAGAAGATCACTCTATATTCCAATGTGACATCATTGAGGAAATTATAGCTACAACTCACTAGGAAGAAATGGCAGAGAGTCACATAGAGCAAGATCCAAGTGTGGGGATACCCTCTGAACATACTGAAGATTCATCACCATTTTCGCCAGCCCCAGAGAATCCAGAACCAAACCATGAGTGGAAAATGGAATTAAAGCCCCTTCTTCCACACCTCAAGTATGCATACCTTGAGGACAAGCAGAAGTTCCCAGTTATCATTGCAAGGGAGCTCACTTCCCAACAAGAAGAACAACTGCTTAGTGTATTGAGGACACATAAGAAAGCAATTGGATAGAGCTTGGCGGATATAGTAGGCATCAGCCCTCGAGTTTGTGAGCATAGAATATTCTTAGAAGAAGGAGCAAAGCCTATTCGTCAACCTCAGAGAAGATTGAATCCCACCATCTTAGAAGTTGTCAAGAAGGAAGTTACCAGACTACTTGAAGCAGATATCATTTACCCCATTTCAGATAGCAAATGGGTCAGCCCAATACAAGTGGTGCCCAAGAAGTCTGGAGTCACAACAATAAGGAATGAGCAAGGAGAACTTCTGACAACGAGAGTGCAGAACGCATGGAGAGTTTACATAACTACAGGCGTCTCAACCAAGCCACTTGCAAGGATCATTATCCCTTGCCATTCATTGATCAGATGCTTGATCACCTGTTAGGTAAATCTTACTACTGCTTTCTAGATGGTTACACAGGTTATTTTCAAGTCCATATAGCTTTTGAAGATCAGGAAAAGACTACTTTTACATGTCCTTTTAGGACTTATGTTATAAAAGAATGCCCTTTGGCTTGTGCAATGCACCAGCTACTTTCCAGAGGTGTATGATGAGTCTTTTCTCTGATCTGATTGAGATTTGTATGGAAGTTTTTATGGATGACTTTAGCGTTTATGGTGATTCATTTAACCTTTGCTTGGAAAGTTTGTCTAAAGTATTGGATAGGTGTGTTAGTTCAAACCTTGTTTTAAATTTTGAAAAGTGTCATTTTATAGTAAAACAAGGTATTGTTCTAGGACATGTTGTTTCTGATACTGGTATCTCTATAGACTCAGCAAAGGTGGATGTTATTTCTAGTTTACCTTATCCCTCCTCTGTGAGGGAAGTCCGTTCGTTCCTTGGCCATGCAAGTTTTTACAGGAGATTCATTAAGCACTTCAGTAAGGTAGCACTACCCTTATCCAAACTACTGCAGAAAGATATTAAGTTCGAGTTCAGTGAGGATTGCAAACAAGCGTTTGATAAGCTAAAGACCGCCTTGACTCAAGCTCTGATTGTGAGGGACCAGACTGGAGTCAACCATTTAAAATCATGTATGACACCTCCAATCATGCAGTAGGAGCAGCACTGCTCAACATGAAGGTAACGACCCTTTTGTAATTGCTTATGCATCTAAGACTTTAGATGCTGCTCAATCTAATTACACTACTACTGAAAAAGATCTTCTAGCTATTGCTTTTGTTTTGGATAAATTTCGTGCCTATTTACTTGGTACTAAGGTTGTAGTGTACTCAAATCATGCAGCTCTAAAATATTTATTAGCTAAAAAGGAGTCTAAACCAAGGCTAATACGTTGGATGCTACTGTTGCAAGAATTTGATCTGGAAATTAAAGATAGGAGTGGTAACCAAAATTTAGTGGCTGACCACTTTAGTCACCTTGAGCACATTAAAGATGACTCCATTCCTATCAATGATAATTTCCCATTTGATAGCTTACAGGCAGTATCTGATGTAGCCCCTTGGTATGCACCTGTAACTAATTATCTAGTTAGCCATACGTTTCCTTCTGATTTCACTAAGCATCAGAGAGCCAAGCTGAAAAGCGAGTCCAAAAGCTATGTATGCAATGACCCATATCTATGGAGGTGTGGTGCTGACCAGGTAATTAGACGGTGTGTACCTCAATCAGAATTCTAGTTCATTTTAGAGGCCTGTCACTCATCTGAGAGTGGAGGACATTTTGGCCCTCAACGAACTGCTAGAAAAGTTTTAGACTGTGGATTCTGGTGGCCTACTCTTTTTAAAGATGCTGCTAATCTTTGTAAATCTTGTCCTCCGTGCCAAAGGTTTGGTAATATATCCTAGAGGGATGAAATGCCTCAGCAAATTATGCTTTTCTGTGAAATTTTTTATGTTTGGGGCATTGACTTCATGGGTCCATTTCCAAATTCTAATAGCCACCTTTATATACTATTAGCTGTAGATTATGTTTCTAAATGGGTGGAAGCAATTCTTACCCGTACTGATGATGCTAACACCATTGTTTCCTTTGTTAGAAATCATATTATTTGTCACTTTGGATCACCACGAGCAATCGTGAGCGATCAAGGCACTCACTTTTGTAACAGGAGACTAACAGGTTTACTGAAGAGGCACGGGATCATTCATAAAGTATCAACCGCCTATCACCCCCAGACTAATGGGCAAGTAGAGGTGTCTAACAGAGAGATAAAGCGTATACTACAAAAGGTAGTCAAGCCTCATAGGAAGAGGGACTGGAGCACCAGGCTCCAAGACGCGCTTTGAGCATATCGAACAGCATACAAGACACTGATTGGGATGAGTCCTTTCCGCTTGGTTTATGGAAAGGCCTGTCATCTCCCAGTTGAGTTAGAGCACAAAGCCTTCTGGGCGGTAAAGGAATGCAACGTGGACTATGAGAGAGCCGGAGCTGAACGAAAGTTGCAATTGCAAGAATTAGAGAGCCTTCACCTTGAAGCTTATGAAAACTCCAGGCTGTATAAAGAGAAGGTGAAGGTTGTGCATGACAAGAGCATTAAGAGAAGAGAATTCCAACCAGGGGACTTAGTCCTACTTTACAACTCTAGAATGTGACTCATGCCAGGCAAGCTGAGATCCAGATGGGATGGTCCGTATCGAGTAAAGAAGATGGAACCATACGGAGTCTTTCACTTGAGCCATCCTTCAAGCTCTGAACTTATCAAAGTCAATGGACATCGCTTGAAGTTATTCCATGGTGAAAAGATGGCAAAAAACCAGGAACTAGAGATCTTCCTCTTGGAAGATCCACCCACAGTAGAAGACTGAGCAAGTGGAGCGTCCAACTTAAGGACGTTAAAGTAAAGTGCTGGGTGGGAGACAACCCACCATGGTATGATCGTTCCTCCCCTTCTCCTTACCTTCCTTCATCAATAACTCTTCTCAGTACTACTGCCTATCTTTTGCATCTCATTCACATACTACATATTGAATTTTTATAAAAAAAAGGGGGTTATGGCATGCGACGCGCCAGCGTCGGTGACGCGTTCGCGTCACTGTGCCTTCGAAGCATTAATGAAAAGGAACAAAGAGTTGCGCAGGTATGTGGCTGGAGGCGTGCCCATGGCACCATTTAATCTACGCGTCCGTGTGGATGACGCAATCGCATCATTCGTAACAAGGCCTCCCCACGCGTCCGCGTCACCCATGCATCCGCGTCCCTTGCGCCGCCCAACTCATTCAAATCTGCCAGATTATCTTTTCTTTTCTCACCCCATTCCTATTTTATTTTCCCCCTTCCTTCTTCCTCCCTTCTTTCTCTCTTCTACCCCCTCTTTCCTACCACCATTATCAAGGTTTTTCTTCTCTTCTCCCCTTCCTACTTTTTTATTCTTCTTCTTATTTTCATGTTTTCTTTTTCTTTCTCTTTTACTTTCTCTATCCATGTTTTCTTTTTCTTTTCTTCTTCCTTCTATTGGTGTTAGAAATTTATTTGGGTCATTATTCTTATATGTTTCTTGTAAATTGTTTAGGACTTGTTTAACAATTATATATTATTTTTATAGGGTTACTTGCATGTTCAAAATTAATTTTTCCATATCTTATTTAACATGCATGCTATGTGTTTGTGAAAACGCCTGTATGGCATTTTGCACTATTTTTAGATTTCTTTCAATCTACTACTATAAATGCTTGCTTTTCACAACATCATTTTTATATTTTATTAATTAAATATAATTGTTATTACAAGCATATTGTTAGATGGAAAGACTTGGTAATCTAACTTGGACATTGAATGCTTGATCTATGCTACTCATGCCCTTGCCGGCATGCCAATAAACACCTGGCATTTAACTGTCATCACATGCACTTGTTTTATTTCCATTGTTGATTTACCACATGTAGTCATGACCATGTGTTCACATCATTATCCTTTCCTGTGCATTGATTACCACCTTTCACATTCGTTTCCTTGCTATAACCCTTGAAATATTCATGTCTTTACTCGTTTCCTTTCAGGATGGCCACCAAGAAAGGCAAGGAGAAAGCTACCCCCAAATCCACAACAAGAAAAGGAATAAAAAGAACATTAGTGGCAGAGTCTTCTTCAACTGCGGTTAAGCCCTCAACAAAAAGAATTAAAAGGATTATCAAGGTTATTGAAAAGGAGAAAGCCTTCCCAACAAAGGACACTGCACGATTTCCCAATCGTTACTGTGAGCAGAAGTTCCCCATTTCGGCAGCTCGGAATTACAACAACGAACACCTTCTTATCCTTCCACCTCGTATTGCCAACTTTGTTGAGCCACAAATTGCACTAAGACATTGGGGATTCCTACAGAGACAGCCATGACTGGTTAACCTTTCTTTGGTAGTTGAGTTCTACTCCAATTTCCACCTGCCGACCCTGTAGTCTGTTTATGTCCGTCAGAAGCAAATTCCCATTACAGAAGAGGCCATTCAGCGAGCCTTAGATCTTCCCCTTGCTCTAGAAGGACTGGACGCTTTTCAAGTAGCCGCACTCAAGCGCCAGACATACAAATTTGACTGGGACGCTATTCTCAAAGTTATCGTACAACCTGGCAGCAAATGGATCTTCGAATACCATTATTCCTGTCCTAAGGGGATCTCGGCTTCCGCACTCACCTTGGAGGCTCACGTATGGGCACAGATTATGTCCCATTACGTCTTTCCGAGCACTCATGAGTCCTCTTTCACTGCAGACATGGCCGTTCTACTATGGTGCATCCTTACAGACCAGCCTCTAAATCTACCAAGACACATCCGGAATGCTATGGGACACGTGCAAATCGCGAGCAACCTTCCTTTCCCCGCCTTGGTCTCAGACCTTGTCTCAGCAGCCGGAGTCTCCTAAAAAGCTGGGGACACCCAAGCCATACTTCCACGGGATGATCAGTACGTCCCTAACGAGAGATATTTCAGGCCACCACTTGCCACTAATTTCCTCAATTTCACACACCCAAAACTCAGAAACAGAAGAGTAGAATTGCCCAAGTAAGAATGAGGAAGGAGATCAGTCAATTCTCCCTTGATCCTCTTAGTGCTCGGACAAGTCTCTCAAGAACAATTGCAAGAGAGTCAAAGCTCAAAGAAAAAGTGAAAGTAAAATTCAAAGGTAAGTGTAAAAGTGGTGAAAAGTAAAAGTGGTAAAAAAGGTCCTAATTACATCAAACTAGCTTCTATTTATACACTTTCTATTCTTGGATTTTGGGATTTGGATGGGCTTTTGATTTGGTGAAGAAATGAATTAAAATGGGGTTTTAATTTGAATTTTCGGCCCATGAAAATTCACTCCCAGGAGGCTGCCTTGCCCTTGTAGAGGGCAGGGCAGAAAATTGGTGCTTGGTGCATGAGATTGGTGCGGCCTTGGTGCGAGTTGGTGCGGCCTTGGTGCTGCCAGGAACGCAAAACGCTGCCCTGCCCGCGCCAAGGGTAGGGCAGGAAAAGTTGGTGCTGCCACGGTGCGAGGAGTGTGCGCTTTGGTGCTGCCAGGGATGGGAATTGGTGCGCCAGGGACAAGCGTGGTGCGCCAGGAACGCAAAACGCTGCCCTGCCCGCGCCAAGGGCAAGGCAGAAAATTGTGGTGCGGCCAGATCGAAGAGTTGGTGCGCCAGGTGCTGCCAGGGACGAGCTTGGTGCGCCAGATTTGCTTCTTGGTGCGCCACACACAAAATGCTGCCCTGCCCGCGCCAAGGGCAGGGCAGAATTCTCTCCTTGCTTGTCCCGTGTTCGAAACACGGCTGGGACACATCTTCCATTAATTTCCTTGGTTTCTTGGCACGGCACTCATCCTTAAGTCCTAGCTTCCTCATGGTTCCTTTGCCTCCCCTTGCAATGCGGCACGCTTCTTGTTGATTCGGCCACGCTTTCCTTTTCTTGGCTACACTTCTTAGGCCACGCTTTTCCTTTTCTTTTCTTTTCTTCACCTATAATAAACCAAAACAACCACTCCAAGTATCACTAAATTCAAGAGGCTTATAAATCAATTAAAATTCAATTAAAATTAGCTTAAACCTCATGAGTTAACATTAATTTCATGGTGGTTTCTTGATTTATAGAAGTTATGCATTTTCACTCCAAATCACTTACTTAGGATGCAAGAAAGTGCATAAAATGCTAACAAAACAAGTGAAATTAGCTTGAAAAATGGGTATATGATGACTTGTCATCACAACACCAAACTTAAACCTTGCTTGTCCCCAAGCAAGCATCAAAACTAAGAGTAAATAGAATGAATAAGAAAAGGATATTTATCCTTATTATGCAGATAGCAGAACTTGATCTATGGGGCATTTATGCAGACAATGACAACTCAAGTTATTGTTCTTGTTACATAATATACATTTTACATCAAAGGTTTGCTAAACTTGCTGTGATAAGACTCACTTTTTACTCACTCCCTTGCTAACTTTTCTTGGCTTACAAAGCTTAACAAGCTTATTATTCCTTTATAGGTTGGGTGTCAAATGCTGCAGCATAGCCTTTGGCTTTATTTTCTTTTCTTTTTGCTCAACATCTTTCCACCACAGACACTTGGCTCATTAATTCTTCCTAGGATCATTGATGCCCAGCATCTCTTTGGATAACTAAATGTTCTGTATCTAAGTTGCTCTTTATTGTGGATTTTCAATTGGCCATCCCAAATCAGTTGATTTAAGTGACCGGGTTTCAAAATACCCCTTAGAATTTACTCATCCAAGCAGATCTTAGTACAAGAACACCACAGGCATATGTCCTAAGGTTCAAGCTATTGGTGTCCAACCTTTATTCTTTGTTTTTCTTGCCATTTTGGCTTTTTCTTTCTTCCTTTTCTTTCTGTTTTTGTTACCAAGGGTTGTTTCATTCTTGATAAGAATCTTTGTAACAGCAAGCTAACTCACAATTGAATGAGAATGATATTATGCAACAATTATTTCATGAGTCATGCATTTAATCAAACACATATACCACCACCAACTTCCATTCATACTCATGCAACATTGGATATTTCACTTTTCAATTCAAACCAAACTCTTTTATTTAAGCATATGGGAAACAAAGCAATATTGAAAGCTAAGTGATGGATACAAGCATTATGCAGACTTATCATTTTTAGCAAATTATTAACTAACTAAAATGAAAAGCAAAGAACAGAAAATGCATAAAGTAAAAGAAATAAATGATGGAGGCATATCATGTTTCAGACATGCATCTCCTTATTAGAGACATGAAAGAGGAAGTATGAAAGAACTTTGCCACCTTCTAATGGTCATGGCTGCTACTTGATTCTCCCTTCTTCTTCTTTCTCTTCCCTGTCTTGGAGTAATCTCGGATCTCTTCACCCGGACATCTTCTACCCCAAACAGAATCTAAGAGTCCTCTGAGCCCAAAATCTTCCAATCTTTTGAAGGTTGACTTAGTGTATTGATGAGATCTTGCTTGTTGCTTGGCTAAAAATTCAGGGCATTGCTCAAATGGCTTGATCTCAGGATTGAGTGTTGGCAGATTGTGGGTTAAGTACTCCAACCTTGCTTGCATGTTTTCATCATACTCCATTCTTTGTACGTGTCTAACTTCTCCCATGGTATGATAAACATTCTTCCATTGATATAGGTTGTGACTATATTCCTCTGCTTTGGCTTGACTAAAATACAGCTTATCATATGATTCCTTGAATTCTTTGTATTGTTCTTTTTGTCCTTCAAGGATCTGTGCTTGAAATTCTTGCTGCTGAGTCATCATTTGTTGCTGCCATTTCTCTTGCTTTTCCTTCATTTGATGCTGCCAAGCTTCTCGTTCTTCTTTTTCTTTCAAGAATTGCTCCATGAATTCTGGATGGGGCTCTAGATATTTCTCTCGGCCATCCTGATCTTGTCCTTGTTGAGCCTGCATGAGTTGATTTTGACCTTGTTGAGCCTGCATGAGTTGCTGAGATAGTTCTTCAATTGATCTTTGTAATTGGCTCATGTCTATGGCCTCATAAGCTTGATTTCGTCCTTCCTCTCTTTGTGATCTCCTTTGTCTAGGAGCTACTACCCCTTCTTGATCTTCTTCTTCATTAATTCCCTCCATGCTCTTCTTGGTAATTCCTTTTCCTACTTTCACTTTTGTTGTGTCCTCATCTTCAAAGATCACATTAGCTCTGTTACATAGCCTTTGGATGGTGCTTGGATGTCCAAGACCTTTTGCTTTGCTTGTGCTATCGGCCATTTCTTGAATACTGTCGGCTATGAGTTGTGCAAGATTGATCTCACCTCCATGCAAGATGCAGTATGTCAAGAGTGCTCGTTTGATTA
>NC_029773.3:58493239-58497866 GCF_000817695.3 Arachis duranensis
TCTCTTTCCCAATCTGTATTTTCCATGCATAACCCCTGCAGGATCTCATCAGGATTATTTTTCATTTGCATTCTAGCCTCATAACTAGGCTCTGGATAGGTTATGGTTCTCAACTTGAGGGCTCTTGTGATAGCAGCAGGGCTAAAACTCACTTCAACCCCTCTGACATAGCTTGTGTAAGGAGCACTATTCTTGTTTTCTTTTGCAGCATTTGCATAGAACTCCCTGATCATTACTGCACTGATGTCAGTCAGAGGAGCACACAAGAGTTCCCACCTCCTTTCTCTAGTAATTTGCCTCATAATGGGATATTCTCCTTCCCTCAAATCAAGGCCTTTCTCATAGATGACATTCTTTGCTTCCATGAACCTATGATATCTCCCTTCATGGAATTGGGATCTAAACTTGCGTGCATCAAATGATGGAGGTTCGGTTACCATAGGTTCTTTTCCCGGCCTTCTTTTTGAGCTTGAGGATGCCATTGAAAATTAAAGTGAAAAGAAAGAGGAAGTGAGAGTAGAAGAAATATGTGTTGTGTTTGGGGTGAATTTTGGTTCGGTTTTTGATGTGTGAGGTAAGGGAATTATGTTGGTTTTGGAAGTGGAATAGAGTGTGGTTTCATATGAAAGTGGCTTGAATGGGAATGTGTATACCGTGTTGGTGCAACGGCTATTAATAGGCCATGTTTCCAAGCTTTTCAACAAAACCACAATGAATGAATGAAGAAGGAACCGTTAGTGTTCATGAAGGGCTGAGATTGAGTTGGTCATTCAAGAAATGCATGAGATGGACGGCTTGCATGCATGGTTGAGGCTTGACGAGGATCCTCCTCCCATTGGCTGCATGCATTTAGGTGTTCAATGTTGCATGCATGTAAATTATGTTCCCCATGAACACGTTCTCCTAGGCACATGTGACCTCCCTCACATAGCTTCTCCTAGCCGTGGCCCCTCCTTGTGTTTGTCTTAACCTTTTTCTCCTGCATGAATCAAAACAGCTAGTTAATATGACCGTTGGCAACTTATTTGCAAGAATAAAATGAATTGTTTTGGTTTGCTTAATAGTTAAAAATTTTTTTTGTGATCAATTGTGTCCCTAAATAAAATGTTAAAAGTTGGTGAACACCAAACTTATCTTTTATTGAGGAGGTGGCTTAACAATGCAAACCGTTCTCACAATTGATGCATTTTTAAAACAAATTGATGTATGATCCCTTATCTGTATGGTTTTGAGTCCATGCTTAGAAAATGATCCTCTGAACCTTGTTGCATATGTGGACACCAAACTTAGTGTTTGGTCACATGCTTTATCAAAAGAATTATGCATATGTTCTAAGAATAATCCCCTTCTTTTTCTGAAAAATGAACTTGGGTGTGCCTTAAGGTACACCAAACTTAGAGGTTTGCCATGTGCTTCAAAATGATGCATGCATTTACCAGGCATGAAAATTCAAAATCATGTTCAGAGGGATCATAGCTTATTTAATAAAAGAGAAGACAGAAATCTTAAACCATGGGTTGCCTCCCATGAAGCGCTCTTTTATTGTCATTAGCTTGACATTGACCTCCCTTTAGGGTGGTTGATGTTGGTGATGTCTCAACTTGTCACCTCTCACTGTCAGCTTTCTCTTTGTGCTTTGATGCTCAATTTCCATATGCTCAAGAGAAAGAATTTGGTTGACAGTGTAATAATCTTCTGCTCCATGCTGTTGATATACTAGTTGCACCTTATCACCTTTAGAGAATCCTTCAGTTGGGATTTTCTTGTTCTTCCACCATTTGTGAACTTTCTTCTTATTCTTCACCTTTTTCTTACTTGTTGTTCTTCCTTTCTTGGCAGTTACTTGAGTGGTGATGCTTTCCTTTTTGTTATCACCCCTGCTTCTGTTGGTTCCTTTTGAATCTCTTTTTCTTCTTGCATCTGTTTGTTTTTCTGTTCTACTTCCTTGTCAGTTGATTGCTTTGGAAGGAGATCATCACTCATTTTGCTTGTTTCTTCATCCCTTTGTAATTCTGGGAAGACTTTCAGGATGATGCTCTCCTCATGCATCCTGAGGGTTAACTCCCTTTGCTCTATGTCCACAATGGCTCTAGCAGTGGCCAAAAATGGTCGACCAAGTATTATGGAGTCATTTCCGTGTTTTGAAGAATCTAGGATCACAAAATCTGCTGGGTAGATAAACTTGTCAACCTTAACTAAAAGGTTCTCAATCAGCCCTTTAGGATATATTATTGATTGGTCCACCAATTCCAAGGACATCTGTGTTGGTTTCACCTCCTCTATGCCAAGCTTTTTCACTAGAGAATATGGGATTAGATTTATGCTAGCTCCTAGATCACACATCCCCTTGTTAATGAACAGGTTTCCAATAGTGCATGGTAAGAAGAAACCTCCAGGGTCCTCAAGCTTGGGAGGGAGTCCCTTTTTAATGAGTGCGCTGCATTCTTCACTGAGCATCACCGTTTCCTTTTCATTCCACTGTCTCTTCTTGTTAATGAGCTCCTTTAGAAACTTGGCATATAAAGGAATTTGCTCCAAGGCTTCAGCTAAAGGTATGTTGATCTCCAACTTCTTGAAAGTCTCAAGAAATTTGTGGAAGTGCTGCTCCTTTGTTTCCTTGTGAAATCTCTGTGGATAAGGTAGTGGTGATGTTGAGCTCTTCTCCCCTTGATGTTGTCTTGGGGTTGGTTCTTCCATGATTTGCTTTCCTTTCTTCAGATTCTGTGGTTTGTTGTTCTCTTCTGTGAGTTTTTCTGGAGCATTCTTGGTCATCATGTCCTTGTTGATGGCTTCATCATTCTTTCTTGGCTCAGTGTCATTCTCCATAAGCTTCTTTGTTGCTCCTTGGTTACCATCCTCTAACACTTTTCCACTTCTTAGTTGCACGACCTTGCATTCTTCCTTTGGGTTGGGAATGGTATCACTAGGTAGTGAACTTGATGGTTTTTCAACAGAAATCTTCTTGGAGATTTGTCCAATCTGCCTCTCTAGGTTCTTCATGGAGGCTTCTTGGTTCTTTGTTGTCAATTCTTGGTTCTTCATCATTTTCTCCATGAGCAGCTCTAGATTGGTGATTCTCTGTGAATCTTGTGAAATGGGTTGATTTTGGGGTGTTGATGGATGAAGATAAGTGTTTTGGTTAGTTGGGTGGTTATTGGGTGGGTATTGGTTAGAATTTGGGTAGTTGTTTTGTGGTTTTCTGTATGAGTTTTGGTTAGTATTTGGCTGGGGGTTATGGTTTGTGTTTTTCCAATTGTTCTGGCCTGTGTTTCTTTGCAATGGTTGTTGGTTTTGATTATGGTTGTCTCCCCATCTGAGGTTGGGATGGTTTTTCCAAGATGGATTGCAAGTATCACCATAGACTTTATTTGTTCCAGGATTTTGGTTGTGCATGTATTGGACTTGCTCTTGTTGTTGCTCTTCTTGAGTTTCTTCACTTTGCACCCAAGTGGTTGGAGGTTGGCTTGTGGTGCTCACTGCTGCCACTTGCAAGCCATCAATTCTCTTAGCCATTTGCTCAAATTATTGTTGAATCTGCTGCTGCATCATCTTGTTCTGAGCTAGAATTGAATCAACTCCTTCCAACTCCATTACTCCTCTTCTCTGTGATGGTTGGCGTTGTCTTTGATGAGAAAAGAAATATTGGTTGTTGGCCACCATATCAATGAGGTTTTGAGCTTCCTCTGTGGTTTTCATGAGTTGTAATGAGCCTCCGGCAGAGTGATCAAGAGCTTCTTGAGCTTTAAGAGTGAGTCCCTCATAGAAGTTTTGCAACTTGTCCCACTCAGTGAACATCTCTGGTGGACATTTCCTCAATAGAGCCTTATACCTCTCCCATGCCTCATATAAGTTTTCAGCCTCCAATTGAGTGAATGTTTGAACCTCAGTCTTCAACCTTAGGATTCTTTGAGGTGGATAAAATTTGGCAAGAAACTTGCTCACCAAGTCATCCCAAGTGTTGATGCTTTCTTTTGGAAAGGTCTCTAGCCATTGAGTGGCTTTATCTCTGAGAGAGAATGGGAAGAGCAGCAACTTGTAGCTATCAGGGGGTACACCGTTTGTTTTCACCGTGTCGCAGATTCTCAAGAAAGTGGACAGATGTTGATTTGGATCCTCCAAAGGCCCTCCTCCAAAAGAACAATTGTTTTGAACCAGAGTGATGAGTTGTGGCTTGAGTTCAAAATTGTTTGCATTGACATTGGGAGGAAGAATGCTACTCCCACAATGCCTAGCATTTGCAAATGTGTATGAAGCCAAGACTCTTCTCTGTTGTTGATTATTGTTGGCTCCTCCTCCTGGTTGATTGGTATCTCCTTCCATGTCTTGGAATTCCTCCTCAGATTCTTCTTCTCCAACAATGTTCTTCCCTCTTTCAGCTCTTCTTATTCTCCGAAGAGTCCTTTGATCAATTTCGGAGATGATAGGGGAGGATCTTCCTATACCTGACATACAAACACACAACAATAAACACACAGACCCAGAATTACAATGGAACTTCAATCTATAGCTAGAATGAAGTTTTAGTTAGTTTAAGCAAAAACTCAAACAGTTAGTGTGTTAGTAAGAATTAGAATAACAGAAAAGAAAAGAATCTAGACCTCCACTTCACTTAATCATTGTCAATCTA
>NC_029773.3:58497937-58499223 GCF_000817695.3 Arachis duranensis
AAACTCACCGGCAAGTGTACCGGGTCGCATCAAGTAATAATAACTCACATGAGTGAGGTCGATCCCACAGGGATTGAAGGATTGAGCAATTTTAGTTTAGTGGGTGATTTAGTCAAGCGAATCAATTTTTGATTGAGTGATTTGTGTTTAACAGGAAGTAAATGACAGTAAATGTAAGGGGGGAAGGAAGAAGTGCAGTAAATTAAAGAACAGAATTATAAATTTGCAGAATCTTAAAGAGCAAGAAAGTAAATGACTGAAACTTAAAGTGCAAGAAACTTAAATTGCAGTAACTTTAAATGGCAAGAAAGATAAATGGCTTGAATATAATAGGGAATTGAGGAATGGGATTGCAGGATCTAAACAAAGAAGAAGTAAATTGCAACAATTGAGAGAGCAAAAATTAAATCAGAAGCAATAAGCATTCAAACAGAAAGGAAATAACATGTAGCAGAGGTTCACAGAAGAACCAAAAGTAGAATTGGGTCTCAGGTCTCAAGAGACTAGGTAGCAGAGCCTAGATCTCTCTTTGCCTTCCTAGATCCAAGTTAGCAAAGCAATTGACAAGAATTAGAAGAGAAAGCAGTAGAAGAACAGAAATCAGATTCAATTATGCAGAAAACAAATTGAAAAGAGTTTGAATGGGAATTGAGACAGAATTTCCTCAATTTCACACACCCAAAACTCAAAAACAGAAGAGTAGAATTGCCCAAGTAAGAATGAGGAAGGAGATCAGTCAATTCTCCCTTGATCCTCTTAGTGCTCGGACAAGTCTCTCAAGAACAATTGCAAGAGAGTCAAAGCTCAAAGAAAAAGTGAAAGTAAAATTCAAAGGTAAGTGTAAAAGTGGTGAAAAGTAAAAGTGGTAAAAAAGGTCCTAATTACATCAAACTAGCCTCTATTTATACACTTTCTATTCTTGGATTTTGGGATTTGGATGGGCTTTTGAATTGGTGAAGAATTGAATTCAATTGGATTTTTAATTGAATTTTTGGCCCATGAAAAGTCACTCCCAGGAGGCTGCCCTGCCCTTGTGGAGGGCAGGGCAGAAAATTGGTGCTTGGTGCATGAGATTCGTGCGGCCTTGGTGCGAGTTGGTGCGGCCTTGGTGCTGCCAGGAACGCAAAACGCTGCCCTGCCCGCGCCAAGGGCAGGGCAGGAAAAGTTGGTGTTGCCACGGTGCGAGGAGTGTGCGCTTTGGTGCTGCCAGGGATGGGAATTGGTGCGCCAGGGACGAGCGTGGTGCGCCAGGAACGCAAAACGCTGCCCTGCCCGCGCCAAGGGCA
>NC_029773.3:58499276-58506780 GCF_000817695.3 Arachis duranensis
CTTGTGGCATGCATGGGTGACCTTTTTTTCTTGATTTCTTTCCTTGAAGTGCCCGATTCTGCCCTCCACAAGGGCAGGGCAAGGTTCTCTTTCTCTTGGTCCCAAGGCACATTTTGTGCTCTGCCCTTGTAGTGGGCAGGGCAGAGTTGCCTTCATTGTTTGGTTTCCATAATGTTGCCCTCCTAGAGGGCAGTGTGCCCTTGTGGAGGGCAATGTTGCCTCCCCCATTGCATGCGGCACGCTTTCTATTACTTTGGCCACGCTTTCCTTTCCTTAGGCTACACTTCTTAGGCCACGCTTTTCCTTTTCTTTTCTTTTCTTCACCTATAATAAACCAAAACAACCACTCAAAGTATCACTAAATTCAAGAGGCTTATAAATCAATTAAAATTCAATTAAAATTAGCTTAAACCTCATGGATTAACATTAATTTCATGGTGGTTGCTTGATTTAAAGAAGTTATGCATTTTCACTCCAAATCACTTACTTAGGATACAAGAAAGTGCATAAATGCTAACAAAACAGGTGAAATTAGCTTGAAAAATGGGTATATGATGACTTGTCATCACAAGCCAGTCCACAGAAGATGCTGCAGACATTCCACCATCTACTAGTCAGCTGCTGCATCAAATACTAAAGAGGTTGGACCAACAAAACCAGAAAGCAAAGCTACGAGAGCGCCGCAACCACCGTCGATTCTAATACCTCAAGGAGCTACTCACAGGCAACCACAGACCTGACGAGGACCCAGGCACTTCGGACTTCACTTCCTTTACCAGCACAGGAATCCATGATGGTTCCAACTGTGGAGATACTGCCACCAGCCCACCATTGCTCCTGACCGATGGCACCGAAGACGGTGCCAAGCCTTAATTGTGGGGAGGTCGGTCAGTACCTGACTTCCAGAGGTAATTCTTTCCCCCTAACAACAACTTCTTTTTCTTTAGAATAGAATGGATTGCATATTAGTAGGTTAATTGCATGCATGTTCTACCTGATTGAAAAGACAATAAGTTTCTTTTAAGACCATATATTTTTTTGAGAATTTCACTAATTTAAATCAGAACATTTATGTTAAATTTGTTTGAAGTTGAAATTGGAACAGGATTTTCGAGCTAAAAGAATACACAACCCATGAGACTTTGAGCCTAAATACATGGTTACACTATTTAACCATAAACATTTTAATTTCTCGTGTGTTTACTTTTCTATGATTGTAATCTGAATTTTGTTTTATCCTATATGTCCAATGTTAATGTATTATGTGCATGCATATGATTGAGGCCATTGTTTGTTTAGCTCACGTATCCCAAATAAGCCAACCCTTTTAATTACCTTTGTTAACCACTTTAAGCCATTTTTAATCCCATTCGTTCTATATTTTACCACATTACTAGCCTTAAGCAGAAAACAATTGAAAATTCCAATTGAATCTTTAGTTAGCTTAAGATAGAATGTGTGTTAACTAAGTATGGGAAAATTGTGGGAATAAAGAGTAATAGAAAATATGTCATAATAGAATAAAGGGAATTTGGGTACCTATTCATGTGAAACCAAAAAAAAAGAAAGATTACAAATCTATGTGCATTGATAAGCTATACAAAAAAAAAAACAAAAAAAATTTAAAAATTTCTTTATTTTAGTGAATAAGGGGACAAAATCACCCCAATGATAAGTCAGAGTTTAATAATCAACGCACATGTGATAAAATTAAAATAAAGGTTGATGCATGAATTTGGAATGTGAAAAAGAGATTTTGGGTAGCTAAGATGAATGTTAAAATTATATAGAATATATGTATGTTAGGTGAGAGCTTAGGTTAATTAAATATTCAATGTATAAGCTCACTTAGCCATATGTGTATCCTCACCCTTACCTTAGCCCCATTACAACCATGAAAAGACTTCATGATGTTTGCATGGGAATTTTAAAATTGTTGATTGGTTATGTGAAAAACAAAATTTTCGAAAGCATGATTAGAGAAGGATAGAGTGATTACCCCATATACTAGAGATGATTAGAGTGCACACGCACCAACAGTAAGGGTTCAATGATCAGTCTTGTATTCCCTGCTTTCACGAGCTATCTTGTTACAAATTTATCTACTTTTAGAAGCGGTTCACGAACGACGCGAATGCGTGGACGACGCGCACGCGTGGTACGAGAAATGCTGAGTGACGCGAATGCGTGGACGACGCGGCCGCATGACGTGCGCGATCTGCAGAATTTTAGAAGTCGCTGGCACAGATTCTGGGCCGCATTTCAACCCAGTTTTCGGCCCAGAAACACAGATTAGAGCCAGGGAACATACAGAGACAACAACAACAATTCAGTTTGTATAATTTCAAGTTTTTAGATCTGAATTTACTCCTCCCCTAGGTTTTTCACTTGAACATTCATAAATTAGGATTTTGAAGAATTTTGGCTTTAACTTTTGAGAAGAGTCTACCTCCAGTACTAGTCATTATAGCTTGTTATTTTACTTTTCATTTACTCTTCCATATTCTTATTTTACTTTTAATTAATCTCTTTTATTATTATTTATTACGTCTTCTTCTATTTCTCTCATTGATTTTGTGAAGTCTACAATTATGATGATGGAGTAGTCCTCTAACTTGATTGGAAGTTGATTAAAAGGAGAACCTTTAGTTGGAATACTCAAGAGTTCAATTATAATTGGTTCATTTTTGGTCGACTTGTTAATGACTAACTCTAATCCTTCCCAAGGGAGAGGGTTAGGACTTGTAAATAGAAGTTGACTTTTAATTTGACTTTCCTTCATTCGTTGAGGGTTAACTAAATGTAAACAATGACTAATTATTAATTGCTCTTGATAAAATTCTAACAAGGATAGAACTTCCAATTAATCTTCTTCCGGTCAAGATTTTATTTAAATCATATAAATTCTCTAATTTAATTTTCTGTTCATCAAATTCAAAACCCTTTTGAAAACCTCTGATTGATAAAATAGCACATCTTCATGCAACTCGTTGGGAGACGACCTGGGACTCATACTCCCAGTATTTTATTTCTAAAATTTGTGACAACCCTTTTCTAAATTGACGAGTGGATTTCTGCCAGTTAAGAACTGTACTCACAATGCCATTTTTCTAATTAATTCTTAATCTACCAATTTTCGCTCACGTCAGTACGCATAGAGGTGTGTGTAAGCACGGGAGTAAAATTTTTCATTCTGCTCGTGCACATGATACGTAAAAATGAGATTTCACGTACAACCGGCAAGTATACCGGGTCGTATCAAGTAATAAAACTCACAAAGAGTGAGGTCGATCCCACGGAGATTGGTAGATTAAGCAACTTTAGTTAAATGGTAGATTTAGTCAAGCAAACATAGTTTTGATTTCATGAGCGTTTTGATTTTTGAACATAATTGCAAGAATGTAAATGACACAGAATGTAAAGAACTAGAAGATAGAAATAAAGTGAAAGTAAATAACGGAAACTTAAATTGCAAGAAACTTAAATGACATCAAAATAAAATAAAGTGCTGAATTCTAAAGAGCAAGAGAGTAAGAAATAGAGAAACAGAATGTAAATGACAAGAATAATAAATTGCAAGAGTGTAGAAGGGAAATTGATGTTAGTCAAAATCCTTCTCAATCATGGGTATAGATCCATGGCAAATCCCAATCTCTTGGTGATTCAATCTCTCTCAACATAACCAATTGCCACTCTCGTGATCTAATTGTTCATGAGAAGAGATGAAGCTCAATTTTAATCCAGCCACACAATTCCCTTAATCTCAACTAAGGAGAGTTACATCTCACATACTAACCAAGGTGTGTTGATTAAGGAAATCATGAAAGGATGAACTCTAAACTGAATTATGTGGCTCATTCCTCAAATTCACCACATAACTCATACAGATTAACCCCTCTCTCGATTGTGGTTGAATCTTTGAAGAGCAAGAGTTCCCTCTTTAGATCAACCACTAGAATTGGGAAGGAGAAGATGGGTTCACCAATTCATTCCAACAAACAGAGCTCCTCCCCCTAATGAAAGTGGGGTTTAGTGAGTCATTGCTCCAAATTCAACAACAATTGACATAAATGAAAATTAAACTGAATTGCAAAGAAAGATGAAGAAGAATAATGAAATGCTTAAAGCTTGAAAATGAAGAAGAAAAGAGAAGTTCCAAGAAGAAAAAGTGCTCTCCGGGTATCCTCCCGGAAGTGCTAAGTAAAAGTGCTAAAAGTATGAAAAAGTTTTAAGTGTCAAAAAGTGTGTAAAAAGTCCTCTACAAGTACATCAATCTCTTCTATTTATACTACTCCCAAAACTTCTTCAGAGATCTTCAATTTGGGTTAGCAGTGTGGGCTTCTCTTTGTTGAATTCTTGGCTCAATTGGAAGAAGTGTTGCTAGACTTGGAAAGGAAGAGTTCATTCATCATGCTTCTGGCCCATTGGCTTGGCGTTTTTATCAATAACGCTGGCCTTAATGCACGTTGGCAACGTGCATCACAATTTCCTGGAAGTGAGTTTGAGACTTGGGCGTTGCTAGCCCAAGTTGTTGCTAACAACTTGCTTTTCCTCTTCTTGGCTCTTTGAATTTGTGAATATTGCCCAGAAATTCCTTCCAAGGCGGCTTGGAGTTGGTTCATGTTCAAGGTATGAGGTTCTTCCATTTCTTGAGGCTCCTCTTCTTGTCTTGCTTCTTTCCTTTTCTTCCTTCTTGCTAAAGGTTGTCTCTCCAATTGGGTTGTGGTGATGAATTCCAACCTTTCTCGAGTAAGAGGTTTTCCAACAGAGACCAAATCAGTTTCTCCAAATTCTTCCAGAGGCACTCCAGCTTCTTCACATAGGCGCAGAATAGTACTAGGATATCCTAGCCAGCTGTCTTGTTTGACTTTTTGAGCTATGTCAATTATGTTCTTGGCTATAATGTCTCCAACATTGATTTCCCCTCCTTTCATTATGCAATGGATCATTATAGCTCTATTCACCGTTACCTCAGAGTTATTTGAAGTAGACATCAATGATCTCCTCACTATGTCATGCCATCCTTTTGCTTGAGGTATGAGATCACCTCTCCGAAGTTTGAGTGGTTGTTCATGTGAATCCAGCACCCAATCCGTGCCTACTCTGCATAAGTCACTTACCACATCCATGTATCTTGGGTCATTTTCAACCCTTTCTTCATAGCTAGCTCGTTTGAACTGTTTTTCCTTGACCTTTAGCACCCTGTTGATGGTGTCCGGGCTAAAATCAACAGTCACACCTCTTACATAACTCATGTATGGTTCTTCATCATCATATTCTCTTATCACATTAGTGTAGAACTCATGGATGAGAAGCATGCTCACTTCTTGAGGTTGGTCACAGAGAAGCTCCCATCCCCTTTTTCTGATTATTTTTTGTATTTCAGAATATTCATCTTTTCTCAATTCTTAGCTTGAATGGTAACTCTGGAACAACATCTTTGCTTGACATCCAGCTGAAGATATGCTCGTTGTGTTTGGATTTGAATCTTCTTTGATCAAATTCATCTTCTCTCCTATCCCTTGATGATGAGGCCATTGAGATTCACTTGCAAGGTTGAATCTCCCCAACACCAAACTTGGATGAATGCTTGTCCTCAAGCACAAGGAAAATGGTTGTGAATGGGGGGAATATATGACACAACGTGACTTGGGCAAGCTAGAAAATGATGGTGAAGGGGGGTGGAGTGTTTCGGTTATGTGAGGAGATGTGATGCTTCAAGAGTTTTGTTGGGTGAAGATGAAGTTCAAGGCTAGAATTTGTGAAACATGGAATAGGTTGGAGGTTGAGTATGAGTTCGGGTGCTTAAATGAGGTTATGGGGGTAGAAGAATGAGTGATGAAGAATGAGGTTTGATGAATATGGTTGAAGTATTTAAAGTGAAAGTTGGTGGGGAGGCATGGTTCTAGTGACATTTAAGGCTCGGTCATGGCATGGGGAGCATGCTTCCTTGTGCCCAATGCATGTTGAGTTGTTTTTCCCCATGCACAAAGTTCAAAACTCATGTGACTTCCCTTTCTTGTGTATCCGTGACCTTACTCACCAAGATTCCCCATCATTTCTTTCTTTATTTCATTATATGCTTCCAAGATTCCCCATCACTTCTTTCTTTCTTTCCTGCAACAAAATTCCAAAAGCTTGAGATTCTTAAAGTGACATTAATAGCTAAAAACTTATGATGATATTCCTATGCAAAATTGACTAAACTAACATTAAAATTTATGACTTGATTCCCTAATTTAATTTTTTTTAGCATTAGTAATGTAAGTAAAGACACCAAACTTAGTTTGTGACTAAGTGTTCTATGGAATTAATTTCAAAGATAGCCACATCAAACTTAGTATTTTACCTACATTATATGCTATTTCACGTTGTTTTTTTTTTTTTAACTAAAATAGATGACTATACTTTCATAGTCTAGCATTTTCGTGTATGTATGGACACCAAACTTAGTTTGTGGCTAAGTGTTGTAGAACACACTTTTGCCATTACTTCAAGATTGGTCACACCAAACTTAGTGCCTTGCATACACTATGTACTAGTCTACTTAATCATTATTGACTACTAAAGTATGAAAGTAAAAGACTCCCTGTGCATGGGTTGCCTCCCATGAAGCGCTTTGTTTATTGTCCTTAGCTCGACACTGCAGTTTCTTTGCTCATGTTAAGAGTTGCACACTCTCTTCCTTGCTCCAAGGGCCACCAAAATAGTACTTCACCCTATGTCCATTAGCTGTGAAGGTTTGTTTTGAGGCTTCATCAAGTAATTCGACATAGCCATGAGGTGATACTTTGGTGATGGTGTACGGACCAGTCCATCTAGACCTCAGCTTCCCAGGGAAGATCTTCAATCTTGAATTGAATAACAACACCTTTTGGCCCGGTTCGAATGTTCTTTGAGAGATCCTCTTATCATGCCATCTCTTTGCTCTCTCCTTGTATATTTTGGCATTGTCATATGCCTCCAATCTGAACTCCTCAAGCTCATTGAGTTGTAGCAACCTCTTCTCTCCTGCTGCTTGAGCATCTAAATTCAGAAGTTTGGTGGCCCAAAAGGCCTTATGTTCAAGCTCCACAGAGAGGTGGCATGCCTTTCCATACACCAGTTGAAATGGAGATTTTCCTATGGGTGTCTTGAAGGCTGTCCGATATGCCCAAAGTGCATCATCCAGCTTCCTAACCCAATCCTTTCTTGTTGTTCCCACAGTTTTCTCCAAGATCCTTTTTAGCTCTCTGTTGGCAAGTTCAGCTTGCCCATTGGTTTGAGGGTGATATGGTGTGGCCACTTTGTGAGTAACACCATATTTGTGGAGCAAAGAATTGAGTTGCTTGTTGCAAAAGTGACTTCCCCCATCACTTATAAGTCCCTTGGGCACTCCAAATCTAGTGAAGATGTTCTTCTTGAGGAATTGCAAGACCACATTGGTATCACATGTGGTGGTGGCTATTGCTTCTACCCATTTGGAGACATACTCTACTGCTACCAAAATGTATTTGAATGTGTA
>NC_029773.3:58510506-58512054 GCF_000817695.3 Arachis duranensis
ATTTTCACTGCCCTTTCTATCTTTGATCTCAATGTCAAACTCTTGTAGGAGTAGCACCCATCTGATTAGCCTTGGTTTGGCATCCTGTTTTGACATAAGATACTTAATAGCAGCATGGTCAGTATACACTAAGACTTTAGATCCAATCAAATATTGTCTAAACTTATCAAAAGCATATACCACAGCTAGTAGCTCTTTCTCTGTTGTGGTGTAGTTTTTTTGAGCTTCATTCAATACCTTACTTGCATAGTAGATAACATGAAGCTTCTTTTCCTTCCTCTGCCCCAACACAGCACCAATTGCAAGGTTACTTGCATCACACATGAGTTCAAAAGGTAGTCCCCAACTTGGGGGTGTGATGATTGGTGCTGTGGTGAGCTTAGCCTTTAGAGTTTCAAAAGCATGTTTGCATTCATCATCAAAGATAAAAGGATTGTCTACCACCAACAAATTGCTTAGTGGCTTTGCTATTTTTGAAAAATCTTTGATGAATCTCCTATAGAAACCAGCATGTCCTAGGAAACTTCTAACGGCTTTCACACTAGTTGGCAAAGGAAGTTTTTCTATAATTTCTACTTTTGCCTTGTCAACTTCTATACCCTTTCTTGAAATTTTGTGACCAAGAACAATGCCTTCGGGTACCATGAAATGGCATTTCTCCCAATTCAAAACTAAATTGGTTTCTTGGCACCTTTTCAAGACTAGGGTAAGATGATGCAAGAAAACAGTAATAGGCATGGCCAGCCAACCTTTCAAGCATCTGGTCAATGAAAGGTAGAGGCAAGTGGTCCTTTCGTGTGGCATCATTCAGCCTCCTATAGTCTATGCACATCCTCCACCCTGTCATTGTTCGTGTTGGAATAAGCTCATTCTTTTCATTAACAATGACAGTCATCCCCCCTTTCTTAGGTACTACTTGCACTGGACTGACCCACGGGCTGTCAGATATGGGGTAGATAATCCCAGCTTTACACAACTTCAGGACTTCCTTTTGAACAACCTCCTTCATTGTGGGATTCAATCTTCTTTGAGGTTGTACCACTGGTTTGGAATTCTCCTCTATCTTTGAGGTTGTACCACTGGTTTGGAATTCTCCTCTAGAAGTATCTTGTGCATGCATACAGCAGGGCTTATGCCTTTCAACTCATCAATGGTCCATCCCAATGCCTCTTTGTGAGCTTTCAACACCATAAGGAGCTTTTCTTCTTCCTCTGCATTCAATGTGGAATTGATGATCACTGGGAAGTTGTCCTTCTCACCAAGGAATGCATATTTAAGATGAGGGGGTAGTGGTTTCAACTCTTGTTGTGGTGCCTCTTCTTTCGTAGCTTCACTTGGTTCCTCTGATGCTTCCAATTTGTTCTCTTCTTGTCCCTTGATGTTATGGACTTCCTCTTGTTTCATTTGATGGTTTGTGTCAAGCACTTCTTCAACCAAAGAATCTACTACATCAATCCTCATGCAATTTTCTTTCTCAACAGGGTGTTGCATTGCTTTGAAGACATTTATGGTCATTTGCTCATCATGCACTCTGAAAATCATCTCTCC
>NC_029773.3:58514872-58515381 GCF_000817695.3 Arachis duranensis
AAAGAAAATGCTTAATCTAAACCACCTTTCACTTAATCATTGTCAATCTTTCCAATCCCCGGCAACGGCGCCAAAAACTTGATACGTAAAAATGAGATTTCACGTATAACCGGCAAGTATACCGGGTCGTATCAAGTAATAAGACTCACAAGAGTGAGGTCGATCCCACGAAGATTGGTAGATTAAGCAACTTTAGTTAAATGGTGGATTTAGTCAAGCAAACATAGTTTTGATTTCATGAGCATTTTGATTTTTGAACATAATTGCAAGAATGTAAATGACACAGAATATAGAAAACTAGAAGATAGAAATAAAGTGAAAGTAAATAACGGAAACTTAAATTGCAAGAAACTTAAATGACATCAAAAGTAAACTGCAATAAAATAAAGTGCTGAATTCTAAAGAGCAAGAGAGTAAGAAATAAAGAAACAGAATGTAAATGGCAAGAATAATAAATTGCAAGAATGTAGAAGGGAGTTGGGCAATGGGTTTTCAAACACTAAGAACAA
>NC_029773.3:58515775-58526260 GCF_000817695.3 Arachis duranensis
TAATCTCAACCAAGGAGAGTTACATCTCACATACTAACCAAGGTGTGTTGATTAAGGAAATCATGAAAGGATGAACTCTAAACTGAATTATGTGGCTCATTCCTCAAATTCACCACATAATTCATATAGATTAACCCCTCTCTCGATGGTGGTTGAATCTTTGAAGAGCAAGAGTTCCCTCTTTAGATCAACCACTAGAATTGAGGAGGAGAAGATGGATTCACCAATTCATTCCAACAAACAGAGCTCCTCCCCCTAATGAAAGTGGGGTTTAGTGAGTCATTGCTCCAATTTCAACAACAATTGCCATAAATCAAAATTAAACTAAATTGCAAGGAAAGATGAAGAATAATAATGAAATGCTTAAAGATTAAGAAAATGAAGAAGAGAAGTTCCAAGAAGAAAAAGTGCTCTCCGGGTATCCTCCCGGAAGTGCTAACAAGTAAAAGTGCTAAAAGTATGAAAAAGTTCTAAGTGTCAAAAAGTGTGTAAAAGTCCTCTACAAGTACATCAATCTCTTCTATTTATACTACTCCCAAAACTTCTTCAGAGATCTTCAATTTGGGTTAGCAATGTGGGCTTTCTCATTGTTGAATTCTTGGCTCAATTGGAAGTGTTGCTAGACTTGGAATGGAAGAGTTCGTTCATCATGTTTCTGGCCCATTGGCTTGGCGTTATTGGCACTAACTCCAGGCCAAATGCATGTTGGCAACGTGCAAGACATTTTCCTGGAAGTGAAGTATGAGACTTGGGCGTTGCTAGCCCAAGTTGTTGCTAACAACTTGCTTTTCCTCTTCTTGGCTCTACTTTCATGCTAAATGTAGCCCAGAATTTGAGTGTCAACCTTTTGCCTCAATATTGACTATTATACATCATTGGAAAGCTCTTGATGTCTATTTTTCAATGCCACTGGAATCACCTCATTTGGACTTTCCTAGCTCAAGTTATCTTCCATTGAAGTGGACATGGTCAGGCTGCCTTGTTGGAGTTGTTGTGGATAACGCCCCTATATTCCAAGTTAGCAACGTGCATCACAATTTCCTGGCGTTGTTGATGAACACTCCTTCTCTTCAGCACGTTGGCAACGTGCTCGAGCCTTTCTCAAGGCTTCATGTTTGCTTCCTGGCGTTGGCAACGTGCATGGCAAGGCTTATGGGCGTTGGCAACGTGCATGGCATGGCTTATGGGCGTTGGCAACTTGATTGGTGCGACTTATGGGCGTTGGCAACTTGGTTGGCACCAAGACTTGGTGCCTAGCCAAGCAACCATTCTTGGCGTTGTTGCCAAACACGCCAATGCTTTCTTGGGTTGGCAACGTGCTCGATGCTCTTTCCTAGCTCCAAATGTTGCTTCCCACGTTGCCATTGAACACGCCTATAGAAGCTGGCGTTGGCAACGTGGTTGGCACTCCTCCCTGGCGTTGGCAACGTGAATGGTGCCATGTCTTGGCATTGGCAACTTGGATGGTGCCAAAGTTGCTTGGCGTTGCCTTGAATAACGCTTATGGTTCTTGGCGTTGGCAACGCCCTCGAGCTCCTCTTCAAGGCTTCATTCTTGTGCTTGGCGTTGCCTTGAATAACGCCCATAGTCCCCACGTTGGCAACGCCCTCGAAGCTCCTTCATGGCCCAAGTTTGCTTGTGTGCGTTGCCTTCAATAACGCACCTTATTCTTCAAGTTGGCAACACCAACTTTGCTTCTCCAGGGCTGCCTGGCGTTGCCATGAACAACGCCCACTATCTCCAAGTTGGCAACGCCAACTTCTTCTTGCAAGGTTACCTGGCGTTGCCATGAACAACGCCCATTATCTCCAAGTTGGTAACGCCAACCTCTTCCTGCCCAGCTTGCATCATTCTTGCTTCCATGCTTTCTTGTTTCATCACCTATCATCAACATGGGGAATAGCTTCAAAGTCTTACCAATTCATGCAATAAATTTCATGAGATTCATTCATACTCATTCATATATGCATTCCTTAAATCATTTGCATGAATTTGGCTAGAATCAACATATTCCTTGGTGCTCTCATGCATGAAGATAAAACTCATAAAAGGACTTGTTTATTTAGAGAAAATGAGTGAAAGTAAGCTAAACACAATGCGTGCAAACACCCTTAACAGAATGCACCTTTCAGCGTGTGCGTGCGCACAGCTTGCAAACTTCGTTGGTTGTTTCTGCGCACTGAGCGTGCTGGCGCTCCCAACAGTAGCCATATTCCCATGTGTGCGTGCGCACAAGGGTGTGAGTGCACACATTTTCAAAAATTCACAAGGTGTGTGATGAACGAATTTCTTGCGTGGTCTAGAATTCGCAAATATGTTCTCGTTGAAAGTATAGCTTATAGATTGACAAGGAATCCTTCCATACAAAAGTTTGGTTGTCACATGTAACAAAACCCTAATAAAATTGATAACCAAAGTATTTAAACCTTGGTTTGTCTCTCAAGGAATTGCAAGAAAGTGTGCTTATAATTGGTTATGGAAAAGTGTGTTTTGGGGTTTTGGATAGGGAACAAGAATTGGAAATTGCAAAAGGAATAAACTAATAACTAGAAAAGCTCTTGGCAAGGTGTTAGAACTGGAAGTCCTATCCTTGCTATCCTTATCAATTGTGATGAGAATGGTTCATTGCTCCCACTTAGTTAACCCTCTAATTTTGAAGGAAAGTCAAGTGGACGAATCAATTTGGTTCCTCAAGTCCTAGTCAACTCCTAAGAAAAGACTAGCTTTAGTGGAATCCAAATCAATCAGCAACTTTCAATTATCAATCAACAAAGGAGTTTAATAACTCAAGTGTCACCAATTACTCAACCAAGCCCAAAAGGATAAAAATCTACTCTAGAATCCAACCAAGCATTTTATCAAATACTTGGAAGGCACAACACAAAAGCATAGAAAGCAACAAGAGAGAATAAAATCTAAACAACCAATTGAGAGCATTAAAAACATAAATTGAAGAAATCGATCATAAATATGAAATACCTCAAATTGCATTAAATAGAAAATCAAATCTAACATGGAGTTCATAAACCAAATTGGAAAAGAAGAGAATCAACAAGAGGAATAGATAAACCAAAGTGCTAGAATAAATGAGAGTATAAGAGAACTAAATTAAAGAAACATTGAACCTGGAGTTGAGAAGAACTAATCCTAAAACCTAAGAACCTAGAGAGTGAGAGGAGAGAGCCTCTCTCTCTAGAACCTACATCTAAAATCTAAAATTATGTGAATGAGAAGTTGTCTTAATGCCTCATGATTCCCCCACTCTGCAGCTTCTATTCTGTGTTTTTGGGCTTGGAACTAGGCCAAAATTGAGCCCAGAAATTGCCCCCAGCATTTTCTGCACGTGGCGCATGTCAGCGTAGGCGTCAGTCACGCGTACGTGTCGATGGTCTTCTTCGCGTGTCACACGTATGCGTCAGGTACGCGCACGCATCGCTCTTCGCTGGTTATCTCTTTTAATTCTTGTGCTCCTTCCATTTGTTCAAGCTTCCTCTCCATCCTCTAAGCCATTCCTACCCTATATAGCCTGAAAACACTTAACGCACGGATCACTGCATCGAATGGTATAAAGGGGGATTAAAAATACACAATTTAAAGGCTTAGGAAGCAAGTTTTCAATTATAGAACAAAATGGGGAAGGAGTTGTAAAATCATGCAAATTGTATGAATAAGTGTGAGAATAGTGGATAAAATCCACTCAATTAAGCACAAGATATACCACGAAATAGTAGTGCATCAAATCTCCCCACACTTAAATGTTAGCATGTCCTCATGCTAAGCTCAAGAGAACTGAAAGAGTGAAGGAAAAATGGTTAGATGTATGAAATGCAACCTATCTGTATGAATGCAGCTAAATGCAAAATACTTTACCTACTTGGTGAAAAGTAAATAAACCTTTCAAGAACAAATATGAACTGGATTTCACTAATTCAAATCATAAAAATGAAGTACAAATAGACTTGCAAAAGAAAATAGCCCATGAATCTAGAATCGAACCCTCACTGGAAGTGCATACACTCTAATCACTCTAGTGTTTGAGGATCGAGCCTCTCGATTCTCTACTAATCTTGCTTTCTAAGGCTTGCTCTTCTTCTACCAATCAACAAAAATTTAATGCACAAATACACAAATCAAGAGGTTTTTGAGGGTTGTAATGGGGTTAGAATCAAGGTAGGATTGTATTTGGTTAAGTAGACTAAAAATCGAATCCTTGATTAACCTAAACTTACCACCTAACCTAAGATAATCCGTGTAATTACAATGCAAAATCTAACTATCCATTAACATTGTTTTCCACATATTCATGCATCCGACTTTGAGTACAGTACATATGCATTGCTACTATCATTTACTTTGGGGCATTTTGTCCCCTTTTTATTGCTTGATCTTTTTCTTTTCTTTTTCTCTTCTTTTTTTTCTATTTTTCTTTTCTTTTGTCTTTCTCAATGCAAATGATTAAGGTATTGCATGCATAAACATGTGCTTAACATTCTTGTTCATATTTTCTCAAGAATACACAACACACAATTCTCAAACCAATTGTTTTCAAACCCAACTTTCCCATACTTAAAGCATGAGCACTTTCACTAGTCTAAGCTAACCAAGGACTAAAATTAAGGACATCATTATTTTCCGCTTAGAGTTAGTGATGAGCTAGAGTAAAGAATAAATGGGATAAGTAGGCTCAACATTGGTTTACAAAGGATAATGAAAAGGTTAAGGCCATATGGGTATGTAAGCTCAGTGAAACAAAGACCTCAATCACATAAGTGCATGCATACATTAAACCATGGAAATATAGAATCAAACAAGACAAAGATCACAATTTTAGAGAGAACAACACACACTAAAATAAACACTGGTTGATAAGATACAACCAATCAAATAGGCTCAAAATCTCACTGGTTTAGTGTGTTCGAGCTCTAAACCATGTTCCAAAATAAAATTTCTTTAAACAAGTTTAATAAAAATTTAATTCAAATTAGTGAAATGCTATAAAATGATTTCTTGGAAAAGAATTCATCACTTCAACCAAGTAGTGATATAATATGCACAAAATCAAACAAACATGCAATCAAACATGCAAATGAAATAACTAATTTAACAAAGAAATTTAAACATTGGTGTTGAGATAGGAAAGTAACTAACCACCGGAGATCGGTATCGACCTCCCCACACTTAAAGATTGCACCGCCCTCGGTGCATGCTAAGATGTGCAAGTGGATGAGTAGCTACAACTGATGCTTTTCTCCAAGAGTTTGTGCGAATAGACGTGTCAGTTGCCCCATTGAGAAGCGTTCCCTTTCCCTTCTCGGTGGCCATCCTGAAAGAAGAGAAAAAGGAAGAAAAGTAACCCAGAAACAAAGATAAGGAAACAAATAGAATATGGATGGGTTAATGCCAAATAATGAGGATCTCAACTACATGGTAGCTACAACATGCAAGTAAGAAAATAGTAGAAGCAAATGGCATATGAATAGTGCAAAAATTGCAACAATGGGGGAGAGTGGGTAATGAAAAATAGTATAAGTTCATATCAATGCAAAAAGAATACAAGTATCATAAAAGAGTAGCATTGTCTTATAAATAATATCACCCAACAATGTAAAACAAGTCACTAAGCACCAAAATAATACAAGAAAAAGATGCAACAGTGGAATAAGAACATTTAACACCAATGATAAAATAAGAAATGAGAAAAGAAGATAAAAGCATGAACAAAATTAAAATGCAATGAAAGAACATAAAAAATGCAATATGTAAAACAGAATGAAAGAGAATAAGGATGAGAAGGAAAGAGAAAAAGGAGAGCAAGGAAGAGGAAAGAAGAAAAGGAGAGAAGAAAGAGGTAGAATGTAAGAAGTAAGAAGAGAGAAGAAAAAAATTAGGATTGAGAGAGAATTAGGATATGGGAGGAGGGAATAATTGAAACTGGGCGGTGCGCTGGTGTATTGATGCGGCGCAAGCGACGCGCACGTGTACTACACGCGTACGCATGGGTCGCACAAAAGGAAGGTAACGCGGAAGCGTCTGGTACTCCCACGCGTGACCTTGGTGGTGCCAATAGCGCGAGTCCAGCCCCGCGCATGTACAACTCTCTGTTCGTTTTGCACAGTGCCCAAAATTGCTTGCGACGCGTGCGCGTTAGGTACGCACACGCGTGGATGACCATATGGTGAAAGTGACGCGTACGCGTGGGTGAATTTGTGCTTCTAGCACAATACCAGCACCTGGCCATCACAACTCTCTGCCAAAACACATATTTACGCCGATTTTTAAAGCCACGCGACGCGCACGCGTGGGTCGCTATAACTGCAAGTGATGCGCACGCATGAGGTACGCGTACGCATGAACTTACTTGTACGTGAGGCACGTTTCCAGCACAGCTCCCACGTAACTCTCTATTCCATTTTGAGGTATTTTGTATTCACGCATGATGCGTATGCGTCCTAGACACTTGCGTGTAGAATGCCCGATCTTTTCTTTTTTTTTTATGCAGAATGTAGGTGATGATGCAGAATGTATGAATTAACACTTATAGAAATAAAGTAAAACAAAACTAAGAATAAAAAGGGATGATCATACCATAGTGGATTGTCTCCCACTTAGCACTTTTAGTTAAAGTCCTTAAGTTGGACATTTGGTGAGCTCCTTGTCATGGTGGCTTCTGCTTGAACTCATCCAGAAATTCCCACCAATGTTTGCAATTCTAATAGCCTCCGGGGTCCCAAACTAGGCGCATACAACCTTCAAGCAAGTTAAAGCAGGTGACAAGTCTCCAAGAGTGTGGAGTGTTGGAATGAATTCCGGGGTCCTAGACCTTTCTTTTGCACCCATCTTTGTGTTGATCATCATTGTCCCAACCGGGTGGCAAGCAATTTGAATTCTTACTGAAGCGTCCAAACAACTTCCTAGACCCATTCCATCAATATCTATACCAACCTTTACATTTAAACTTTGAGCTTTCAACCATATTGAACCTTGTATGACTACTCCTACCACTAACCATCTTCCTCTTACTCTTAAAGCCATAAAGAGCTCTAAGTTGACCATCTGTCTCAAGTAAACCATATTCAAGTAGGAAAGTAAAGGTTAAGGATAAGAATTTTTACCCACTTGAATGTTGTATTGGACGGTAATGGGTTTGGGAGAGGTGTTTCCACTGGGCTTACAAGCTCCACTCCCTTGTGCTCTTCTTTGGATTCTTCCACCTCTTTGCAAGCCTTTTCAACTTCAACCACTTCCTCTTGGTAGCTTTCTTCTAATTCAATCTCTTCTTCATTGCCTACCAAGGGCATAGGAGGTTGTGCCCCTTCTTTTTTAATCTCTATCTCTTGATCAGCTTCTTCAATGTCTTCAACCATGATATGCCTTGGAGGTTGTACACCCTCTTCAACATCAAATTCAAACTCCTTAGAAGGAGGCTCTATGACTTGAGGTTCCCATGGAGGTTTCGCATCTCCTAAGTCTTCAACCACTTCCTCTTCTTTGATAATTTCGGCTCTCTCCACTTGCTTTAATACAAAATCAACCTATTCCTTGATGTCACTTAGTGTAGAGTGGTCTTCAATGATGGAGCTCCCCTTTTGTTCAACCTTCACTAATTTGTCAACTACTTCATCTTCAAGGGTCTCTCCTACCTCCACCTTTTGGGACTCCTCTTGCTTCTCTTGAAGTATGTGTGCGTAAAACCGATCCATTACATCCCTAAGACGATCTCTTCGCTCTTGTTCCAGGTCAGTAGCATCATTGGGATCATGTTGCTCTTGGATTGATAGATGTGGGTGCTCTTCTATGGAGGGTGGTGGTGCACAACTTGAGGGTTGAGCATTGGGAGTAAAGGATGGATCCACACGAGATATAAGAGCTTGAAGAGCAGAGGTGAGACTGGTGAAAGTAGAGGTAAGGGTGGTTTGAAGCTTCTGTTGCCCTTGGTGAATAACACGAAGAGTGTTGTTATCCAATGGAGGTTGGGGTGGATAGGAGGGTTCATTTGTTGGGAGAAAGGACTCATAATACAGAGGTGGTTCTTCTTGATATGGATATGGAGATGGTGTATATTGAGGTGGTGGTTCTAGGTATGTCTCATAAGGCTCTTGGTATGGTGGGTAAGGATTAGGGTCATATGGGGGTGTTTGGTGGTAAGGTGCTTGAGAGTATGGAGGTTCAAAATTACGTTGATGAGGGGGTTTATAGGCATATGGTGGTGGTTGTTGATAATCAAAAGGGTGCTCACCACAGCCATTATCTTGGTATGCCTCTTGGAAGTGCTCTTGGTCATAGTATGTTAGTGGAGGTTGTTGCCAAGAGGGTTGATTAAATCCTTGTGGCTCCTCCTATCTTCGATTCTCCAATCCTTGATGCATATTCTCATTGTAGCGTCCATTCCCTACAACAAAATTTGAACCAAACTCATAGCCAAAGGGGTGAGAATTTATAGTAACAAAAGAAAATAAAAACAAAAACTAATAAGAAATAATGAGAATAAACTCCTAAAACTAGAAACAACTAACAAAGAAGCAAAAAAGCAAAAATATTCACAATAACCAACAATAAGGCACACATTTGCAATTCCCTGGCAAAGGCGCCATTTTGATGAACAAATTCCTTGCACGGTTTAGAATTCACAAATATGTTCTCGTTGAAAGTATAGCTTCTAAACAGACAAGGAAACCTTCCATACAAAAGTATGGTTGTCACAAGTAACAAACCCCTAATAAAATTGATAACCGAAGTAATTAAACCTCGAGTCATCTCTCAAGGAATTGCAGGGAAGTGTGCTTATAATTGGTTATGGAAAAGTGTGTTTTGGGGTTTTGGATAGGAAACAAGAATTGTAAATTGCAAAAGGAGTAAACTAATAACTAGAAAAGCTCTTGTCAAGGTGTGAGAACTGGAAGTCCTATCCTAGCTATCCTTATCAATTGTGATTTGTTCATTGCTCCCACTTAGTTAACCCTCTAATTTTGAAGGAAAGTCAAGTGGATGAATCAACTTGGTTCCTCAAGTCCTAGTCAACTCCTAAGGAAAGACTAGCTTTAGTGGAATCCAAATCAATCAGCAACTTTCAATTATCAATCAATAAAGGAGTTTGATAACTCAAGTGTCACCAATTACTCAACCAAGGCCAAAAGGATAAAAATCTACTCTAGAATCTAACCAAGCATTTTATCAAACACTTGAAAGGCACAACACAAAAGCATGGAAAAGCGACAAAAGAGAACAAAATCCAAACAACCAATTGAGAGCATTAATAACATAAATTGAAGAAAGCGATCTTAAATATGAAATACCTCAAATTGCATTAAATAGAAATCAAATCTAACATGGAGTTCATAAACCAAATTGGAAAAGAAGAGAATCAACAAGAGAAATGGATAAACCAAAGTGCTAGAATAAATAAGAGTATAAGATAACTAAATTAAAGAAACATTGAACCTGGAGTTGAGAAGAACTAATCCTAAAACCTAAGAACCTAGAGAGAGGAGAGAGCCTCTCTCTCTAGAACCTACATCTAAAACCTAAAATTATGTGAATGAGAAGTTGTCTCAATGCCTCATGATTCTCCCACTCTGCAGCTTCTATTTTGTGTTTTCGGGCCTGGAACTGGGCCAAAATGGAGCCCAGAAATTGCCCCCAGCATTTTCTGCGTTTTCTGCATGTGGCGCATGTCATGCGTACGCGTCAGTCATGCGTACACGTCGATGGTCTTCTTTGCGTGTCACGCGTACGCATCAGCTATGCGCACTTGGTGGACGAAATTGTGATCACTTGTTATGTATTTATGAAGGATGTATACTCTGAGGGCATTGTTTATTTTCTTCACAATCTCGTTCAACTAACCAGCAAGTGTACTGGGTCGTCCAAGTAATAACCTTACGTGAGTAAGGGTCGAATCCACAGAGATTGTTGGCATGAAGCAAGCTATGGTCACCTTGCAAATCTCAGTTAGGCAGATTTAAAATAGTTTATGGGTTTTCGAAAATAGAAATAATAAAATAGAATATAATAAAAAGGATAGAACACTTATGCAGATTCATTGGTAGGATTTCAGATAAGCGGATGGAGATGCTGTAGAGCTCTTGGACGCCTGCTCTCCTACTCCTTCTACTCAATCCTTCTTACTCCTTTCCATGGCAAGCTTTGTATAGGGGTTCACCATCAACTGTGGCTACTTTCATTCCTCACGGGGAAATAACCTGTGCGGCTGTCACTCGCACAGCTAACCAGTCTGGAGGCATCACCCATGGCTGATGGCTACATCCCATCCTCGCAGTGAAAACTATGCTAACGCACTCTGTCACAGTACGGCTAATCACCGGTTGGTTCCCGCTCCTACTGGAATAGAATCCCTCTTTTGCGTCTGTCACCAACGCCCAGCAGGTTAAAGTTTGAAGCACGTCACGGTCACTCATGATCGGAATCCTACTCGGAACACCACAGACAAGATTGGACTTTCCGGATTCCCAGGATCCTACTCGGAAT
>NC_029773.3:58529511-58530020 GCF_000817695.3 Arachis duranensis
AAAAAGAAAAGAAGAGTAGAAGAAGAAGAAGAGAATTTGGAAGAGAGGGAGAGAAGCGGGTTCGGCTATGTGAGAGAAGAGTGGGTAGTGTTGTGTGAAAAAGAAGAAGAAAGGAGAGGTATTTATAGGGTGGGGGAAGGGTTAGGTTTCGGCCAATTTGGGTGGGAATGGGTGGGAAATTGAATTTGAATGTAGTGGGGGTAGGTGGGGTTTATGGGGAAGAGGAGGTTGATGTGAATGGTGCATGGGGTAATTGGGAAGAGAAATTGATGTGATTGGTGAAGGTTTTTGGGAAGGGTGACATTGAGAAAGAGATTTGGATTAGGAGAGTGTGAATAGGATTAAAAGAAAAGGTAGGTGGGGATCCTGTGGGGTCCACAGGTCCTGAGGTGAAAAGAAATACCATTCCTTCACCCTATAGGCGTGTAAATTGCCTTCATGCACCATTCTGGCGTTCAAACGCCCATTGGTGCATGTTCTGGGCGTTAAACGCCCATGTGATGCTTGAT
>NC_029773.3:58531865-58532437 GCF_000817695.3 Arachis duranensis
GAGAAATTTGGATGATTTCTCCATGATGGGTTGTAGGTGTTTCCATAAGGTTCACCCAAATAATTAATCTCTGCCATGGCAGGGTTTTCAGGATCATAAGCTTCTTCAGAAGCTGCCTCTCTAATACTGTTGGATGCATGTTGCATTTCATTCAGATTTTGAGAGATCATGTTGACCTGTTGAGTCAACACTTTGTTCTGAGCCAGTATGGCATTCAGAGCATCAATTTCAAGAACTCCTTTCTTCTGAGGGACCCCATTATTCACGGAATTCCTCTCAGAGGTATACATGAACTGGTTGTTAGCAACCATATCAATGAGTTCTTGTGCCTCTTTAGGCGTTTTCTTCAGGTGAATAGATCCACCTGCAGAGTGATCCAGTGACATTTTCGAAAATTCAGAGAGACCATAATAGAATATATCTAATAAGGTCCATTCTGAAAACATGTCAGATGGACATCTCTTGGTCAACTGCTTGCATCTTTCCCAAGCTTCATAGAGGGATTCACCATCTTTTTGCTTAAAGGTTTGAACATCCACTCTCAGCTTGCTCAGCTTTTGAGGAGGAAAGAA
>NC_029773.3:58532649-58534261 GCF_000817695.3 Arachis duranensis
AACTGATAAGGATCTTCAGATGGAAGTCCATAAAACTTGCAGTTTTGTTGCATTAATGCAACTAGTTGAGGCTTAAGCTCAAAGTTATTGGCTCCAATGGCAGGAATGGAGATGCTTCTTCCATCAAACTTGGACGTTGGCTTTGTGAAGTCACCAAGCATTCTCCTTGCATTATTATTATTATTTTCGGCTGCGATGTCCTTCTCCTGTTCGAAAATTTCTGAAAGGTTATCTCTGGATTGTTGTAATTTAGCTTCTCTTAATTTTCTCTTCAGAGTCCTTTCAGGTTCTGGATCAGCTTCAACAAGAGTGCCTTTATCTTTGTTCCTGCTCATAAGAAAGAGAAGAAAACAAGAAAGGAAAAAGGAATCCTCTATGTCACAGTATAGAGATTCCTTTATGTTAGTAGAAGAAGATAGGGGTATAAGAAAGAAGAAGGATGGATTTGTAGATGAAGAGAGGTGAAGAGAAGTGTTAGTAATTAAATATTTAAATAGAAGAAGAGATGAGAGGGAGAGAAAAATTCGAAAATAATTTTTTTGAAAAAGGGGTTAGTATTTTCGAAAATTAGAGATAAAGTATAATTAAAATTAAAATTTAAAACAAAAAGAATTTTTGAAAAAGAGAGGGAGAATTTTCGAAAATTAGAGAGGGATAGGTAGTTAGTTGGTTTTGAAAAAGATAAGAAACAAACAAAAAGTTAGTTAGCTGATTGAAAAAGATTTGAAATCAAATTTTAAAAAAGATAAGAAGATAAGAAAAAGATAAGATAAAAGATAAAAAAGATATATTTGAAAAAGATATTTTGAAAAAGATTTAATTTTAAAATTGACTTAACTAACAAGAAACTACAAGATAAGATTCTAGAACTTAAAGATTGAACCTTTCTTAACAAGAAAGTAACAAACTTCAAATTTTTGAACCAATCACATTAATTGTTAGCTTAATTTTCGAAAGTTAGATAAAAAGATAAGAAAAAGATTTTGAAAATATTTTGAAAAATAATTTTTGAAATTTTCGAAAATTATATAAAAATTGAAAAGGATATGATTTTTGAAAAAGATTTTGAAAAGATAAGATTTTTAAAATTGAAATTTTGACTTGACTTGTAAGAAACAACTAATTTTAAAAATTTTTGACCAAGTCAACCCAAAATTTCGAAAATTTGGAGGAAAATAAGGAAAAGATATTTTTGAAATCAAATTTTGAATGAAAAACACAAAAATGACCCAAAACATGAAAATTTTGGATCAAACACATGATGCATGCAAGAACACTATGAATGTCAAGATGAACACCAAGAACACTTTGAAGATCATGATGAACATCAAGAACATAATTTTGTCTAGATGAACACCAAGAACACTATGAAGGTCATGATGAACATCAAGAACATAATTTTGAAAAATTTTGATGCAAAGAAAACATGCAAGACACCAAACTTAGAAATCTTTAATGCATGGACTCTAACAAACAAAAAATGCATATGAAAAACAACAAAAGACACAAAACAAGAAATCATCAAGATCAAAATGGAAGACTTGTCAAGAACAACTTGAAGATCATGAAGAACACAATGAATGCATGAAATTTTCGAAAAATGCAAGAAAAA
>NC_029773.3:58535409-58551133 GCF_000817695.3 Arachis duranensis
CACTTCCGGGGCCTACTTGGTGTATGCTTGGGCTGAGCTTGATCATTCCACGAGCTAAGGCATTTCTTGGAGTTGAACTTTGAGTTATGACGTGTTTTGGGCGTTTAACTCCGGATCATGACGTTTTTCTGGCGTTTTACTCCAGACAGCAGCGTGTACTTGGCGTTCAACGCCAAGTTACGTCGTCATTCTTCGAATAAAGTATGGACTATTATATATTGCTGGAAAGCCCTGGATGTCTACTTTCCAACGCCGTTGAGAGCGCGCCAATTGGAGTTCTGTAGCTCCAGAAAATCCATTTCGAGTGCAGGGAGGTCAGATTCCAACAGCATCAGCAGTCCTTTTGTCAGCCTTCTTCAGAGTTTTGCTCAAATCCCTCAATTTCAGTCAGAATTTACCTGAAATCACAGAAAAACACACAAACTCATAGTAAAGTCCAGAAATGTGAATTTAACATAAAAACTAATGAAAACATCCCTAAAAGTAGCTCAAACTTACTAAAAACTATATGAAAACAATGCCAAAAAGCGTATAAATTATCCGCTCATCACACGCGTCGCTGTGCAAATCTCCAAATCACGCGCATGCGTCGCTCCTTGCTGGTTATCTCCTTTAATTCTTGTGCTCCTTCCATTTGTTCAAGCTTCCTCTCCATTCTCTAAGCCATTCCTACCCTATATAGCCTGAAAAAACTTAACGCATGGATAATGGCATCAAATGGTATAAATGGGGATTAAAAATACACAATTTAAAGGCTTAAGAAGCAAGTTTTCAATCATAGAACAAAATGGGGAAGGAGTTGTAAAATCATGCAAATTGTATGAATAAGTGTGAGAATAATGGATAAAATCCACTCAATTAAGCACAAGATGTACCATGAAATAGTGGTGCATCAGTGTGTGTGCGCACACAAAACAGAAATCACAAATTTTGCAACATTCACAAAATTCAGATTTCAGACACCAACTTTCAACGATCACATCTTTCTCTAAAAAAATCCGATATCTACACAATTGATACCATTTTAAAGCTCTTTAAATTATCTTTATTTTGATAAAAAATCATCAAATTTCAAAAATCGTAGCTCAAGATATATCCGTCAAAGTTAGCCCAAAACTCATTTTTACAAAAGTTTTACAAGTTCTCAACCTTCCAAATTTCCTAACCAAAACCAAACTAAAACCTCACCAAACTCAAAAACACATCAAATTTTACCCTCTTTATATCTCAATTCACCACTTCATCTTATACAATCATCAATCCCAATTATCATTTGCATGATGCTATAATCATTTCTCAACCAACACTTTAATCAATCATCATTCCACCATTACCAATCATAAAAATCAATCTCAATCATTCACAATATCAATTTTCAACACTATTTACCAACATTAATATCATTATTCATCCGATTTGTCAAAGGCATCAATTCATCATACATAATCACTCAACCAAGTTCGACAACCAAATTAATCCAATCGTATCCTATGGGTCACTAGCCTAAGTGTCCAAAAATATTATATATTACATAGAGAAAACCAAAATCATACCTTGGCCGATTTCTAATATGCACAAAATCACTAAATTTGAACTTTAACGAGCTTCAACTCACCAAAAGCCACCAAGTCAACTTTCAAGCAATTCAAGTCTCCAATATACTCCACACAACACCAATTCAAGCTAGAAAATACACAAATTTAATAAATCAAACCTAGGGTTCATAAAAAATCATAAATATATAAGGGTTCAAGACTCTCTTACCTTACCCAACAGTTTTGGGAGCAAAACCCAATAGATTCCTCATGTTAGCTTGATCCTAAACACATCAAAATATCAAAATATCCAAACCCCCAAACACTAGATTTTTGAATTTTTAGAAGGGAAGGCTGAGAGGGAAAACGAGATTTTCTCACAAGTTTTTTGGATGGGTTTTGTCGAGCTCTTCGTGGTGATCGCGTGGCCGCAAACGGTGCAGCAATCGGAGCTCCGTAGCTCAAGTTATATGAGCTTGGGAAGTTAAAAATGAATAGTGACCATGGAGGGTTTTCTCTCTTCTTCAACTTCACTTCAGTTGCTGTGTTTTGTATTTATGAGGCTGAATGGGTCTCATTAACACACTTATATATGTTGGATTTAGGCCCAACTTAGGCCCGGTCCAACCCATTAGCATTTTTGGCCCGTTTGGCCCAACTTTGGGCCAAACCTTTAAAATTAGTGCCCGGTTTTCATCTTTAATTTATTTTTCTAAGGTTTTCTACTATTTTTATTATTCTCCTACAGTACCGGACAGACTTAAACCGGTTTGACCGGTCCATCTGTCGGTTCATGGTTTTACTTGGTTTTTCATAGAAAATTACATTTCCAACTCAGAAAAATCTACTGAGTTCAAAAATCATATTTAAATTCTCTAATTCACATTCTAAATTTTTGGATCTTATTTTAGGCAATATTAATTATTTAGTTAAACGGTTAATTAATCGCAGTTTTTACAAGGGTTATGTGGGAACTTTATATTATTTGTCTAAGATAATGTTTTCCTGATGCAGGAAGAACAATTGGGGAAAAAGCTGATGACATCACCAAATGGTAGCCTAATTCCTTGCAATTCTTCACCAATAGAATGCACAACCAACACTAAAAGTAAGCCTCACTTAGGACTCTAATTTCTTATCATTTATAGAATTTGAAAATGTACGGAAGGCACTCTAGTTATTCATTCATAATAATAAAATGTTATAATCTTTTCAACTCCAAATTTATCTGTGACATGGACAGTATTTTACTTTTCTTTTTCAGTTTAAATATAATACTCAAGAAAGTTGTATATTCATCAAAACAAAAATGTCTTCAGCAAGTTATAAGATGAGATGCATGAATGAAACTCAATTGTGTTAGATAATAAATATTTATATACTAAGATGAGATACATGATAGAGTTGGGTGCTTTAGTTGGTTATCAAAATACAGAAAGGTGTTTATATTGGTATTTGTATTTTGTGTTATCCCTTAAGGATTCATTTATTTAAGGTTGGAATATGAGGAAAGCATGGTGTCAGCCATCTTTTATTGCATTCTTTGCTCAAATTGGTCTTGACTCTATCTCATACTCTTTCTTTAGGTCGTATTTTTAATTTAAAAATAAATTGAAGTTTTAAATGTTCAACTTTTAAACTAAAATTTAAAGACTCTTACAGGATTCCAATTGAAAGGCTTGCAGCAACTCAAGTTGTAGTTTAAAAAAATTGTTAATCTAGTGCAAGATGGTTTTTGTTATAAATTGATGCTGAAAGCTTGCAAAAAAATTTGGTCCAATTTTACTAGATTCAAGTATTATTAGTAAAGTTGAATTAGATAATTAGTAATGTTCTTGCTTCTGTTTTCTTTTTTGTAAATGACAGTCATCTTGGTTTAATAAATTATTTTTATTCTTAACTTCAATTGTGTTTTTTTGAAACAAAAACATTTCAGTGACTGGTGATGCAGAGAACTATCTTACTTAGTTACTATAGTTTTTATGTGTTTGGGTATCTGATTTTTATTTCTGTATTATTTTCAGATACATTATACCTGCATAATTTACGGTGAAGTATGGAGGTCTAAGTAAAGATGGTGAATTTAGAAATAACGATGTTGAGACCTGGATCTAATACTGTGGAATTTCCAATTAATGAGGTGTGTCTCATGCATTATTGTTGTCTTTTTTTTCTAACTTTAGTTTTTTCATTCATAACTACAACTTCCAACGCATTCTATCATTAGAATGTGTAACATCTCTTGACCTAGATGGATCTGTTGGACCTATCAGAAAAGTAGAAGCTTGCATTCTTCTTGAATCTTGAATTTGTATAATGCAATGGTAATCCATGTTGTGATAAGAGTTCCTTAGAATAAGTATATATAGTCTCTCTCATCATCTATGTTTTTTATCCTCCCTGTTGCTTTCCCAAATGCATGGATCCAGAGACCAAAGGGGTAAACCAAAAGAGGGGAGGATAATTATTAGTGGGAAGATTCAGTTCTAACAGGTAACATTTAGTTTCTATTAGAGAGAATGGAGAATGGCGGATAGTAATAAACACTTAAAATTCCCACTATTTTAAGTAAACTTTGTTTCTTTAAGGCTTCTAAAAAGCATACATTATCATTGGTCTGTTTCCTAAACTTATTAATCAATGAATCTTTTTTACATAAATTATCTTATCAAGATTAAGATATGGTTTTTTGTTCCAATAGTCCTTAAACAGGACCAAAGAAATATCTTATCAAATGACCCTTATATTGATACATTTATCTTGAATGGCACTAGAAAAATGCAGTTTATCTTATTCGTGTTAATTCCAAATCAATTAAGAATTGAGACTCTGATGCTGTAGTTTGTTTACAACTTACGGCTAAGTGGCTGCAGGGTTATTTTATGGGAAGCAAGTGCTTAGCATAGGATGCTCACAAGATGAAAAATTTACAACTCAATTTTCCAAGGTTTGTTCTTAATGTCTATTTTGTTATGTCTAACATCTATTGCCTTTTCACTTGATTTTATTATGTGCAAAATTTTGTTATTTTCTAGCATGAAGTATGAGAATCCTTTTTTCATTACAGTTGAATCTGGCAAAATGAAAAAGAAAGAATATAGCGGCAGATGCTCCAGAGCTATTTACGTTGGGCAGTGGAGATGAAAAACAACAAGTCAGAGGTGACGATGGTTGTTGATGCAGCGGAGGTTTAGAACAATGGCAGTCGAGATTTTTTTTGTCCTGGAGGAGTTCATAAAAATGACTTGCTCCACATGTAATTGATTAGTGATGAATGAATCAAAATTTTTACCAAGTTGATTTCCTCCATTCAAGTCATTAATAAACCCTAATTCTAGGGTATATCTTGTGTTGAATTTGGTAAATTTTATCAACTTATCTCACATTCAATAAAATAGCATGATTTTGTGAATTTTTCCTAAATTGTGCTTAAGAGTAAAAGCATACTTTTTAAGCTCTTAAATTGCTAAATTTAATTTCCTTTAACTCCATTCAATGCCTTGATGTGTTTGTTAAGTGATTTCAGGCTTAGAAGGCAAAGAATGGATTGAAGAAGTGAAGAAAAAGTATGCAAAGTGGAGAATTCATGAAAAAAATAAGGATTTGGTGAAATTCATGGCCACGCGTACGTATGCCTCACGCATACGCGTTAGCAGAGATTTCATCAGGCCATGGGTACGCGTGACATGCCGTGTACGTGTGACACTCAGCACGTGACTTTATTAAAGAAAACGCGGCTGACGATTTCTGGACTCATCCAATCCCAAATCCAACTCATTTCTGAAGTATTTGAGGCCAAATTCAAGAAGAAACAAGGAGGGAGCAATTAGTGTAGCTTATGAATCATGCTTTAGGTCATTTTCAAGAGAGTCCTTCTAAAATTAGGGTAGATTTAGATTAATTTTATCTTAGATTTAGGTTTTAAACTTATCTTGATTTAGTTTTCCTTGCTATTTCTTGTTCTTACATCTTTTGTTCTCTTAGTTTACATTGTTAATTTCCCTTTTATGGCACTTTTATGTTTATGAACTCTTGTTGATTTTGATTTCTATTAATGCAATTTGATATTTCTATGTTTATTGTTGCTTAATTAATTTCTTATTATTATTTTCTTGCATTTGGTAGCTTTAGATTTTATTATTTTTGTAATTTAATATGCTTTTCTTTTTATTCACACCAAGTGTTTGATAAAATGTTTAGCTTAGTTTTAGAGTAGATTTTTTAGCATTCTTGGTTTGAAAAGAGAAGATTGATAATCTTGAGTCATTAATACCCAACTTATGTTGGTGATCTAGAGTTGTTAGTCAATCCTGTTTCCGTTGATGCTACTTATGGATGGGATTAACTAGCTCTACTTGATCTTCTCCCGATGTTGGAGATAACATAATAGGCATAACTCTTGGTAATTATTGTGTTATGATTAATGACTAGGTTAAAAAATCTTGATTCTCAATCCTTACCATGAATGCCTTTTTAGTATTTGTTATTTTTTTTGTTTACTTTATTTTCTTGTCATTTAGATTATTGTCTTTTTATCCGCAAACCACCCCCTTGAACCTCATAACCGATAACATGCATACCTTACTACAATTTCTTTCAGAGACAACCCGATGTTTAAATATTCTCGGTTATTATTGGTTTGCATTGTGACAAACAAAATTAAACTCTGATGTGGGTCAATTGTTGGTTTGGAACTATACTTGCAACGAAGCAATTCTTTTATTGAGGAGAAATTCCAAACCGACGATTTTTCTAGCATCAAGTTTTTGGTGTCGTTGCCGAGGAATTACAATGTGTGCTTGTTATTAATTATTGTTCATATGTGAATATTGTGAATATTTTGATTTTTATTTGTTTGCTAGTTTTGGTGTAGGAGTTTGTCGTTTTTTTTCTTTCTTATTAGCTTTTGGTTTTACTTTCCTTTTTCACTATGAATTCTCATCATTTTGGCTATAAGTTTGGTTCAAACTATGTTGTAGGAAGTGAAAATGGGAATTTCAATGAGAGTTTGCATGAAGAATTTGGAAATCAAAGGTGGGAGGAGACCCAATCATATAGAAAATCTTCTTGGCGACAACCTCCTCCGGTTTCTTATGGTTACAATCCAACTCCTAATGCATACCAATCTAATAGATGTGGTGAACCTCCTTGTGGTTGTCAACCACAACCACCATATGCATATGAACCCCCTCATCAACATTGTTATCAACCTCACTCACAAGCTCCATACCACCATTCACCTCCATATGATCCTAACCCATAGCTACCATACAAATAACCATATAAACCATACATAAAGCCACCACCATTCTAACACCAAAACTACCAAGAATCATCACTTTCACATGCACCACCTCGATACTCTCACCAAGATGAACCACCTTTTAATCATGAACCCTTTCTCCCAAATAACTAATCACCGCGATGATTTTATTGAACTTTCTTTTGTTGAGCTTAAAAGTGATGTTAAGGATGGTGCGCAACCTCCAAAGCGTATTATGAATGATGAAGAATTGGAAGAAGCTGAGCAAGCAACAAATACTTCACTTGATGATGATTCCACACCAATGCATGAGCCTTTTGAGTTTGAGGAGTCTTCTTCCATTGAAATTGAGGTTGATGTTAAGATAGGTTCTACATTACCTCCGAGTTGTGACATGAAGGATGGAGAAGAGCTAGAAGAGGTTAGTGAGGAAGTGATTGAATATGAAGAACATTGTCAAGAATTGGAATGGAATACGCTTGCCAAGAGGTGGAGATAATCAAAGAAGAGCACATGGAAGTGGAACTCGCAAGACCATTGGAAACATCCCTTTCTAAGTCACCATCATCCATTACATTATTTGAGTGGATAAAATTCATATCCCTTAGCTTCATTGTCCCAGTTGAATATGGTTTGCTTGAAACGGATGGTCAACTTAGAGCTCTTTGTGGAGTGGAAAGCAAGAAAGAGTTGGTTAATGACTGGCAACACAACTCAAGGTTCATTATGGTTGAGTCATCAAAGGTTAAGTGCAAGGGTTGATGTAGTACTCATTTGAGAGGATCTAGGAGAGTTTGGTGCTTAAATGAGAATTCACAAGTCTTTTCACTCGGATTGAAATATGGCAATCAACAAGAAGACGGGTGCAAAAATAAGGTTTGGGAATCAACAACTTTGGGGTCTTGTCAGTTGCTTGAGATTTCTTAGAAGCTTGGTGCGCCTAGTTTGGGATCCTGGGGCTATTAGAAATGCAAATATTGGTGGGAGTTCAAGGAAGGACTCAAGCATAAGCCACCACAGCAAGGGTATCTCCAAAATGTCCAACCTAAGGACAATAAATAAAAGTGCTAGGTGGGAGACACCCCACCATGGTAAACTCTTTTCACTTTCTCCTTTGTAGAGAGTTGATGAATAAATTAAGTTTCCATTGTTAGGTATTTTTCTTCTTTATATTACTCTTGTATATATTGCCCTTAGGTATTAGTTTGCTTTGTTAGATTTGTGCTTTAAGTGGTAGGATAGAATAGTTGAACATCTTGTTTTAAATTGCATTTTTGTTTAAATTGCATAGTGAATTGTGTGAATAGTTTTTAAGAGTTAAAGAATTTTGTTAATTTTGAACTTTAGTTAGTTTATAATGTAAATAGTTGGGTGAAAAATTGTGTTTATGTTTGAATTCAAAAAAGAAAAGAGAAGTCACGGTATGCTTGATCCACGCGTACGCGTGACACCCAAAAATCTAACCGTGTGCCAACCATGCGAGTACCATGCCACCGCATGACCTAGACAGAGAGTTGTGCCAGGATCATGCTGGAGCTGTCTGTTGAGCACGCTTGCTTGTGATTCGTACGCGTGCCCTACACGTACGCATCGACCTCCTATTTTCCATGTCACGCGTACGTGTGACCTTCTGTGTACGCGTGACCCCCTGCTTCACACACTCTTCTTTTCTTCTCTTCTCTCCATTTTTTTCTTCTTTTCTCTTATTCTCTCTTCTTCACTCCCTCCAGCCACCATCCACTACTATCATTCCCCATCCACCATCATCTCCTTTAGTTAGTTAATTACTTAATTACTTAATTAGTTAGTTAGTTAGTTAGTTTAATTTTCTATTTTAGTGGATAAGTGTTGGATTATTGATTTGATTTGATGATTGTGCTAAGATATTGCTGCTGATTAGTGACATGTTGCTATTGTAGCATCATTGTTGTTGATATTCGTTGTTGGATTGTAATTGAGGTTGTAATTTGTTGCTTGGTATTGAGTTTTGCTTGTTTGATACTAGTGCATACCAAGTACTTATAAAAATGCCTTCAAGAATGTTTTTGGATTTCTAAATTGTATGATTTGTCCACCATGTGATTTAAATTCTTTAACCATAACTAGGAAATTTCTTGATGTTTAATGTTATGCATTTATCTTAATGCATCATGTTGCTTGATCATATGTATCCATATTGTTTTTGGCTTAATTACAAGGTTATGCTTATGCCTTAATGACATGTTGACCCTTAATCATTTAACTATGTGCTCTACACATATTTGAAACTAGTCACTTTGGTATAATACTTTGGTTGTGAAATTGGATTATAAGCTCACCTAAGGACATCTTTTTAAAATTCTCAAGCTATATGGACCTTGCTTGCTATGTGATTGATTTCACCTTATATCTCTCTTTTTCTAAATTGCATAGCACCTATATTTCCCACTTTATGTTAATTAGGTATTGTGAATTTCTAAGTGTGTCATTGATTGATGTGTGATTTTCATAGTGTCTTTTCTTCATTAAGTTTTCTTGCACATCAACCAAATTCCATTCATTATCCATTTCATAATCACTTGATTCTTTCTAGAGTACTTTCATGCTTCTTTATTACTTGTTTGTTTGTCTTAACCTACAAGTTTTCTTTGAAGTATTTCAAGCACACTAGAATGAGTGAAGTGCATACTTCTTTTTGAGTAATTGTGACATAGTTTTCAACGCGCGTGTGTGTGTGTTATAAATCGCATGCAACTTAAAACTCACGCATTATTCTCCTTAATATCACACACTAATTCACTCACTTCATTTTAGTGATCATTGTCTCATTCCAACAGTCTATACTTCCTTACTTTTGCATTTACTCATCTTACTATATCCTGTTTTCTTTCTTGCAGGATGATTCACCATAAGCAAAAAGGGAAGTAGAAGAAAGAACATGCAGTAGCCGATTGATCCACCAGCTGAAGGTGGCAATCCATATAGTCGTCGTACCCCCTTGCTCATCTTTAAACGCACCGAGGATGGTGCAAACTTTTAAGTGCATGGAGGTTGTCTGACCAATTGGCCAATTTTTGGGAGAAAATTTCTAATCTAAACATTTTCATATTTCATTTATTTTTCTTCTATTACTAGGTCTTTTAGAATTTTTAGTTGCATTTTCATAGATTGCATATATATATATTGTAGAACATGGTTTTTAGCTAAGAACAGATAAGCTTGTCAGTTTTTGAGCCTAATTGTGTCGTTAAACCATATTAACCACTATTTTCATTCTTGTGTGTATTATTTTCTTTCTATGATTGTAATCTTTGATTTGTTTGATTCTTTATGTCCATTCTTTTGTGTATGAATGCATTTATATGATTGAGACCATTATTTCATTTGAGCTCAGTTACCCAAATGGCCTTACCCTTTTATTCACCTTTGTTACACAATTTTGAGCCTGTTTAGCCCTTTTTGTTCTTAATTTTAGCACATCACTATCTCTAAGTAAAAAATAATAAATGTTCTTAATTTAGACCTTTGATTAGTTTAGGCTAGTGAGAGTGTGTATCATTTAAGTGTGGGAAGTCTGGGAACATTGGTTAAGATAAAATTATACTTTTGAGTTTTCATTAAAAATCTTGGAGGTTAGATACATACTCATGCATAAATGTTGAACCATATGCATTACTCTTTTTGTATATATTATGTTACTGAAAAAAAAAAGAAAAGAAAAAGAGAAAAAAAAGCAATAAAAGGGGACAAAATGCCCCAAATTAAAGTAATAATAACAATACATATGTGTTGTGACTAAAAAGAGAATTCATGAGTGTGTGAAAGAGTGAATAATGGATAGTTAGGTTTGCATTTAAATTGTATAGGTTGTTATATGTGTTTGGTGAGAGCTTAGGTCAATCAAAGATGCAAATTTCAAGCTCACTTAGCCATGTATATATCCTTATCTTGATCCTAACCCCATTACAACCTTGTGAAAAGTCCTGATGATATTTGCATGCATGCATTGAATAATTTGTTGATTGTTAGATGAAAAACAAATTTTAGAAATCATGATTAGAAGAGAATTGAGTGGATCAACCCTAAACACTTGGGCGATTAAGGCGTATACACATCCAGTGAGGGGTTCGATTGCTCAATTCCATGTTTCCACCTATGATCATATCTTATCTTGCAAGTTTGTAATTCTTTTAAATAATTCAATTCAATTATGAATTTCATTTGATTGTGATTGTTTTAGCCTTTAAGCTCATATATGTATTCTTGGAAATTGATATATTTTTTACTAAGTAGATACATATAGATAGTTAGATAGTGTTGGTTAGAATAGTCGCATACATTTAGATAGGTTGCGTATAGATAGTTACTTGCATTGAATAACCGTTGATACTGGTTCTTGTATCTTTCTTGGTTTAGCATGAGGACATGCTTGGTTTAAGTGTGGGGAGGATGATAAATCCCAATTTTAGGATTTATCTTATGTTGAATTTGGTGAATTTAATCAACTTATCTCACATTTATTCAATGAAATCGCATGGTTTTGTGAATTTCTCCTAAATTGTGCTTAAGAGTAAAAACATGCTTTTTAAGCTCTTAAATTACTAAATTTAATTTCTTTTAATTCCATTCGATGCTTTGATGTGTTTGTTAAGTGATTTCAGGTTTAGAAGGCAAAGATTGGATTGAAGAAGTGAAGAAAAAGCATGCAAAGTAGAGAATTCATGAAGAAATGAGGATTTGGTGGAATTCATGACCATGCGTACGCATGCCTCACGCGTATGCGTGAGTGGAGATTTCATCAGGCCACGCGTATGCATGGCATGGCACGTACGCGTGACACTCGGCACGTGATTTCATTAAAGAAAATGTGGCTGGCAATTTTTGGACTCATCCAAGCCCAAATCTAACTCATTTCTGAAGTATTTGAGGCCAAATTAAAGAAGAAACAAGGAGGGAGTAATTAGTGTAGCTTAGGAATCATGCTTTAGATCATTTTCTAGAGAGAGAAGCTCCCTCTTCTCTCTAGAATTAGGGTAGATTTAGGTTAATTTCATCTTAGATTTAGGTTTTAATCTTGTCTTAATTTAGTTTTTCTTGAAATTTCTTGTTCTTACATCTTTGTTCTCTTTTCCCTTTTATGCCACTTTTATGTTTATGAACTCCTGTTGATTTTTATTTCTATTAATGTAATTTGATGTTTCTATGTTTATTGTTGCTTAATTAAGTTGTTATTATTATTTTCTCGCTTTTGGTAGCTTTAGATTTTATTATTTTTGTAATTTAATATACTTTTCTCTTTATGCACACCAAGTGTTTGATAAAATATTTGGCTTAGTTTTAGTGTAGATTTTTTAGCATTCTTTATTTGGAAAAGAGAAGCTTGGTAATCTTGATTCATTAATACCCAACTTATGTTGGTGATATAAAGTTGTTAGTTAATCTTGTTTCCGTTGATGCTACTTATAGATTGGGATTAACTAAGTCTACTTGATCTTCTCCCGATGTTGGAGATAACATAATAGGCTAAGTCTTGGTAATTATTGTGTTATGATTAATGATTAGGTTGGAAAACCTTGATTCTCAATCCTTGCCATGAATGCCTCTTTAGTATATGTTATCTTTAGTTGTTTGCTTTACTTTCTTGTCATTTGGATTATTGTCTTTTTATCCGCAAACCACCCCCTCGAAACTCATAACCGATAACACGCCTACCTCACTACAATTAGGTTATTATTAGTTTGCATTGTGACAAACAAAATTAAACTCTGATGCGGGTCCATTGTTGGTTTGAAACTATACTTGCAACGAAGCAATTTTTTATTGAGGAGAAATTCCGAACTGACGATTTTCCTACCATCAGTCATACAATGAGCTTTGTGTGTTGATGGTTGAGACTTGCAAACCTTCAATGTGCTTAGTGAGTGTGCAGAGTTGTTGGGACATGATCTTATTTTGAGCAACTAGAGCATCAAGAGTTTCTAGTTCCATCGCTCCTCTTTTCATATTCATATTTTTCTCTGAAGAGTAGGGATATTGATTATTTGCAATAATGTCAATGAGTTCCATGGCTTTACTAGGATTTTTCATGTGTAGTGATCCCTCTGCTGAATTATCTAGGGCGTTTCTTGAGATTTGAGTGATTCCATAATAGAATATTTGCAACTGGGCCCAATATGCAAACATGTTTGGTGGACATTTTTTTAGCATCCCATTGTATCTCTCCCAAAACTCATACAAGGATTCTCCTTCAAGTTGTCTGAAAGTTTGCACCTCTATTCTCAATTTGATCAATCTTTGAGGAGGAAAGAAATTGATTAGAAACTTGCTAACCAACCTTTCTCATGTAGCAATACTCTCTTTGGGATGTGATTCCAACCTTTGTGCAGCTCTATCTCTTGGGGAGAATAGGAACAAGAGGAGTCTATATGCTTCAGCTGACATCCCATTTGTTTTCAATGTATCACAAATTCTAATAAAGCTTGAAATGTGTTAGTTTGGGTCCTCCTGGGGGCATTCTCCAAATCGGCAATTTTGTTGAACAAGAGTGATCAATTGAGGCTTAAGCTTAAAATTCTTTGCATTGACAATTGGAGTCAAAATACTACTCCCACAATTTTCAAGATCGAGAGTAGTATATGATCCTAATGTCCTCCTAACATGTAGAGCACCATTGGTTTTATTGTTGTTGTGAGGTTCAGCCATAGTTGTACCTGAGGCTCCCTCACCTTTTTCTGGCACTCTTTTGTTTTTTTCTTCCTCTTTCAACCTCCAGAGGGTTCTTGGAAACTCTAAATCAAAGAGGAGAGGTTCCTCTTCTTGATTTTCTTGCACATTCACAAAGAAAACAACAAAGGAAAAGAGAATTTAAAGTTTCTTTCGTCAAAGTGAAAGAAACTCCAAGTTATGCAATAACATAAACAGTTAGAGAACTAAAGAAAACAAAGGATTGAAAGCAATTAAATGACTAAAACAAGATAATAGAAGAAAAGAAAAAGTGTCTAATTTAAGTACTCAATCAACCAGTAGTTTGTTAATTACCGTTAATCCTCAGAAACGACACCAAAAACTTGATACGAAATTTCTATATTACATTCCATAGAACTACCGGCAGGTGCACCGGGTCATATCAAGTAATAAACTCACGGTGAGTGAGTGTTTGTAGCGACCCTCAATTTTAAAAATATAAATATAAATAAGTTATAATTTATTTCATAAATTGAAATTTTCTATTTTTAGAAATTATTTTATTATCAGTAATTGAACTAATTTTATAACTATTTGAATTCAATCAAATTCATATTCTTATATAAAAATATTTCATAATTAAAACTATAATTCTAGTAATTTATAAGTAATGAAACTTATATGTATATTTTAATTTGAGTAATGTATTGATATTTTAATTTAGAAATACAGTTTAGTTAATAATATTATTATCGAGTTCGATATCTGCCAATATAAGTAAACATCGGTACTTTTTGCTGAGGTTAGCTTTATTAATGCTTCACCAAATACATTTCATCCTTAAGTTACTAATATCATTTAGATTAATAACTCATATATTATTAACTTTATAAATAAATTATTATTATTATTATTATTATTATTATTATTATTATTATAAACATTGGGTATAATTGTCGTGAGTATTATATGTATTATAAGTTTATATAGTTTTGCTCCCTAGTATTATATATTCATTGTTATTATTATATTCACTACGTTACTATTATTATTACAATTATTACGTTTATTATTATTATTACATGATTATCATTACTATTGCTAGTATTATTATTCCTATTATTAATCATAAAGCACGGAAATAAAAGGCAATTTCGATTTTGGGTTAAGTTACATACGCTATATATATATTAGCGTATGCAAGAGGCAAAAAGGAAAAGAAAACGGCGAGAGAGAAGAGCGTGACCGAGAGAGAACATAAATTCCCACCAAACTTCCGGCTTCAATTTCTTACAATTCATAATTCTAATAAAAAATCTAATCTAGTAAAAGCATTCGTATCCTCCTCCTCTATACGTTGGCACTATTTTTTATCAGTAAAATTTGACGGTGACGTAGCTCCTCTACTTCTTAAGTTCGGCCAACTAGAGTTTTAGGAGGCATAAACAATTCTAGACATTTTCTTCTTCGATAGCTCAGTCAGAAAGCTTCTCCGGAGTTTTGAATATTTTGATTCCGTATGAAGGTATAGTTTTGGTTTCTTGTAGTTAATGTTTAATGTCACGTGAAAACTTAGGCTAGAAGACCTTAAGATAGGAATGAACTGAACGTATAATTGATGGATTGTGTACATGGAATAAAATGTGGAGTTTAGCTGCTATTAATAATTTGATGTTGAAGTTGGTTGGCTTGGAAAAAAATTTAATATTGGTATTTGTTTGATTTTGAAATAATTTGCTATTGAAAATGATTTGAATGACTGAGTGGTGTTTGGCTTGATAGTTAGGACCCTTGAAGGGTGGCAGAAATTTAAGTTTTAGAGGAGATACTGCCAAAATTTCTATAATGACTGGAGTTTTGATTTGAAGTGTTATTTTAAAAAGAAAAGAGATTATTATGTGGCTTGTGTATTTGAAACTATTTGTTGACCTTATGTCACAAGATTTGACCGGTCACTTTAACTCCCCGGATTCCCCCAGGGGCATGCATATAATGGAATATTATTGAGCTTGGGGATGCGCGCACAGAGGGACTGTCCAGTGGTTAACTACCAGGACATGTCGGGTTGGCTGTATAACCGACAGATGAGACTCATTAGCTATAGGACAGGTGATGAGCGGATAATTTGTATGCTTTTTGGCATTGTTTTTAGTATGTTTTTAGTATAATCTAGTTAGTTTTTAGTATATTTTTATTAGTTTTTAGCTAAAATTCACTTTTTTGGACTTTACTATGAGTTTGTGTGTTTTTCTGTGATTTCAGG
>NC_029773.3:58551286-58551965 GCF_000817695.3 Arachis duranensis
AAGTGGATTTTCTGGAGCTACAGAAGCCCAATTGGCGCGCTCTCAACGGCATTGGAAAGTAGACTTCCTGGGCTTTCCAGCAATATATGATAGTCCATACTTTGCCCGAGATTTGATGGCCCAAACCGGCGCTCAAAATCTCCCTCAGAAATTCCAGCGTTAAACGCCGGAACTGGCATAAAACTTGGAGTTAAACGCCCAAACTGGCATGAAAGCTGGCGTTTAACTCCAGAAAATGTCTCTACACATAAAAGCTTCATTGCTCAGCCCACGCACACACCAAGTGGACCCAGAAGTGGATTTTTACGTCATTTACTCATTTCTGTACACCCTAGGCTACTAGTTTACTATTAATAGGATCTTTTGACATTTTATCTGTACCATATGACCTCATGACATTTTACACGTTTTCTTTGTGTACTTCCACAGCATGAGTCTCTAAACCCCATGGTTGGGGGTGAGGAGCTCTGCTGTGTCCTGATGGATTAATGCAATTACTACTGTTTCCTATTCAATCATGCTTGCTTCCATTCTAAGATAATACTTGTTCTTAATCCGGATGAATGTGATGATCCGTGACAATCATCATCATTCTCAACCATGAACGCGTGCTTGATAACCACCTCCGTTCTACCTTAGACTAAGTAGTTATCTCTTGGATTCTTTAATCGGAATCTTC
>NC_029773.3:58558072-58558837 GCF_000817695.3 Arachis duranensis
TGTTTCCAGGAAAACTCAAATCCCGGTGGAGGGGTCCGTATGTGATTACAGGAGTGTCACCATATGGATATGTTGAGCTTCAGGATATTGATTCTGACAAGAAGTTCATTGTTAATGGACAGAGAATCAAGCATTATCTTGAAGGAAATTTTGAGCAAGAGTGCTCAAAGCTGAGGCTTGAGTGATTCTCAGTGAAAGTCCAGCTAAAGACAGTAAAGAAGCGCTTGCTGGGAGGCAACCCAGTCATTAGTAGGTTGTATGATTTGTTCTTACAGAGGCAAATATCAAAAATGAAGGAATTCACAGAGTTACAGAAGGATTCAGCTCAAAAAGCAGAGAAAATGAGCTTACTGGCGAAAAAAACGCTAGTAAGGTGCATTTTGGGCGTTAAACGCCAGAATGGGCACCATTCTGGGCGTTTAACGCCAGGTGTGCTGCATCCTGGGCGTTTTGAAAAACGCCCAGTGATAAAGGCTTTCTGGCGTTTAACGCCAGCCAGGGCACCTGGCTGGGCGTTAAACGCCCAAAAGGGGTAGCAAGTGGGCGTTAAACGCCAGAAGGGTGCCATTCTGGGCGTTTAACGCCAGAAAGGTGGGGGGACCACATTTTTGTTTTCAACTCAAATTTTTTCAAACTTTCCTCTTTTTACCCACACTCTTCTACATAAATGCACTTCAACCTTTCATCATTCACTTTCAAATCTTCACAAATCAAAACCATTCTTCAAATCTATTTCAAATTAATCCCAAATCTTCTTCAAAAAAA
>NC_029773.3:58559007-58559303 GCF_000817695.3 Arachis duranensis
TACCACACCATTCGAATTTCCTCTTCCTCTCTCTCTCTTCTCTTCTTTCTTCTCTTTTTGCTTGAGGACAAGCAAAACCTCTAAGTTTGGTGTGCTTTTCCGTGATCACTAAGCCAAGATTCATCAAGATCATGGCTCCTAAAGGAAAACAAACCAACTCAAGAGGAAAGAAAGAGACTAATCCAAAGAATCTTTGGAATCAAAAGAAGTTCTTAACCAAAGAACATGAAGACCATTATCACAAAATAATGGGTCTGAGGTCAGTGATCCCGGAAGTTAAATTTGATCTGAAAGAA
>NC_029773.3:58559560-58561326 GCF_000817695.3 Arachis duranensis
TGGCTAGACTTTATTGGGCGTTCCATATTGCCCACTAGCAACCGTTCTGAGATCACCATCAAGAGGGCAGTGATGATTCATTGCATTATGCTTGGAAAAGAAGTGGAGGTTCATCATGTGATTGCTTGTGAGATCTACACAATTGCAAATAAGAATTCCACTGAAGCCAAATTGGCTTACCCAAGCTTGATCTCCTTGCTCTGTAAAGAGGCTGGGGTGAAGATGGGAGTAGATGAGTTCATACCCATTGAACACCCAATCACCAAGAAGTCAATGGAAGGACAAGTGCAAGACAACTCTATCAAGAGGAGGGCGCAGGAATTCCTCCCTGAATTACCAAGAATTGACTACTGGACCAGCCTAGAAGCATCTATCTCAAAGCTGCAAGAGACTATGGAGCCTGAAGGAAGAACAGCAGAATCAGAACTGCATGCTCTGCAAATTGCTAAAGGAACAAGAGAAGCAGGGGCGTGAACTCCAAGAATTGAAACGCAAAAAATTCTCCTCTCAAGCTGAGGGAGCATCCACTTCTCAAAATCAAGGTTGTTGAGTCCTAACTCTGTGAAAACCTCTATCATTAGGAGCCTATATTTGCGTTTTTTTTTCCTTTGTTTTGTTTTTATTTTTCGTTTTTTTTAGTTCATTTTATATCTATTTTTTTTAGTCTTGTTTTAATTCATAATTAATAAAATTGAAATTTTATGCCTTAAAGATATGAATGTCCTATGAATCCATCACCTCTCTTAAATGAAAAATGCTTTAATCACAAAAGAACAAGAAGTACAGGATTTCAAAATTTATCCTTGAAACTAGTTGAATTAGTTTGATGTGGTGACAATACTTTTTGTTTTCTGAATGAATGCTTGAACAGTGCATATGTCTTTTGAATTTGTTGTTTTGAGAATGTTAAAATTGTTGGCTCTTGAAAGAATGAGGAAAAAGAGAACTGTTATTGAGGATCTAAAATCATCAGATTGATTCTTGAAGCAAGAAAAAGCAGTGGATACAAAAAAAAAATCGAAAAAAAAAAGAAGAAGAAAAGAAAAAAGAAAAAAAAAAGAGAAAGAAATAAAGTTGTGATCCAAGGCAAAAAGAGTGTGCTTAAGAACCCTGGACACCTCTAATTGGGAACTTTAGCAAAGCTGAGTCACAATCTGAAAAGGTTCACCCAATTATGTGTCTGTGGCATGAATGCATCCGGTGGTAATACTGGAAGACAGAGTGCTTTGGGCCACAGCCAAGACTCATACACTGGCTATGTTCAAGAATCATTATGCCAACTAAGAGAACCAATAACACTATTGATGCATTCGCATATTTACCATTTTACTTAGTTAGTTTAGTTAGTTTTAGCATTGCTTTATTCATTTTCTTTGAAATAAATAGACAAATTTGTGAACTTTTCCTCCATGCATTCATGAACCAAGAATTTAGTGAAATTTGACATAATCCATGCAAATGATTCAAGAAGCTTATATGCAAATTAAGGTGAATGATTTCCTTGAAATTTAATGCATGAGATGGCAAAACTTTGAGAAAAGCTCTTTGTTTTATGATAGGTGATGAAGCAAGAAGACAATGATGCAAGGAAATCTTGGAGCAAGAAGGAGATGTATGTTGCCAACTTGATCCTCAAGTTGGCAACGCCCAATTGATGCAACCAGGATGAGAGAGCACGTTGGCAGCTTGGTTTCCAAGTTGCCAACGCCCAAAGTGGTGCTGCCAGGAGGTGTAGCACGTTGGCAACTTGGAAACCAAGTTGGCAA
>NC_029773.3:58561426-58561683 GCF_000817695.3 Arachis duranensis
GTATTAATGCTGAAGCAACTGCTCGATGTCCGACCGAGAGATATAATACGAGCTCTTCCCCTTTTAAAGGTCGGGTTAGGATTGGTGGCTGCCCGAGGAATTCCTTGAATTCTTGAAAGGCTTTTTCACACTCCGGGGTCCATGAGAAGGGTTTCCCTTTCTTTAGGAGTGAGTAGAGAGGTAGTGATTTTATCGCTGATCCTGCCAAGAATCTTGATAGGGCGGCCAGCCTTCCATTCAGCTGTTGTACTTCTTTG
>NC_029773.3:58563138-58564175 GCF_000817695.3 Arachis duranensis
TATTCACAGTATTCGGACCGATCTCTCCCTGCTTTTTTGTATTTTAGCGGTCGGGGCGGTGGGATGTTTTCGGTGTGGCATACTTCTCTGTAGACGTCTACCAGGGAGACTCGGAGGGGGGTGTAACTGTGGTATTTCCGTGGCTTGTCCGAGTTGGTTTCTTCTTTCTTCCTTTGTTCCCGATCTCGATCTCGGAGTGGGTAGTTTGATTCCTTCCTGAAAGAGTCTCTTAGCTGGGAGGTTTCTTCCATGTTGATATATTTTTCTGCTCGTTCCTGCACCTCGTACAGGGAGGTCGGGTATCGTTTGGATAGGGATTGGCTAAACGGTCCCTCCTTTAGGCCGTTTGCTAGTCCCATGATGGCTGCTTCAGTGGGCAAGTGTTGTATGTCCAGGCAGGCTCTGTTGAATCGCTCCATGTACTCTCGGAGAGTTTCTTGGTTACCTTGTTTGATTCCGAGTAGACTGGGGGCATGTTTCGTTTTGTCCTTTTGAATAGAGAACCTTGTCAGGAATTTTTTGGTTAGGTCTTCGAAGCTGGAGATTGATCCTGGTGGCAGGTTGTCAAACCACTTCATGGCCGACTTGGTGAGAGTGGTGGGGAAGGCTTTGCATCGAATTGCGTCGGAGGCGTCGACCAGGTACATTCTGCTTCTGAAGTTGCTGAGGTGGTGACTTGGATCGGTGGTGCCGTCGTATAGATCCATATCGGGTGGCTTAAAGTTCCGCGATACCTTCTCCTTCATGATCTCTTGCGTGAAGGGATCATGGTTGCCTTCGGGGGTGGGACCGCGGTCCGTCCGATCTTTCAGGTTGGCCTCTATTTTCCGGAGTTTTTCTTCTAATTCTCTGCGCTTGCGAGCCTCCCTTCTCAAATCTTGTTCAGTTTCTTTCTGCTTCTTTATGTCCTCTTCGAGTTGTTTCAGCCGGTTTTGCTGTGCCCGAACTGCTTCTAGAATTTCCGAGTTCTTTTCCTTCTCGGGATTTGGTGGATCTTTGTTTGGGAGTGATGTCTTTGGGCGATTCTGTTTGTTTCC
>NC_029773.3:58564268-58564435 GCF_000817695.3 Arachis duranensis
AACCGCCTTTCTTTAGGCCTTTTCGGCCTTTAGGTTTTGGGCTTCGTTCCTTCTGATGGGCCTTCTTTAGCTTATCTGTCCGAGGTCCGACCTCAGGCGTGGGCCTTGGGACGAGGTCGGACCTTCTATGAACTTCCGAGTTGGGGGAGCTCGGTCAGGGTATGAAC
>NC_029773.3:58564564-58564969 GCF_000817695.3 Arachis duranensis
CTGAGGTGCAAGCTGCAAAAATCTCACTAGAGATGGCAGACAATTCAAGAAAACAAGCCCATGGACTTGTAGAGGATGTTCTGGTTAAAGTTGAAGATTATTACATCCCTACTGATTTCATAGTCCTAGAGACAGGGAAGTGCATGGATGAATCCATCATCCTTGGCAGACCCTTCCTAGCCACAGCAAAAGCTGTAATTGATGTTGATAGAGGAGAGTTGATCATTCAAGTGAATGAAGAGTCCTTGGTGTTTAAAGCCCAAGGATATCCCTCTGTCATCATGGAAAGGAAGCATGAAGAGCATCTCTCAAAACAGAGCCAAACAGAGCCCCCACAGTCAAACTCTAAGTTTGGTGTTGGGAGGCACCAACATAGCTCTGAGCATTTCTGAGGCTCCATGAGAG
>NC_029773.3:58568534-58571305 GCF_000817695.3 Arachis duranensis
TGAATGACTGTGACGTGCTTCAAACTCCTAGCAGGTGGGGCGTTAGTGACAGACGCAAAAGAATCGATGGATTCTATTCCGGCTTGACCGAGAACCGACGATGAATTCCGCTATGCTGTGACAGAGCATATGCAATCGCTTTCACTGAGAGGATGGGAGGTAGCCACTGACAATGGTGAAACCCTTGCTTAAGCTTGCCATGGAAAGGAATAAGAAGGATTGGATGAAGACAGTAGGAAAGCAGAGAGACGGAAGGGAAGGCATCTTCATGCACTTATCTGAAGTTCCTACTAATGAATTACATAAGTATCTCTATCTTTATCTTATTGTTTATTTTCGTTCATCACCATTACTATTTGAGTTTGCCTGACTAAGATTTTCAAGATGACCATAGCTTGCTTCAATACTAACAATCTCCGTGGGATCGACCCTTACTCGCGTAAGGTTTATTACTTGGACGACCCAGTGCACTTGCTGGTTAGTTGTGCGAAGTTGTGTAATGCCATGGTATTGAACACCAAGTTTTTGGGGTTCATGACCGGGGATTATGAGAGTTGTGAAAAAGTATTGTTCACAATTTCGCGCACCAACTCATGTGGTTGCTCATGCTCCCCTCCATGCTTGTCCTCTTGGTGCTTTTCTTGAGTGCTTGTGCTCCCACTCCCTTTGCTTTTTCCAAGTAGTTTCTTCCAGAAGCCAGCATCTTCCATTTTTTTCTTCAGAGTTTCCTTCTGCTATTTCACCTTCCCTTCTTCTCGTTCAACAAACTCTTTTTGGACCTCCTCATATGTGGGAATGGCATAATGTAGGTGGTGCATATTATCAGACATATAGCTCAATCTGGCTTGAGTGTTTACACTGAATTCCTCTCTATGCAACTGTCTTCCTTCATTCAGCACACTAAACTCATTAAATGTTTTCATCTGAGCTAATTGCCGCTGGTTGAGCTCTTGAAGGCGTTTGTCTTGACGCTCTTGCCTCTCTGTTACTTGGTGTAGGGCTTGAGTGAATTGTGAATATTGCTCCTGTTGCTGCTCCATGTGTTGTTTCTGCCACTCTTCTTGTTGCTTCATCCATTTGGACTGCATGGCAAGTATTTGCTCTTGTCCCTCCATATGTTTCATCTCCAAATCCTCAATGGCATGTAAGATATGACTCATATTGAGGTTGGCTGGGTTGTGTTGCTCTTCTTGTTGGTAATCTTCCTGATGATACTCCTCTTGATGAACTTCTTCCTGGGCTCTGTGCCTTGCTATATGTGGCCTTCTTAGTTGTTGAGCAAGTGAGGTGTGGACCATGCGCTCACGTGTGACCGGCTTCCCTGGGTTCACCCAGTCTGGACTGCTGTCCTCAAATACTACCTTAGCTTTGTTGCACAAGCGGAAAATTGTGCTGGGGTACCAAAGCCTGGCACCTGAATCAACTTTCTCAGCCGACTCTTGAATCCCTTCGGCAATAAGCTCATGCACATTAATTTCCCCACCTAGTACTAAGCATTGCACCATAGTGGCTCAGTTGATGTTAACTTCTGAATTATTAGCAGCCGGTAAGATGGACCTTCTTACGAGCTCGAACCACCCCTTGGCCTCAGGGTGAAGGTCTCCCTTTTTTATGAATTTTGGTCTCCCATCTGAGTACCTCTCCCAATCAGCTGCTATCACACAGATATCTGACGCTATCTGTGAGAGCTCATCCTTATCAGGGCTTCTACTTATCCTTGACTGATAACTCTCCTCGTCAAAATGAGGGAATTTCAATTGAAGAGCTCTTATTATGGTATTTGGGCTGAAGTCTACTTCTCTTCCTCTCACATAGCTTTTGTAGGTGGGGGCTTTGGTCTTATCATCTCTAACTACATTTGCATAAAACTCTTTGATTAGGTTGCCATTGATCTTACCTTCTGGACTGGTGAGCAATTGCCATCCTCTCTGTTCAATTTTTCTCAAAATCTGTGGTGATTCATTGGCATTGATTTGAAAGATTAACTCTGGCAATATCTTTCTGGCCCTTATCCTCTCGAATTCTCATTCATGGAAGGCTGTCTTGAATCTCTTCTCGTCAAAAGGGACACTCTCCATGGGTTCCTTTCTCTTTTGTCTCTTCGAGCTTGATGATGCCATGACTTGAATTGTTGTTTTGAGGTGGGTTGAGGCTTCGGATAGAATAAGAGTGGGTTAGTTAAAACAGAGTGTGATGAAGGGTTTAGTGTACCAACAGAAGTGTGAAGAGTGGGGATTTGAATGTAAGGAGTGAGCATGCACTAAGGTTCACTTATATAGAAAAATCATGAGTGCATGAAGGGTGTGGATTGCACGAATGTTTCCTTGATGGACGGATGGGGTTGCATACGAAGGGAAGACAAGGATCATCACTTGATGGGGAATGTTGGTTCGGTCTTCAAGACTCTCCTTCTTTCAATGTTGCATGGCAACATTTCCCATGCCTTCCTTGTTGGGACAAGTGTATGGTTCTCTTCGTGAAGTGGCTGAGCCTCCCCCATTAAATTGTCTAATCAATCCTCATCAATGCTCACTTTCCTTCCCTGTAAAGATAAAATAAGAAAAGTAAGAACGGATATTAAAATGAAACAAATTTGCTTCACCTTTTACGGCTAGAATGAAATAAAGTAAATAAAAAAATACTTGTTTATTCTTGAATTCCAACTAACTAACTAACTGTGTATCTTCATATGCACATTGGTAGCACCATAGGGTGACACCAAACTTAGTTTGCAGCACTGTGATGAAAAGTTGTGTTCAAAGCTTTAAGAA
>NC_029773.3:58571435-58576023 GCF_000817695.3 Arachis duranensis
ATTCACTACTTCTGAAAGCATGTAAAACATGGGTTGCCTCCCATGAAGCGCTTCTTTAGCGTCACTAGCTTGATGTTACCCACTTATTATGGTGGTTGGTAATGCTTGAAGTCTTCTCCTCTGGCAGTGGACTTGTATCCATTGGTTGAATCAATGATCTCTATATACTCCAAGAAGAGAACTCTGTTGATGGTGAAGACCTTAGGTAGCGAGATGATACAGTGGGGAGATTAGGGGGGATATTTGTGAAGTAGGCTGAGATTACTTTATCCCCTGGAGAGAAATCTTCCGTAGGAATCTTCTTGTTCCGCCACCCCCTTGGTACCTTCTTCTTTGCCCCTGGTGCTGTTTTCTTACTCCCGGTGGCCACCTTCTTTGATGAGCTTTTGTTAATGTCCTCACAAACTTCTGGTGGCTTAGGTTCCTCCAATTTTTCCTTGACCTGTGGCACTTGCTGCTGGCATTGTCCATCAACCTAGTGAATCTCAGGATGAGCTGGTTGTGCTTCAGTGCTTGCTTCTTCCTTTAGTAGCTCATGATGCCCTTTGCTCGGTTCTTTATCCTCTTCATCTTTTTCCAGTGAGAGTTTGAAAACACTGAAGCTCAGTTGTTCATCATGGATCCTTAATATTAGCTCCCCTTTCTCCACATCTATAAGTGCTCTAGCAGTAGCTAGAAATGGTCTCCCCAATGTGATTGGGTGCAGGTGACTCTCTTCCATGTCCAGGATGACAAAGTCTGTTGGGAGAAAGTATTTTTCAACTTTGAGCAACACGTTTTCCGCCACTCCTACTGCTTGCTGTTGAGTTTTGTCAGCCAGTCTTATGACTACATCTGTAGGTAGTATCTCATTGATCTGCAGCCTTTTTACTAGGGATAGGGGTATTAAGTTGATGCTTGCTCCCAGATCGCAAAGTGCTCTATCAAAATTTGTTTCCCCTATAGCACAAGGGACATGAAAACTCCCTAGGTCTTTTCTTTTCGCAGGCAATTGTGTTTGAATGAGGGTGCTGCAATCCTTGTTCATCACTATAGTCTGGCCCCCCTTGAGTGAGCTCTTCCTGGGAAGTAGTTCCTTCATATACTTGATGAATGCTGGCATTTGCTGAATGACCTTGATGAATGGTATGTTCACATTCAAAGATGCAAACGAGTCTAAGAACCTTGAGTACAGTCTCTTTCCCACAGCACCCTTTAGCAGTTGAGGAAATGGTGGATATAGTCTCAGCAGCTCCTGTTGTGAGATTTCTGGTTCTTGTTGGTCTTTCTTCTCCTTCTCTACTAAGGTGTTTTCAGGTTGTTCTGACAGCTTGCTTGGCTTGTCTTCAGTCTCCTTGACATTTGTAGTGACCATATTGCAATCCTCCCATCTTACTTTCTTCGTTTCACCTCTCGGGTTCTTTTCCGTGTCACTTGGAAAGCCATCAGTGGATCTGGAAATCTTCTCAGATAAATATCCCACTTGGAATTCCAGCTTCTTGATTGCTTCCCCCCGATTCTTCATACTGGCTCTCACCTCCTCTTTGAACACCTTATTGTCTTGAATGTCTTTGCATATGCTTTCAAGTAAGGTTTCAATCTTAGAGATTCTGTCATCATATGATGGTATGTTGGGGGTAGAGGTAGAAGAGTGAGATGTATTGCTGTGGTTTTGTTGGTATGTCCTCTGTGTGAATTGTTGGGGAGTTGTGTTGTTGTTGGGGTTGTGACGTCTCTGGTCTTGGCCTTGGTCTTGTTGATTACCCCACCCAAAGTTTAGGTGATTCCTCCATCCAGGGTTGTAGGTCTTAGAGTATGGATCATGGTTGTATCTAGGTGAATTCCCAATGTAGCTGGCTTGCTCCTGAGTGCCTTCTTCCTCTTCACTTGCTTCCTCTTGAGTTGAAGTGGTGATTGCGGCCACTTGACTTCTCTCCATCTTCTTGGTGAGGTCAGCTAGCTGCTTGGTGATGAGCTTATTTTGAGCCTGCAGAGCATCTACATTGTTCAGCTCCATTACCCCTCTATTGTTCCCTCTTTTGGAAGCATAGAAGTAGTCATTCTCAGCTACAGTTTCAATGACATTTATGGCTTCCTCAATGGTCTTCTTCTTGTTCAAAGAACCTCCGGATGAATGGTCTACAGCTTTCTTAGATTCATATGACAGTCCTTCATAGAAGATGTGCAACTGCACCCATTCATTGAACATATCAGATGGACATCTCCTTGTTACGTCTTTAAACCTCTCCCATGCTTCATATAGAGTCTCACCATCTTGTTGCCTGAAAGTTTGGACCTCAGCTCTCAGCCGATTGACTCGTTGAGGGGGGTAAAATCTTGCCAAGAATTTGTTCTTAACATCATCCCAAGTTGTCAAGCTCTCCTTTGGAAAAAACTCCAACCACTTGGTTGCCTTGTCTCTGAGAGAGAATGGGAACAACAACAGTCTATAGACGTCTGGTTGAACGCCATTAGACTTCACTGTGTCACATATTCTCAGGAATGTGCTTAAGTGTTGGTTGGGGTCTTCTTGGACACCTCCTCCGGACGAGCAATTGTTCTGAACAAGGGTGATGAGCTGTGGCTTTAGTTCAAAGTTGTTGGCATGGATGGTTGGTTTTTGAATGCTACTTCCGCAGTTCCCTGGGTTTGGGTTAATGTAAGAGCCCAAGACTCTTCTCTCTTCCCCACCAGGATTTGCTCTACCTCCTCCACCATGGTTGTGCACCTCTTCCTCACGATGGTCTTCCATGGTTGTTTCAAAGTATTCTTCACAGTGTTCCTCCTCTTCTTCAGCACCCACTACACGTTTTTCTTTTGCCTCCCTTCTTAATCTTAAGAAGGTTCTCTCAGGTTTAGAATCAAAGGAAGTCGAAGCTCCGCTTCTTCTCCCTGTCATACAACCAACAGAGTGCAAGCAAAGAAAAGTAATGCAGAAAGTATCTTGTTAGAATTGCTTGTTAGTGTCAGTGAAGCAATATATCAAACAGTTAGTGGGTTAGTGAACTGAATTGTAAATAGCAAAGCAAAACTAAGAAACAGGGGAGGGGAAGAATTAAACTAAGACGGAAAGCAATTTAAACAAACAGAAAATTAAATCAAACAAAATAAAAATGCTCAATCTAGTGATCCTCTAATTTAATCATTGTTGATGCACAATCAATCCCCGGCAACGGTGCCATAAACTTGATCGGGGTAAAAGTTGTCTCTCAACAAATTTCCATTCGGCAAGTGTACCGAATTTGTCGTCAAGTAAAAACTCACAATAGAGTGAGGTCGAATCCCACAGGGATTGATTGATCAAGCAACTTTAATTAGAGGAATGATCTTGTAGAGCGAATCCATGAATAGAGTTGATAATTGCAGAAATTAAAATGGCGATAAAGTAAATGGCTGAAAGTAAATAGCAGAATTGTAAATGGGAATGGGGGAATTGCTCATAAAAGTAAATTGTAGAAAATAAAGAGAATGGGTAAGATCATAAATGGGGAGTTCATTGGGCTTAGGAGATGTTGCATTCTCCGGATCAATTTCATTTTCATCTCTTCCTCAATCAATGCACTCATTGATCTCCTTAGCAATCTTAAGTGATTGAACCACAATTTCTTGCAATTCAATCTCTCAAATCTTGATCAATAGCCAATTCCTTGGTCAATTGCTCATGAGAAGAGATGAAGTATGGTCACTGATTATACCACATGCACTTCCCAAATCAAATGCTTAGAGGGTTATAGCCACATACCCATCCACACTTAATTTGGTCCAGCATGAGAAAGCATTTCTAGCTAATCTCTTCATTCCTCTTTCAAGGATTCGAAGAGATCCATGTTTGAACAGCTTCTTTTCCAAGATAACTATCCAATTGGATGAAGATCGAAAGCTTTCAAGTAAAATTAAAAGGAAAGATAGAAGAAGAATAAGAAAATTAGTATTGATCCATCAAAGTACAACAGAGCTCCCTAACCCAATGAAAGGGGTTTAGTTGTTCATAGATCTAGAAATCAAAATCAAAGATGGAGAATACATCAATAAGCTAGAAGTGCAAAGAAAGTAAAAATACAGAGAGTAGTTCTCTTTCCTAGCTCCCCCAAAAAGCTCCTCCACGTTAGTGACATTTAACATTGTCACTAACGTTGCCATGCACCCCTTTGCCTCACGTTAAAGCCCACGTTAACTGGGTTAACATGGCTTTTAACTTTGCCTTGCTAGCCTTCGAGAACGTTAGTGACACTCAACATTGTCACTAACGTTCAAGTGTGCCCCTTCTTGCTTCACGTTAAAGCTCACGTTAACTAGGTTAACGTGGCTTCTAACGTGGCTTTTCCAACCTTCGAGAACGTTAGTGACACTCAACATTGTCACTAACGTTCAAGTGTGCCCCTAGGTCTCACGTTAGAGTCCATGTTAGCTGGGTTAACGTGGCTTCTAACGTGGCCATTCTTAGCCATCCCAACGTTAGTGACAATGTTGAGTGTCACTAACGTTGGCTCCTTCATTCCTCATCGTTAGCTTTCATGTTAACCAAGTTAACGTGGAGGTTAACGTGGCTCTTGGGGTTTGTGTGGTTGCTCCAACGTTAGTGACAATGTTGAGTGTCACTAACATTGTC
>NC_029773.3:58582227-58588316 GCF_000817695.3 Arachis duranensis
AAGAGAGAAATTATAATTGGGTTTATTGTTGAATCACCCTCTAATCATTAACTCTAGTCCTTCCCAAGGGAGAGGGTTAGGACTTATGACTAGAAACCGATTTCCAACTTGCTTGACTTTTCTTTACCTAGTAAGGGTTAACTAAGCAGAGTAACTTCCAATTATTAATTAATCTTGAGAGTATTTCAACAAGAATAGGGCTTCCACCTGATCTACCCCCAGTCAAGGCTTTTATTTGAAATTAATTAAATTCTCTAATTTAAATTTCTGTTTATCAACTCAACAATTTTTGAAAACACCCGATTGATGAAATAGCACATCTCTCTGCAACTCGTTGGTAGACGACCTGGGATTCATACTCCCAGTATTTTAATTTTCAATATTGTGACAACCCCTTTTAAATTGATAAGCAGATTTTTGGTTGGTTAAGGACTGTACTTGCAACGTATCCCTATTAATAAATTCATAACTCGCCAATTTCCGCCACGTCAATTTTTGGCACTGTTGCAGGGGAGTTGCAATAGTGTGCTAATTTATTGATTGGTATTTATTTTAATTGCAATTTTTCTTTTCATTCTGTCACTATGAGCTGTACGTTTCTTTCGTTAAATGACGCGTTCCCTTCTTGATCCAAGCTTGCCAGTATTTGACCCTGAGATTGAAAGAACTCTTTCACGTATAAGGCAAGCTCGACGTCGGTGACTCCTCTTTGAGGACGAACCTGAACCGTCATCTAAGGAAGAAACAAGCTCCCTCTCTACTGATCCAGTTCATTTACGTGCAGGTGACATGGCAGCACCCAGAAGAGTCACTATCCAGGAGGAAGGAGCCCCTGATTTTACGCTCCAACCATTCCAGGCACACCACCCAACAGTAGCTGTAGATTTTGAAATAAAGTCTTCACTACTCAACTTGATGCCCAAGTTTCATGGCTTACCTGCTCAAGAGCCTATCAAACATCTTAGGGATTTCCAGACTGCTCATTCTACTGTTAAGTGATGTGTGGAAAACGATCCAACACAAAACTCACCGGCAAGTGTACCGGGTCGCATCAAGTAATAATAACTCACATGAGTGAGGTCGATCCCATAGGGATTGAAGGATTGAGCAATTTTAGTTTAGTGGGTGATTTAGTCAAGCGAATCAAGTTTTGATTGAGTGATTTGTGTTTAACAAGAAGTAAATGACAGTAAATGTAAAGGGGGAAGGGAGAAGTGCAGTAAATTAAAGAACAGAATTGTAAATTTGCAGAATCTTAAAGAGCAAGAAAGTAAATGATTGAAACTTAAAGTGCAAGAAACATAAACTGCAGTAACTTAAATGGCAAGAAAGATAAATAGCTTGAATATAAAAGGGGATTGAGGAATGGGATTGCAGGATCTAAACAAAGAAGAAGTAAATTGCAACAATTAAGAGAGCAAAAATTGAATCAAGAGCAACAAGCATTAAAACAGAAAGGAAATAAAGTGCAGCAGAGGTTCACAGAAGAACCTAAGTGAATTTTTGATCTCAGGACTCTAGGGCTTAGGTAGCAGAGCCTAAAACCCAATTTCCTTCCCAGATCTGAATTATCTAAGAAATTGACAGAAAATTAAAGAAGAAGCAATAGAAGAACAGAATTGAATTTGAATTATGCAGAAAACAAATTGAAGAGAGTTTGAATGGGAATTGAGACAGAATTTCCTCTATTTCACACACCCAAAACTCAAAAACAGAAGAGTAGAATTGCCCAAGGAAGAATGAGGAAGGAGATCAATCAATTCTCCCTTGATCCTCTTAGCTCTCGGTCAAGTCTCTCAAGAAAGCTCAAAGAAAGTGCCAAAGTAAAAGTATAATTCAAAAAGCCAAGGTAAAAGTCTAAGTGATCAAAAGGGTAAAAGAAGGTCCTAATTACATCAAACTAGCTTCTATATATACACTTTCTATTCTTGGATTTTGGGATTTGGATGGGCTTTTGATTTGGTGAAGAAATGAATTAAAATGGGGATTTAATTTGAATTTTTGGCCCATTAAAAATCACTCCCAGGAGGTTGCCCTGCCCTTGTGGAGGGCAGGGCAGAAAATTGATGCTTGGTGTGGGAGCTTGGCGCGGCATGGTACGGGATGGTGCGAGTTTGGTGCGCCCTTGGTGCGCCAGATGCTGCCCTGCCCGCGCCAAGGGCAGGGCAGAAAAGTTGGTGCTGCCAGGGTTGAGGAGTGCGCGCGTTGGTGCTGCCAGGGTTGAAGATTGGTGCGCCAGAATTGATTTTGGTGCGCCAGATGCTGCCCTGCCCGCGCCAAGGGCAGGGCAGGAAGGGTTGGTGCTGCCAGATGCGTGCATGGTGCTGCCAGGGTTGAATTTGGTGCGCCAGAATTTTGTGTGTGGTGCGCCAGTCCAAATGCTGCCCTGCCCGCGCCAAGGGCAGGGCAGAGTTCCCACATTGCACGCCCGAGTTCGAATCTGGGCGGACGCACAAATTCAATTAATTTCCTTGGCTTCTTGGCACGGCAATCATCCTTAGTTCTTGGCTTCCTCATGGCTCCTTGTTCGAACCTTGTAGCATGCATGGGTGACATTTTTCCCTTGATTTCTTTCCTTGTAGAGCCCGACTCTGCTCTCCACAAGGGCAGGGCAATGTTCTCTTCCTCTTGGTTCCAAGGCACCATTTTGTGCTCTGCCCTTGTGATGGGCAGGGCAGAAGTGCCTTCCGTGGTTGGTTCCTTCATATTGCTCTCCTAGAGGGCAGTGTGCCCTTGTGGAGGGCAATGTTTGCCTCCCCTTGCACTGCGGCACGCTTCTTCTTGATTTGGCCACGCTTTTCTTTCCTTGGCTACACTTCTTAGGCCACGCTTTTCCTTTTCTTTTCTTTTCTTCACCTACAATAAACCAAAACAACCACTCAAAGTATCACTAAATTCAAGAGGCTTATAAATCAATTAAAATGCAATTAAAATTAGCTTAAACCTCATGATTTAACATTTATTTCATGGTGGTTGCTTGATTTAAAGAAGTTATGCATTTTCACTCCAAATCACTTACTTAGGATGCAAGAAAGTGCATAAATGCTAACAAAACAAGTGAAATTAGCTTGAAAAATGGGTATATGATGACTTGTCATCACAACACCAAACTTAAATCTTGCTTGTCCCCAAGCAAGCATCAAAACTAAGAGTAAATGGAATGAATGAGAAAAGGGTATTTATCCTTATTATGCAGATAGCAGAACTTGATTTATGGGGCATTTATGCAGACAATGACAACTCAAGTTATTGTTCTTGTTACATAATATACATTTTGCATCAAAGGTTTGCTAAACTTGCTGTTATAAGACTCACCTTTTGGTTCCTCCCTTGCTAACTTTTCTTGGCTTATAATGCTTTAACAAGCTTGTTATTCTGTTAGAGGTTGGGTGTCAAATGCTGCAGCATAGCCTTTGGCTTTATTTTCTTTTCTTTTTGCTCAACATCTCTCCACCACAGACACATGGCTCATTAGTTCTTCCTAGGATCATTGATGCCCAGCATCTCTTTGGATAACTAAATGTTCTGTATCTAAGTTGCTCTTTATTGTGGATTTTCAATTGGCCATCCCAAATCAGTTGATCTAAGTGACCGGGTTTCAAAATACCCCTTAGAATTTACTCATCCAAGCAGATCTCAGTACAAGAACACCACAGGCATATGTCCTAAGGTTCAAGTCATTGGTGTCCAACCTTTATTCTTTGTTTTTCTTGCCATTTTGGCTTTTTCTTTCTTCCTTTTCTTTCTGTTTTTGTTACCAAGGTTGGTTCATTCTTGATAAGAGTCTTATTCTTTGTTTTTCTTGCCATTTTGGCTTTTTCTTTCTGTTTTTGTTACCAAGGTTGGTTCATTCTTGATAAGAGTCTTTGTAACAGCAAGCTAACTCACACTTAAATGAAAATGATATTATGCAACACTTATTTCATGAGTTATGCATTTAATCAAACACATATACCACCACCAACTTCATTTCATACTCATGCAACATTGGATATTTCACTTTTCAATTCAAACCAAACTCTTTTATTTAAGCATATGGGAAACAAAGCAATTTTTAAAGCTAAGTGATGGATACAAGCATTATGCAGACTTGGCATTTTTAACAATCAATTTCACTTGCAACTAGATAAACACTTTAGCAAGACATACAAAGGTTCCCATGTTCGAAACAATACACAGCAGCAAGGATTAAGTTCAGATACAACCTTTGAAGTTGCAGACCTTTGATTCTTCCTTCTGTTGTGTCCTCTTTGAGTTAAAATGCATAGTGTCTTCAATTGTTGACTCATGTCCTGCATAATCCTCAAAGTTGCTTGCTTCTCAAGCCCTTAATTATATGGTTAGTGTGTATAAACTGAGTGTGGCTCCAGGACTGATTTTTGGTGTAGGGACACCAAACTTAATTGTTTGCCACTACCACAGATGTGACAAATTAACCATAATTGAAACCATGTATCCTTGCTAAAGGTTAATGAAATAAAAGCTAGAAAACAATTTAACAGTTGAACAATGTGTTTGATTGCTTGGAGCTAGAGTCATGCAGGAGGTGAGAATGTGTTTTCAAATGATATTTTTGGTGGAACACCAAACTTAGAAATCTTCATTCTCCCCTAAATTATTTTTGTGTGCAACACCAAACATAGCTTCTTGCGATATAGATAAAACTAATTAAACTTTTTATTGAAATAAGTAGAAAAGAAAACTACCTCAGGTTGGGTTGCCTCCCAACAAGCGCTCTTTTATTGTCATTAGCTTGACATCTTCATTTTTGCTTCAAGAAGGATTCAGGTTCTGGACCTCCTTTTCTTTGTTCCATTGCTCCCCTAGGTACAGTTTTGCTCTATGACCATTTGCTGTAAACCGACTCTTTGTTGCTTCATCTAGCAATTCAATACTCCCATAAGGAAAAACCTTAGTCACCAAGTATGGACCAGTCCATTTAGACTTAAGCTTGCCAGGGAATATCTTGAGCCGTGAATTATATAAGAGTACTTGTTGTCCTGGTTTGAAATCTTTCTTCAAAATCTTCCTGTCATGCCATCTCTTAGCTTTTTCCTTGTATATCTTGGTATTTTCATAGGCTTATAGCCTAAACTCATCTAGCTCATTCAGCTGCAACAATCTTTTCTCTCCTGCTGCTTCAGAATCCAAATTTAGAAGTTTAGTGGCCCAAAAGGCTTTGTGCTCAAGCTCTACAGGGAGATGACCAGATTTGCCATATAACAGTTGAAATGGGGACTTCCCAATAGGAGTTTTAAAAGCTGTTCTGTATGCCCAAAGTGCATCTTCCAACTTCCTAACCCAATCCTTTCTTGTGCTACCAACTATTTTTTCTAGGATCCTATCTTTGCGGCTGTTTTTTCTGGGCCAAAGTGTCCACCATAGGCTGAGCCATGGCAATGCCATAATATATCTTGCATTTCACTCTCAGGGACACATCTTCTAATTATCCCATCAGAACATCTTTTGAACAAATAAGGTTCATCCCACAAGAACTTTCTTGCTTCATTGATTAGCTTTTTCACTTGTTGCTTAGTGAATTCTTGCGGTATCTTTCTCCCTACTTTGTAGTTTGCTATATCAGCGAACCATGGTGTTTGTTGGATTTGCATGAGATGTTCATCTGGGAAGCTTTCATTCACAGGTAATGAGGCCTTTTGAATTGTTTCTGGTGGCATCCGTGACAAATGATCAGCAACTAGGTTTTCAGTGCCTTTCCTGTCCCTTACCTCAATGTCAAATTCTTGTAAGAGTAGAATCCATCTGATAAGTCTTGGTTTAGCATCCTGCTTTGACATCAAATACTTGAGAGCAGCATGATCAGTATAAACCACAATTTTAGATCTTATCAAGTATGATCTAAACTTATCAAATGCATAGACTACAGCTAACAATTCCTTCTCTGTTGTGGTGTAATTTTTTTGAGCTTCATTCAATACTTTGCTTGCATAATATATAACATGATGCAAGTTTCCCTTCTTCTGCCCAAGTACAGCACCAATTGCAATTTCACTTGCATCACACATGAGTTCAAATGGTAAGTCCCAATCAGGGTGTGTGATAATTGGTGCTGTTGTGAGTTTATGTTT
>NC_029773.3:58589855-58592001 GCF_000817695.3 Arachis duranensis
AAAGGCATTTGCTCCAAAGCTTCTGCCAAAGGTATGTTGATTTCCAACTTCTTGAAAGTCTCAAGAAATTTGTGGAAGTGCTGGTCCTTTGTTTCCTTGTGAAATCTTTGTGGATAAGGTAGTGGTGGTGTTGAGCTCTTCTCCACTTGGTGCTATTTTGGAATTGGTTCTTCCATGATTTGCTTTCCTTTCTTCAAATTCTGTGGTTTGTTATCTTCCTCTGTGAGTTGTTCTGGAGCATTCTTGCTTATCTTGCCTTTGTTGATGGCTTCATCATTCTTTGTTGGCTCAGTGTCATTCTCCATAAGCTTCTTTGTTGCTCCTTGGTTGCCATCCACTAACACTTTTCCACTTCTTAGTTGCACGACTTTGCATTCCTCCTTTGGGTTGGGAATGGTATCACTAGGTAATGAACTTGATGGTTTTTCAACAGAGATCTTCTTGGAAATTTGTCCAATCTGCCTCTCTAGGTTCTTCATGGAGGCTTCTTGATTCTTGGTTGTCAATTCTTGGTTCTTCATCAGCTTCTCCATGAGCAGCTCTAGATTGGTGATTCTCTGTGAGTCTTGTGTGATGGGTTAATTTTGGGGTGTTGATGGATGAAGATAAGTGTTTTGGTTAGTTGGGTGGTTATTTGGTGGGTATTGGTTAGAATTTGGGTAGTTGTTTTGTGGTTTTCTGTATGAGTTTTAGTTAGTGTTTGGCTGGGGGTTATGGTTTGTGGTTTTCCAATTGTTCTGGCCTGTGTTTCTTTGCCATGGTTGTTGGTTTTGATTATGATTGTCTCCCCATCTGAGGTTGGGATGGTTCTTCCAAGATGGATTGTAAGTATCACCATAGACTTCATTTGTTCCAAGATTTTGGTTGTGCATGTATTGGACTTGCTCTTGTTGTTGCTCTTCTTGAGTTTCTTCATTTTGCACCCAAGTGGTTGGAGGTTGGCTTGTGGTGCTCACTGCTGCCACTTGCAAGCCATCAATTCTCTTAGCCATTCGCTCAAATTGTTGTTGAATCTGCTGCTGCATCATCTTGTTCTGAGCTAGGATTGAATCAACTCCTTCCAACTCCATTACTCCTCTTCTCTGTGATGGTTGGCGTTGCCTTTGATGAGCAAAGAAATATTGGTTATTGGCCACCATATCAATGAGGTTTTGAGCTTCCTCTGTAGTTTTCATGAGTTGCAAAGAGCCTCCAGCTGAATGATCAAGTGCTTCTTGAGCTTTAAGAGTGAGTCCCTCATAGAAGTTTTGCAACTTATCCCACTCAGTGAACATCTCTGGTGGACATTTCCTCAATAAAGCCTTATATCTTTCCCATGCTTCATATAAGTTCTCGGCCTCCAATTGAGTAAATGTTTGAACCTCAGTCTTCAGCCGTAAGATTCTTTGAGGTGGATAGAATTTGGCAAGGAACTTGCTCACCAAGTCATCCCAAGTGTTGATGCTTTCTTTTGGAAAGGTCTCTAGCCATTGAGTGGCTTTATCTCTGAGAGAGAATGGGAAGAGCAGCAACTTGTAGCTATCAGGAGGTACACCATTGGTTTTCACCGTGTCACAAATTCTCAAGAAGGTAGACAGTTTTCACTGTGTCACAGATTCTCAAGAAAGTGGACAGATGTTGATTTGGATCCTCCAAAGGCCCTCCTCCAAAAGAACAATTGTTTTGAACCAGAGTGATGAGTTGTGGCTTGAGTTCAAAATTGTTTGCATTGACATTGGGAGGAAGAATGCTACTCCCACAATGCCTAGCATTTGCAAATGTATATGAAGCCAAAACTCTTCTCTGTTGTTGATTATTGTTGGCTCCTTCTCCTGGTTGATTGGTATCTCCTTCCATGTCTTGGAATTCCTCCTCAGATTCTTCTTCTCCAACAATGTTCTTCCCTCTTTCGGCTCTTCTTAGTCTCCGAAGAGTCCTTTGATCAATTTCAGAAATGATAGGAGAAGATCTTCATATACCTGACATACAAACACACAACAATAAACACACAAACCCAGAAATACAATGGAACTTCAATCTATAGCTAGAATGAAGGTTTAGTTAGTTTAAGCAAAAACTCAAACAGTTAGTGTGTTAGTAAGAATTAGAATAACAGAAAAGAAAAAATGCTTAATCTAGACCACTTCACTTAATCATTGTCAATCTA
>NC_029773.3:58592119-58595587 GCF_000817695.3 Arachis duranensis
GGCAAGTGTACCGGGTCGCATCAAGTAATAATAACTCACATGAGTGAGGTCGATCCCACAGGGATTGAAGGATTGAGCAATTTTAGTTTAGTGGGTGATTTAGTCAAGCGAATCAAGTTTTGATTGAGTGATTTGTGTTTAACAGGAAGTAAATGACAGTAAATGTAAAGGGGGAAGGGAGAAGTGCAGTAAATTAAAGAACAGAATTGTAAATTTGCAGAATCTTAAAGAGCAAGAAAGTAAATGATTGAAACTTAAAGTGCAAGAAACATAAACTGCAGTAACTTAAATGGCAAGAAAGATAAATGGCTTGAATATAAAAGGGGATTGAGGAATGGGATTGCAGGATCTAAACAAAGAAGAAGTAAATTGCAACAATTAAGAGAGCAAAAATTGAATCAAGAGCAACAAGCATTAAAACAGAAAGGAAATAAAGTGCAGCAGAGGTTCACAGAAGAACCTAAGTGAATTTTTGATCTCAGGACTCTAGGGCTTAGGTAGCAGAGCCTAAAACCCAATTTTCTTCCCAGATCTGAATTATCTAAGCAATTGACAGAAAATTAAAGAAGAAGCAATAGAAGAACAGAATTGAATTTGAATTATGCAGAAAACAAATTGAAGAGAGTTTGAATGGGAATTGAGACAGAATTTCCTCTATTTCACACACCCAAAACTCAAAAACAGAAGAGTAGAATTGCCCAAGGAAGAATGAGGAAGGAGATTAGTCACTTCTCCCTTGATCCTCTTAGTGCTCGGTCAATTCTCTCAAGAAAGCTCAAAGAAAGTGCCAAAGTAAAAGTATAATTCAAAAAGCCAAGGTAAAAGTCTAAGTGATCAAAAGGATAAAAGAAGGTCCTAATTACATCAAACTAGCTTCTATATATACACTTTCTATTCTTGGATTTTGGGATTTGGATGGGCTTTTGATTTGGTGAAGAAATGAATTAAAATGGGGATTTAATTTGAATTTTTGGCCCATTAAAAATCACTCCCAGGAGGCTGCCCAGCCCTTGTGGAGGGCAGGGCAGAAAATTGATGCTTGGTGTGGGAGCTCGGCGCGGCATGGTGCGGCATGGTGCGAGTTTGGTGCGCCCTTGGTGCGCCAGATGCTGCCCTGCCCGCGCCAAGGGCAGGGCAGAAAAGTTGGTGCTGCCAGGGTTGAGGAGTGCGCGCGTTGGTGCTGCCAGGGTTGAAGATTGGTGCGCCAGAATTGATTTTGGTGCGCCAGATGCTGCCCTGCCCGCGCCAAGGGCAGGGCAGAGTTCCCACATTGCACGCCCGAGTTCGAATCTGGGCGGACGCACAAATTCAATTAATTTCCTTGGCTTCTTGGCACGGCAATCATCCTTAGTTCTTGGCTTCCTCATGGCTCCTTGTTCGAACCTTGTAGCATGCATGGGTGACATTTTTCCCTTGATTTCTTTCCTTGTAGAGCCCGATTCTGCTCTCCACAAGGGCAGGGCAATGTTCTCTTCCTCTTGGTTCCAAGGCACCATTTTGTGCTCTGCCCTTGTGATGGGCAGGGCAGAAGTGCCTTCCGTGGTTGGTTCCTTCATATTGCTCTCCTAGAGGGCAGTGTGCCCTTGTGGAGGGCAATGTTTGCCTCCCCTTGCACTGTGGCACGCTTCTTCTTGATTCAGCCACGCTTTTCTTTCCTTGGCTACACTTCTTAGGTCACGCTTTTCCTTTTCTTTTCTTTTCTTCACCTACAATAAACCAAAACAACCACTCAAAGTATCACTAAATTCAAGAGGCTTATAAATCAATTAAAATTCAATTAAAATTAGCTCAAACCTCATGATTTAACATTAATTTCATGGTGGTTGCTTGATTTAAAGAAGTTATGCATTTTCACTCCAAATCACTTACTTAGGATGCAAGAAAGTGCATAAATGCTAACAAAACAAGTGAAATTAGCTTGAAAAATGGGTATATGATGACTTGTCATCATTAAGCGTGATGGCACTGATGAAATCTCCATTCTGTTGAAAGCCTTCCCATTTTCTCTAGAGGGAAAGGCAAGAGAGTGGTACTACACTCAACCCGGAACAACTATTTCCAACTGGGATACACTTAGGAGAGAGTTTCTGGAGAAATTCTTTCCAGCTGAAGTTACCGATAAGCTGAGGAAGGACATGTCTATGATCGTTCAGGATGAATCTGAGTCCCTCTATGAATACTTGGAACGCTTCAATAATCTTTGAGAAGCATGCCCCCATCATATGATTGACAAGATAGTGTTGCTCGACTACTTTTCACAGGGTTTGAAATCTCAAGATAGGACCACATTGGAAAGTGCTAGCAATGGTTCTATGAAAAAGTACAAGACTACAGAAGAAGCATGGCAATTGATCAGCGACTTAGCTAACTCTACTATGAATCATAGGCAGAAACAAAGTCAGTCAAGAGCTGTTGCAGAGGTATCCACTAGTAAAGAGATTGCTGCTATAGCTCAGAGCTTATGTGAAATGACCAACTTGCTGAAGCAGATGCAACTGAACCAACAACAACCTCAGCAAGTTCAGCCTTCTCCACCACACCACAGCCAGCAGCTGGTTCCACAAAGAGTATGCGGAATCTATGCAGATTACAGTCACTATACCGATGAGTGTCCGCAACTCCAACCTGAAGACAACACTGTAGTAGCCACTCATAACTTTTTTGACCGCCCCAATCAAGGGTACAATCAATGTGGCAACTATAACCAAGGATGGCAGGATAACTCTAACCAAGGCTGGAGAGACAATTTTAACCAGGGTTGGAGGGACAATCATAACAGAGGAGGCAGAGATAACAATAGAAATCAGAGGTGGAATAACAATAACAACTTCAGGCAGCAGAATCAGAATCAGACCTACAGAGCACCTCATTTAAGACAGCCTCAAGCATCTCAGCAGACCTCTCAGATCACTTACCCCTCTTCATCTCCTAATGATGTGTTACTACAATCTATTGATCGAAGACAACGGGCCATGGAAAATAACCTTACTTCTACTCTGAATGGTTTGAATTCTACTTTGCAAGCCCTTGTCTCACAGATTGGATCAATGAACAACTCCAACAACCAGTCCTCAAGCTCTGGTGGACTCCTGGTGCACGAAATTGCAATCACACTTTTGCAACTCCGCACAACTAACCAGCAAGTGCACTGGGTCGTCCAAGTAATACCTTGCGTGAGCAAGGGTCGATCCCACGGAGATTGTCGGCTTGAAGCAAGCTATGGTTATCTTGTAAATCTTAGTCAGGATATCAGGAATTATCAGGATTGATTGTGAAAAGCAAAAGAACATGAAATAGTTACTTGTCTTGCAGTAATGGAGAATAGGTTGAGGTTTGGAGATGCTCCATCTTCTGAATCTCTGCTTTCCTACTGTCTTCTTCTTCAAACACGCAAGTCTCCTTCCATGGCAAGCTGTATGTAGGGTTTCACCGTTGTCAATGGCTACCTCCCATCCTCTCAGTGAAAAT
>NC_029773.3:58595592-58599948 GCF_000817695.3 Arachis duranensis
TTAAAGAATCCAAGAGATAACTACTTAATCTAAGGTAGAACGGAGGTGGTTGTCAGGCACGCGTTCATAGTTGAGAGTGATGATGATTGTCACGGATCATCACATTCATCCGGATTAAGAACAAGTATTATCTTGGAATGGAAGCAAGCATGATTGAATGAGAAACAGTAGTAATTTGCATTAATCCATCAAGACACAGCAGAGCTCCTCACCCCCAACCATGGGATTTAGAGACTCATGCTGTGGAAAGTACACAAAGAAAGGTGTAAAGTGTCATGAGGTCATAAGGTCCAGATACAATGTCAAAAGATCCTATTAATAGTAAACTAGTAGCCTAGGGTGTACAGAAATGAGTAAATGACGTAAAAATCCACTTCTGGGTCCACTTGGTGTGTGCTTGGGCTGAGCAATGAAGAAATTTCGTGTAGAGACCTTTTCTGGAGTTAAACGCCAGCTTTCATGCCAGTTTGGGCGTTTAACTCCAATTTTCATGCCAGTTCCGGCGTTTAACGCTGGAATTTCTGAGGGTGACTTTGAGCGCCTGGTTGGGCCATCAAATCTTGGGCAAAGTATGGACTATCATATATTGCTGGAAAGTCCAGGATGTCTAATTTCCAATGCCGTTGAGAGCGCGCCAATTGGGCTTCTGTAGCTCCAGAAAATCCACTTCGAGTGAAGGGAGGTCAGAATCCAACAGCATCTGCAGTCCTCTTTGGTCTCGGAATCAGATTTTTGCTCAGGACCCTCAATTTCAGCCAGAAAATACCTGAAATCACAGAAAAACACACAAACTCATAGTAAAGTCCAAAAAAGTGAATTTTAGCTAAAAACTAATAAAAATATACTAAAAACTAACTAAATTATACTAAAAACATACTAAAAACAATGCCAAAAAGCGTATAAATTATCCGCTCATCAACTCCCCTCTCAACCATTACCCAACCCAAAGGGTCGTATTAATGCCGTCACCCTAAGGTCTGGAACCACACTGCAAGAGAGGAATCAGGAAGAGCCAAATCCACCTGAACACACCTCAGCTGAAGAGGTAGTGAAAATAGAAGATGTTGAAGAAGAAAAGAGCATACAGGACATGGCTGAAGATGAAGACGTCAAATCACAAAAAGAAGCACCAAAGGGCGCAGACACTATAGAGGACGCCATTCCTATTCCATTTCCACAACTTGCAAGGAAGCCCAGGAAGCAGTTGGAACCTGATCCTAAAATGGTAGAAATCTTCAAAAAGGTTGAGGTAACTGTTCCCCTTTTTTATGTCATTCAACAGGTACCTAAATATGCAAAGTTTCTAAAAGATTTGTGCATACATAAAGACAAAATTAATGAATTAGAAACTATTCCTTTAGGAAGTTCTATATCTGCTTTAATGGGAAATATACCTGAAAAATGTAGTGATCCAGGTGCATGCATGGTTAACTGTACCATTGGAGGTGTGATATTTTCTGACTGCATGTGTGATTTAGTAGCATGTGTTAGTATAATACCTTTATCTGTATATGATGTTTTGAGGCTCCCTCCCTTAAAAAGGTCGGCAGCTCGTTTTGTGTTAGCAGATAAAAGTATTATTACAGTGGCTGGAGTTGCTGAAGATGTATTGGTGGGCATTAAAGGTCTCACTTTCCCCATTGATTTTTACATCCTGGAGATACCCCAAAACTCAGAGAAGCCATCGTCTATCCTACTCGGAAGACCTTTCTTGAAGACCTCGAAGTTCAAATTAGATGCTTTCGCAGGCACATACTCTTTTGAAATAGACGGCCGAGTAGTAAGCTTCAATCTGAATGGAGTTATGAAACACCCTCCAAAAGACTGTTCTATCTTCCAGTGTGACATCATAGATGAAACTGTAGCTGAAGTTCACCAGGAAGAGTTTGAAGATAAGTACATAGGACAAGGTCCAAGCGTGGGGAATTCCGAGGACAATGCAGGTACTCTACCACTGCCACCAGTTCCAGATAATCCAGAGCCAGACCATGAACAGAAGTTAGAATTGAAACCCCTCCCTCCACACCTCAAATATGCTTACCTCGAGGACAAGCAGAAGTTTCCAGTTATCATTGCACGGGACCTCACTTCTCCGCAGGAAGAGCAGTTACTTAGTGTGCTGAGGAAATACAAGAAAGCAATTGGGTAGAGTTTAGCAGACATAGTAGGCATCAACCCTCAAGTTTGTGAGCACAGGATATTTTTAGAAGAAGGAGCAAGACCTGTTCATCAACCCCAAAGAAGATTGAACCCCACTATTTTAGAGGTTGTTAAGAAGGAAGTGACCAGACTATTAGAGGCAGGTATTATCTACCCCATCTCAGATAGTGAATGGGTGAGCCCAGTACAAGTGGTGCCCAAGAAGTCTGGAGTCACTACAGTAAAGAATGAGCATGGAGAGCTCATAGCAACCAGAGTACAAAACACTTGGAGGGTTTGCATTGATTACAAGCGTCTCAACCAATCTACTCGTAAAGATCACTACCCTCTTCCATTCATTGATCAAATGCTGGATCGCCTGTCAGGTAAATCACATTATTGCTTTTTAGATGGTTACACAAGCTATTTCCATATTCATATAGCTCCTGAGGATCAAGAAAAGACTACCTTTACCTATCCCTTTGGGACTTATGCTTACAAGAGAATGCCCTTTGGCCTGTGCAATGCACCAGCTACTTTCCAAAGGTGCATGATGAGTCTTTTCTCTGATTTTATTGAGGACTGTATGGAGGTTTTTATGGATGATTTTAGCATTTATGGTGATTCTTTTAACCTTTGCTTGGATAGTTTATCTAGAGTATTAGACATGTGTGTTAGTTCAAACCTTGTTTTGAATTTTGAAATGTGTCATTTTATGGTCCAACAATGTATTGTTCTAGGACACGTTGTCTCTAATACTGGTATTTATGTAGATCCAGCAAAGGTAGATGTCATTTCTAGTTTACCTTACCCCCAGCAAAGGTGGATGTTATTTCTAGTTTGCCTTACCCCTCTTCTGTGAGGGAAGTCCGTTCGTTCCTTGGACATGCAGGTTTCTACCGAAGATTCATTAAGGACTTTAGTAAGGTAGCACTTCCCCTATCCAGACTACTGCAGAAGGATATTGAATTCGAGTTCAGTGAGGATTGGAAACAAGCGTTTGATAAGCTGAAAACAGCCCTGACTCAAGCTCCAATTGTGAGAGGACCGGACTGGAGCTTGAGTCACCCACATGGATTAATGATAATCAACTTGGAGATGGGTGTGAAGATAAAATATGGGATCCGGGAACACATGAGGATCAACATTGGGAGCCCATGGTTTGTGAAGAACTCCATCAAAGCTTGGAGATATTAATCTTGAATGATGGAGCTTATTGGAAGTCCAAGCATTGGTGGAAGTTCCAAGATGAATACAAGCACAAGCCACCTTGATGAGGAGCTCCCCATAAGTCCAACTTAAGGACAATAAATAAAAGTGCTAGGTGGGAGACACCCCACCATGGTAAAATCCTTTCATTTTCTCTTTTGTACATATTGGTAGAACTAGTTTAATTTCATGTTTAGATTAGTTGGTTGAGTTTAATTAGTATTTTAACATGTTAAATAAGGTTTTATGTTGTTTTTGGTAGTTGTTTGGAGGTTTGGAATGCTTGGATTGGTGCAAAAAAAAAAAAGAAAAAAAATTTAATTGAAAAACAACGCACCATCCACGCGTATGCGCAACGCGCGCGTACGCGCACATCATGTATTTTGGACCCTCCACGCGTGCGCGCCATGCACGCGTACGCGTGGATTGAGAAGTTCCACATTCCATACATTTTCCAGAGAGTTATTCCTACGCCACGCCAACGTTGTGCCTTTGGCACAACCCCACTTGCGCGCATGCGCACATGACGCGTACGCGCCACTCTCGAAATAAACCATCCGCGCGCGCGCATTGCTTCCCCCTTATTGCCTAAATGCTAATTTAGCATTAATGTTTTTAGATAATCTTTGTTGGATCCTATGATTGAGGTTATATTTTGCTACTTGGTCTTGAGTTTTTCATGCTTACCTTTTAAGAATACCAAGTGATGAGAATTTCCTTCGAACTTGTAACTCTTCTTGAATTACATGATTTGGCCACCATGTGATTTGAGCCTTATTTTGTGATTAGGCAACCTCTTGATGATGTATGATGATGTGCATTTACCTTAATGCATGGTATTTCATGATCATATGCATCCATATGTGTTTGGCTTGAATGCTTTCATGCTTCTTTAATGCTTGTTTTACCTTACAAGTTCATTTAAAGCATCTCAAGCATAGTAGAATGAGTAAAGTGCATGCTTCTTTGGTGACATAGCTTTTTATGCTAATGTGTGTTCTAAACCGT
>NC_029773.3:58600056-58601582 GCF_000817695.3 Arachis duranensis
TTTACCTCATTCCAACAATGTATGCTTCCTTGCTTTTATATCTTCTCATCTTATGGTGTTATATTTTTGTTTTTTTATGATGAATGCACCACAAGCAAACATGGAAGCAAGACCAAGAACACGTAGCAATCCGGAGAGTCGCCGTACCCCCTTGCTCATCTTTGAGTGCACCGAGGACGGTGCAAACTTTTAAGTGTGGGGAGGTCGTCCGACCGGTCGGCAATTTTAGGTGACAAGTTTCTAATCCCAACACTTTTGCATTTCATTCTAGGATTTTAGGATTCTTACTTGCATTTTCCTATTTTTGCATATATATACACAATAAGCTTAGTCAAAATAATGAAATTTTTCAAGAATTCTATCTATAGGGCACATCAATTGATTTGAGTGAAAACTTTTCATAAAACTTGCTTGAATTATATATCTTGTGGATCATGTTTTTGAGCTAAGAACACAAGCAAGTGAGTTTTGAGCCTATGGTGTGGTTACATCTTATAACCACTTATTTTCCTTCTTGTGTGCACTATTCTCTTTCTATAATTGTAATCTTTGATTTGTTTGATTCTTTATGTCCATTATTTTGTGTATACATGCATTTATATGATTGAGGCCATCATTTCATTGAGCTCACTTACCCAAATAGCCTACCTTTTATCTTCCATTGTTAGTCAATTTGAGCCTATGCTTAACCCACTTGTTCTTTAATTTAGCACATTACAAGCCTTAAAGCGAAAAACAATAAAAGTCCTTAATTTGGATCTTTGATTAGCTTAGGCTAGAGTGTGTGAGTATCATTCATTCAAGTGTGGGAATCTTGGGACATTGGGTGAATAAAAGGGTAATTTTGTATTGTTATTGAAAAATATGGGGAATTGGGTACATACTCATGTAGTGATCAAATGTAAAACCTTACGCATTGAGATTCTTGTATATAAAAAAAATGAGAAAAACAAAAGAAAAAAAGAAAAAAAATATAGAAAAAGAAAGAAAAAGAAGAAAAAGAAAGAAATAAAAGGGGACAAAATGCCCCAAAGCAAGGTCCAATAAAACTCAATGCATATGTGTTGTGAAATGAAAAGAAAATGCATGAGTATGTGAAAAAGTGAAAATGGGTAGTTAGGTTAGAACTTAATTGTATAGGATGTCATAGGTTAGGTGGGAAGTTTAAGCTTATCAAAGATTCAAATTTCAAACTCACTTAACCAAATATGCATCCTACCTTGACCCTAGCCCCATTACAACCAAAGAAAAGACCTCACGATACTTGTATGCATGCATGAAATATATGTCGATTGTTAGAAGAAGAACAAATCTTGGAAAGCATGATTAGGGGAGAATTGAGAGACTCAACCCTAAACACTTGAGCGAAGAGAGTGCAAACACATCCGGTGAGGGTTCGATGCTCAATTACATGTTTTCACCTATGATCAACTTTTCATGCAAGTTTGTAAAAAATATTTAATAACTTAAATCAATTGTGGATTAGACTTGTTAGTCCTTAGCCCTTGTGCATATATGCTTCTTGG
>NC_029773.3:58601644-58628035 GCF_000817695.3 Arachis duranensis
CATAACTTGAGCTACAGAGGTCCAAATGATGCGGTTCTAGTTGGGTTAGAAAGCTAACATCCGGGGCTTCGAAACGATATAAGATTTGCCATAGTTGCTACAAGTATGGTGGCGCGCACGCGCATAGTACGCGCACGCGCCATTGCTGCCACCTAGTCCACTTGAAGCAAAACGTGGCTAGCGATTTTAGAAGCCTTGTGGGCCCAATCCAACTCATTTCTGATGCTATTTAAGCCAAGGACTGAAGAGGAATTAACTAACTTTTAATCATTAGTTTAGTTTAGCTTAGTTTAGTAGTTAGAGTTAGTTTCTAGAGAGAGAAGCTCTCACTTCTCTCTAGAATTAGGATTAGGTTTAGTTCAATAATCTTAGATCTAGATTTTTAATCTTTGCTTTCTTCTACTTCTACATCTCAATTCTTTATAGTTACATTCATTCTCCTTCTATTCTTTTGTTGTAATTTCCTTTATGTTGTTCTTATGCTTTGTTGTAGATCTAGTATTGTTCCTTCCATTTTCTTTCAATTCAACAAGAGGTAATTCACAATAATTGTTCTTCTTTACTTTTCTATTGTTGATCTCTTGTTTTTGTAGTTGTAGATTCCTTTAATTCTTGCATTTAATAATGTTTACTTCCATTGCACTCTATGTGTTTGATAAAATGTCTCTTTTAGTTTTAGTGTAGATTTTGTTCCTCTTGGCCTAGGTAGAGTAATTAGTGACACTTGAGTTATCTAATTCCTTTGTTGATTGATAATTGGAGAGATTGCTAATTGGTTTGGAGTGCACTAAAGCTAGTCTTTCCTTGGGAGTTGGCTAGGACTTGTGGCTCAAGTCAATTCATCCACTTGACTTTCCTTTATTAGCAAGGGTTAACTAAGTGGTAGCAATGAACAATTCTCATCACAATTGAGAAGGATAACTAGGATAGAACTTCTAGTTCTCATACCTTACCAAGAGCCTTTTATAGTTGTTAGTTTATTTTCATTGCCATTTACTTTTCATGCTTCTTATCCAAAAACCCCAAAACAACTCAAACCAATAACAAGACACTTTATTGTGATTCCTAGGGAGAACGACCCGAGGTTTGAATACTTCGGTTATTAATTTTAGGGGTTTGTTACTTGTGACAAACAATCTTTTGTATGAAAGGATTAGTGATTGGTTTAGAAACTATACTTGCAACGAGAATTCATTTGTGAAATTCTAAACCATCAAAAATCCATTTGTCAGCCAGCCATTCGAAATCATGTGCGATGCTTCGAACCATGCAGTAGGAGCAACACTGGCTCAACGTGAAGGTAAGGACCCTTTTGTTATTGCTTATGCGTCTAAAACTTTAGACGCCGCTCAGTCTAACTACACTACTACTGAAAAAGAGCTTCTTGCTATTGTTTTTGCTCTGGATAAATTCCGAGCCTATTTACTTGGTACTAAGGTAGTAGTAGTGTATTCAGACCACACAGCTCTAAAGTATCTATTAGCTAAAAAGGAATCCAAACCAAGGCTTATACGTTAGATACTGCTACTACAAGAATTTGATTTAGAAATAAAGGACAGGAGTGGTAACCAGAATCTAGTGGCAGACCACTTGAGTCGCCTTGAACACATTAAGGATGACTCCACTCCTATAGTTGATAATTTTCCATTTGATAACCTACAAGCAGTATCTGAGGTAACCCCTTGGTATGCACCTGTAGCTAATTATCTAGTTAGCCGCACTTTTCCTCCACACTTTACTAAACACCAAAGAGACAAGCTGAAAAGCGAGTCTAAATATTATATATGGGATGACCCATATTTATGGAGATGTGGTGCTGACCAGGTAATTAGAAGGTGTGTGCCTCAATCAGAATTCCAGTCCATTTTAGAGGCCTGTCACTCATCTGAGAGTGGAGGACATTTTGGCCCTCAAAGAACAGCTAGAAAAATCTTAGACTGTGGATTCTGGTGGCCCACCCTTTTTAAAGACGCTGATGAATTTTGTAAATCTTGTCCCCCATGCCAAAAGTTTGGTAATATATCCCAGAGGGATGAAATGCCTCAACAAACTATGTTTTTTTGTGAAATTTTTGATGTTTGGGGCATTGACTTCATGGGTCCATTTCCAAATTCTAATGGCCACCTTTATATATTGTTAGCTGTAGACTATGTTTCTAAATGGGTGGAAGCAATTCCTACTCGTACTGATGATGCTAACACTGTTGTTTCCTTCGTTAGAAACCACATTATTTGTCGCTTTGGATCACCACGAGCAATCGTGAGTGATCAAGACACCCATTTTTGTAACAGGAGACTAACAGGATTACTGAAGAAGCATGGGATCATTCATAAAATAGCAACAGCCTACCATCCTCAGACTAATGGACAAGCCGATGTGTCTAACAGAGAGATCAAGTGCATTTTATAGAAGATAGTCAAACCTCATAGAAGAGACTGGAGCACCAGACTACAAGATGCACTCTGGGCATACAGAACAACATACAAGACACCTATTGGGATGAGTCCTTTCTGCTTAGTCTATGGAAAGGCTTGTCACCTTCCAGTTGAGGTGGAGCACAAAGCTTTTTGGGCAGTAAAGGAATGCAACATGGGATTTGAGAAAGCCGGAGCTGAAAGGAAGTTGCAACTGCAAGAATTGGAGAGTCTTCGCCTAGAAGCTTATGAGAACTCAAGACTGTACAAGGAGAAAATGAAGGCTGTACATGATCAACACATCAAAAGAAAGGAGTTCCAACCTGGGGATTTGGTTCTTCTTTACAACTCTAGACTGAGGCTCATGCCAGGCAAACTGCGATCAAGGTGGGAAGGTCCATAGAGAGTCGAGAGGGTTGAGCCGTACAGAGTTTTCTATCTAAGTCACCCTTCAAGCTCTGAACTCATCAAGGTTAATGGACATCGTTTGAAGCTCTACCATGGTGAGAAGGCGACGAAAAACAAGAAGTTAAAGATCTTCCTCCTAGAGGATCCACTCACAACTGAAAACTGAGCTACTGAAGCGTCCAACTTAAGGACGTTAAAGCAAAGTGCTAGGTGGAAGACAACCCACCACAGTATAATCGTTCCTCTTCTTCTCCTTCTCTTCCCTCATCTAACTCTTTTCCATACTACTGCCTTTATCTTGCACCTCATCTACATACTGCATTTGCAAAATAAAAAAAAATTCTTCAAGCGACGCGACCGCACCATTGACGCATCCGCGTCGCAGGTAGATCCGAGAATATAAGAAAGTGAACAGAGAGTCACGCGAGAGCGTGGCTGGAGGCGTGCCTTTAGCATAAATCAACACACGCGACCGCGTCACTGACGTGTCCGCGTTAAGTGCAAAAATTAGCCTCCCACGCGTCCGCGTCACTCACGCGGCCGCGTGCCCTGGAATTCGACGTAAAATGGGTGCACGACCGATGGTTGTGCTAGAGTGGTGATGGATCGATGCTGAACGCACAAATTCATTCCCCCACGGATGCATGGCTCACGCGCCCGCGTCAAATCCTTCTAATGGCCACTCACTCGATCGCGTGACCCACGCGATTGCATCATCCAACATTTGGCAAAAAATAAAAATTCGAACAGAGAGTTGTGCGAGCGCGAGGCTGCCCTCGCGCCATTAGCATAACATGTGTCACGCGTCCGCGTGACCGACACGTCCGCGTCGATTCACTTAATGCGCATTCGCGTGAACGCGTCACTCACGCGTCCGCGTCGCTTGCGTTGCACAACTTATCCTAATTTGCCATATATCTTATCTTTCTCTTCCCCCAATCCTACTTTTTCTTTTCCCTCCCTTTCTTCCCCCCTTCTTCCTTCTTCCCTCATTCTCAATTTCTACTTTCTCTCTCTCTTCCCACCTTATCAAGGTTTTTCTTTTCTTCTTCCCTCTTTACTTTTCTATTCTTCTTCTTTATTTATGTTTTCTTCTTCCTTGCTCTTTCTTTTTACTTTCATTGCATATGTTTTCTTTTTCTTTCCTTTTTATTGGTGTTAGAAATTTATTTGGTCATTGTGGATTGTTTCATAGTTGTTTAGCAATTATATTTTTAAAGGGGTTGCTTGCATGTTCAATTTATTATTTTCATTGGATTATTTACCATGCATGCTATGTGTTTGTGAAGGCATTATGCACTTTTCTACATTATCCTATTCTACTATTCAATGCATGCTTTTCACAAATTCCCTTTACTATTTTATTAATTGAATTTAATTGCCAATACAAACGTGATAGTTTGTTACGAAGTGATGCTTGATCTATGCTACTCATGCCCTTGCCGGCATGCCAATAATCATCTTGCATCTACTTACCCTATCATGCACTTGTTTTATTCCCTTTCTTAATCTTTTCACATGTTGTCATGACCATGTGTTTATTTTATTCATCTTTACCGTGCATTGATTATCACTCACTCAATCCCTTTCCTTGCTTTATTTCTTTGGATTTAACTTACTTTCTCTTCCCTTTTTCAGAATGGCCACCAAGAAAGGCAAAGAGAAAGCTACCCCTAAACCCACCGCAAGGAAAGGAACGAGGAGAGCATTAGTGGCAGAGCCTTCTTCAACTGTAGTCAAGCCCTCAACAAAAAGAATTAAAAGGATTATCAAGGTTGATGAAAAGGAGATAGCTTTCCCAACAAAGGACACTGCATGATTTCCAAATCGCTATTGTGAGCAGATGTTTCCTATTCTGGCAGCTCAAAATTACAACAATGAACACCTTCTTATCCTTTCACCTCATATTGCTGAATTTGTTGAGCCACAAATTGCACAAAGACATTGGGGATTCTTACAGAGACAGCCACGACAGGTTAATCTTTCTTGGGTTGTTGAGTTCTACTCCAACTTTCACCTGCCGACTCTGCAGTCAGTTTATTTACGCCAGAAGCAAGTCCCCATTACAGAAGAGGCCATTCAACAAGCCTTAGATCTCCCCCCTGCTCCAGAAGGATTGGACGCTTTTCAGAAAGCCGCCATCAAACGCCAGGCGTACACCTTTGATTGGGATGCTGTTCTCAGAGTTATCGCTCAACTTGGCAGCAAATGGATCTTCGAATACCATCGTTCCCGTCCTAAGGGAATCTTGGCTTCTGCACTTACCTTAGAAGCTCACGTATGGGCACAGATTATGTCCCATTACGTCTTCCTGAGTACTCATGAGTCCTCCTTCACGGCAGACATGGCCGTTCTACTATGGTGCATCCTCACAGACCAGCCTCTTAATTTACCAAGACATATCTGGAATGCTATGGAACATGTGCAGATCGCGGGCAACCTACTGTTTCCCGCATTGGTCTCTGATCTTATCTCAGCAGCTGGAGTATCCTACAGAGCTGGAGACACCAAAGCCATTCTTCCACGGGATGATCAGTATGTCCCTAACGAGAGATATCTCAGGCCACAACTTGCCACTACCAGCCAGTCCACAGAGGATGCTGCAGCTCCTCCACCATCTACTAGTCAGCTGCTGCACCAAATACTGAAGCGATTGGACCAACAAGAAAAGAAAGCAAAGCTCCGAGAGCGCTGCAACCACCGCCGTTTCAAACACCTCAAGGAGCTACTTACAGGCAATCACCGACCCGATGACGATCCAGGCACTCCACTTCTTTCACTAGCACAGGGAGCCACGATGGTCCCGACTGTGGAGACACTGCCACCAGCTCACCACTGTTCCTGATAGATGACACCGAGGACGGTGCAAATCCTTAAGTGTGGGGAGGGCGGTCAGTACCTGACTTCCGGAGGTAATTTTTCTTCCATAAACACCAATAAATTAGGATATTTAGTCAGTTTTTCTTTCTTTTGTAGAATAGGATAAATTACATAGTAATATATTAGTTGCATGCATGTTCTACTTGATTGAAAAGACAATAAGTTTCTTCTAAAACTCTATCTTTGGAACAAAATTTCACTAATTTTAATTAAAACTCTTATGTTAAATTTGTTTGAAGTTGTATTTGGATTATGAATTTTAAAGCTAAAGAACACACAACCTGTGAGAATTGAGCCTTTATGCATGGTTACATTATTTAACCATATTTGTTTTATTCTTGTGTGTTTACTTCTCTATGATTGTAACCTATATTTTGTTCCATATTATATGTCTAATGTTTAATATATTTATATGCTGCATATGATTGAGGCCATTAATTCTTTAGCCCCACTTATCCAAATTAAGCCTACCCTTTTAATTACCTTTGTTAGCCACTTTGAGCCTTTAAATCCCATTTGTTCTATAATCTACCACATTACTAGCCTTAAGCGGAAAAACAATTATATACCCCAATTTGAATCTTTGATTAGCTTGAGATAGAATTATGTGTGCTAATTAAGTATGGGAAATTGTGGGAACAAAGGATATTAAGGGGATATGTCATGATAATATAATGGGAATTTGGACACCTACTCATGTGAAACTATAAGAATAAAAAAAAATTCAATAAAAAAAATAATAATAATAAGGGGACAAAATTTCCCCAATGTTGAGTTAAGAATTCAAAGGTCAATGCATGTATGGTAGAATTAAAATAAACAGTTGAATGACGCGTCCGCGTGACGTGCGCGATCTGCAGAATTTCAAAAGTTGCTGGCAGAGTTTCTGGGCCAGATTTCAACCCAGTTTTTGGCCCAGAATTACAGACTAGAGTCAGGGAACATGCAGAAACAAGAGACACAATTCATTCTGCATAATTTTTAGTTTTAGATCTGGAATTAATCCTCCCCTAGGTTTTTTCACTCACTTGAGCATTCATAATTAGCATTGGAAGATTTTGGCTTTAGCTTTTGAGAAGAGTCTACTTCCGGTACTAGTTATCTTATTTTGTTTTTTTATTTTCAATTAATCCTTTCATTATTGTTTATCATGTCTTCTTTTATTTTCACCATTAATTCTGTGAATTTTATAATTATGATGAGTGAGTAGTTCCATGACTTGATTGGGGGATGATTGAAAGGAACCCTCGAGTTGAACTACTCAAGAGAAAAATTATAATTGGATTTATTGTTGAATCACCCTCTAATCATTAACTCTAGTCCTTCCCAAGGGAGAGGGTTAGGACTTATGACTAGAAACCGATTTCCAACTTGCTTGACTTTCCTTTACCTAGTAAGGGTTAACTAAGCAGAGTAACTTCCAATTATTAATTAATCTTGAGAGTATTTCAACAAGAATAGGGCTTCCACCTGATCTACCCTCAGTCAAGGCTTTTATTTGAAATTAATTAAATTCTCTAATTTAAATTTCTGTTTATCAACTCAACCATTTTTGAAAACACCCGATTGATGAAATAGCACATCTCTCTGCAACTCGTTGGGAGACGACCTGGGATTCATACTCCCAGTATTTTAATTTTCAATATTGTGACAACCCCTTTTAAATTGATAAGCGGATTTTTGGTTGGTTAAGGACTGTACTTGCAACGTATCCCTATTAATAAATTCTTAACTCGCCAATTTTTGCCACGTTAAAGACGTTGGCCTCCGTGTTGGACTGGCAACGTTCCCTCCAACATTGGCCTATCCATGCGTGCGTGTGTGCGTGGATCATCAAAAGTTAAGCTTGCGCGTACGCACTATATACGCGTACGCGTCGTTGCGCTTTTTCAAAAGTAAAATTTTGGAACTTAGATCACGCACGTTGGCCCCCAACGTTATTCCATCTATGCGTACGTGTTTCCAACGCGTGCGTGTGGATTGTCATAATTTCTAATCCACGCGTGCGCGTCGCCACAATTTTTCACAATTTCTAGAAAGCACATTTTAGGAAAACGTTGGGGGGAACGTTGGCTTGCCAACATTCCCTCCAACGTGGGCACCAGCAAATTATCCAGAAGCTCCTCTGTTTCATCCTTCTCAACATTTGAGGTAACGTTGGTGGTCCAACTTGGCCACCAACATTGCTTCCTCTTCATTCTTTCCATGGCCATTCTTCAACCTCCTTCCATGCATTTCTTCACCTGTCATCAACCAATACGTGCATCAATGCCTTGCTAAAGTCATGAGTACTCTCATCATTCTTAGCACACAAGTAATTATGGCATAATTCTCATGAAATTGCATCAACTTAACCATGGTTGAATGAATCTAGGCATACATGAATTTCTAACCCAATTGCTTACTTATAGCTCAAAAAAGTGCATAAAACCTACTAAAAACAAAGAAAAAGGCTAGTGAAACTAGCCTAAGATGCCTTGGCATCACAACATCAAACTTAAATCTTGCTTGTCCCCAAGTAATCACTGAATTATTGAGAAGAATGAATAAATTAGAAAGTAATGCCCATATCAGCAAGTCATTAACATTAATTCATGCGGTTTTATGCAGAGAATGTTGCAGCTTGATGAATGAAAAATTGATGGTATAGAATTTCACAAATGAAGTCTCGTTGCAAGTATAGTTTCTAAACCAACAATAATCCTTTCATACAAAAATTTGTTCGTCACAAGTAACAAACCTCTAATAAATCTAATAACTGAAGTATTTAAACCTCTGGTCGTCTCTCAAAGGAATTGCAGGGAAGTGTTCTTGTTATTGGTTATGATTTGTATACTTCGGGGTTTTGGATAAGAAATATGAAAAGTAAATGGCAATGAAATTCAAATGGTAAAATGGTCTTGGCAAGGTTTGGTGGTCAAGGATCTCTATCTCTATTACTAACCACAACATGAGAATTGGCAAGAATCAATCCCATTAAGTCATCCTCTAACTAGTAAAGGAAAGTCAAATGAGCTATATCAATCCAAGTCCATAAGTCCTAGCTATCCACCAAATCAATTAGTGATGGCTAGAGTCAACGGCTTCCAATCGTCAATTACTTGGACATTAGTGACTAAAGAGTTCCTAAGTTACCATCCCATGCCAAGAACGTAAAATCTACTCTAACATCCTTCCAAGCATTTTATCAAACACTTGGAAGGTATAAGAGGAAAGTATAGTAAATTGAAAACAAGAATAAAATCTAACAATAATTAATTGCAAAGAATTAACAACAACAAGAAAAGAAATCACAATTAATCATGAATTACCTCAAATCACATTAAAAGAAAATAAGAAGAACAAGAGTGGATCAACTATAAAGTATGGAAACAAAATAGAGGAAATTGCAACAAGAGAATAGAAGAACAAGATATAGAAACAAAGAATTGAAGGGTAGAAGTGGATGAAAGCAAGGATTAAAGTCTAGATCTAAGAAATTCTATCCTAACCTAATCCTAATTCTAGAGAGAAGAGAGAGCTTCTCTCTCTAGAAAACTAAAGTAAAACTAGATCTCAAGTGTGTTGTCAATGGAATGATTGAATGATGCCTTCCCCTTCAATCCTTGGTCCTTTTAGCCTTTTCCCGCCAAAGCTTAGCTCCAATTTGGGCCAGAAGCTCTCCAGAATTTGCCAGACACGATTTCACTCAAGAGGTCACGTGCGGGCATCGACGCGTACACATCATGTACGCGTACGCATCCCTGGAGTTTTGTGATCCACGCGTATGCGTCTAGTGCGCATGCGTGTCCATGGACGCATCCCAAATCATTGGCTTTTCATGATTTCTCCACTTTGCATGTTTTCTCTTCACCCTTTGATCCATTCCTAGCCTTTTTAACCTGAAATCACTAGCAAACACATCAAGGCATCTAGTGGAATCAAAGGAAGATTAAAATTATCAAATCAAGGGTCCAAAAGCATGTTTTCACATTTAAGCACAAATTAGGAGACAATCATGAAACTATGCTATTTTATTGAATAAATGTGAAGAAAGGTTAACAAAATGCTCTAAATTCATCACAAGATAAACCCTAAAAACGGAGTTTATCACAACTCACCTTTTATTGATCCTTAGGTAGGGGATGTCTCTTTTAAGCATCAACTAACATACTGTTATGACCTCTTATTATTCACTCATCCTTGGTAATTGCTTTTCTTTGTTTTTCTTTTTCTATGACTTTATTTCTCAATTGTAACTTAGTGTCATGTGTTGCAGCAGCATTTTAGCTTATTTGCACTCAACACATAATCACCGCAGACACTTGACTCACAATTCTTCTTAAGACATTTGTGCCCAGTACCTCTTTGGGTTACTAAATGCCTTGTAACTAGGTTTCTCTTGATAATGGACTTTTGGTTGATAATCCCGGGTTAGTTAACCCAAGTTACCAAGTGTTAAAGCACTCCATAGAACCTAATCATCCAAGCAGATCCTAGTACAAAGACACCACAGGCATACGTCTTAAGGTCCAAGCTATTGGTGCCTAGCCTTATTCTTTGTTTCTTCCATTTTTGTTGCAACTTTTGGCTTTTCTTTTTCTTTCTTTTCATTTATTTTTCTTCCAAGGATTTCTTATTTGCTAAGATTCATAGACAGCAGCCAAGTTGACATTTAAAGAGGGACAATCTACCTTTTTATTCATTATTAGTGAGCCAGCTAAACATTCAAGCATATATGCCTCCACTTAATCTTATTTTAATGTTTACTAATCTGAACAATGTCATTCTCTATTTCAACAATATATCTCTTTTATTCAAATTGAAAGCAGCTAGGAAACAAGACAAACATTTAAGAAAGCGAAAGTGAGACACAAACACCTAGGCTAGCACATTTTGGCAAAATTAAACACAATAGAATGCAAGATGACTTAAACTAAAAGTTAACTATCAACTAAAATAGACACGTTCTTTCTTTATTGAATATGATAAACAAGGAGCAAGTCCACCTTTCATTCTTTATCCTGCATGTCTTTCTTCTTCTTCTCTCCTGCTTGCTTGCTAGTTTCTCCCTTGCTTTTTTGTTTTCCCTTTAATTTTGTCCAGAATCCAGCTTTCTTCATTGTCCTTTCCACTGTGTCTTCATGCTGTATTGCTCTGTCTATTTCCACCTCACCTCGCTCCTTAAAGTATTGATCATAAATTGGAAATGTTGGGTTCAGACCAGGTAGATGTTCCACCACATAGTTGAGCTTGGTTTCAGCATTCATGTTGTAATCAAATTGAACTTCATATCTTGCATCTTGAAGAGTAGTGAACTTTTTGAAAGCTCTCATATTATCAACTTGATGCTGGGCCAGCTGGTTGAAAGATTCTTGAAATTGTGAAGCTTGTTCTTTTTGCATAACCAGAAATCTTGACTGAAAATCTCTCTACTGGTTTATTGTCCTCAACTAAAGCTCCTCTTGTCTCTCTTGAGCTCTCATGTATTGTGAATGGAACTCGTCTTATTTTTCTTGAGCTCTTATATACTGTTCGGATAGCCTTTCAATGGTTTCTTGCATCTAGCTCATGTCCATGTTGGTTTGTGCTTGGAATTATTGCTCTTCTTGTTGTTATTCTTCTTGTTGTTCTTCTTTTTGTGGTTCATCTCTCCTTCGCCTCCTTTGTGGTCTTCGAATTTGTTGGGCCACTGTAACATTTATCATCCTTTTTAAGGTCATGGGCATGCCTGGATTCAGCCAGATTGGGTTTGCATCCTCCAGTGGCACTCTGGCTTTCATGCATAACTGCATGATAATGCTCGGGTAGTGTAGCCAGGCTTCAGCAGAATTTTTCTTTGAGATCTTTTGAATATCATTTGAAATGATCTCGTGAACCTTTATCTCTCCTCCCACTATTATACAGTGCAGCATGATGGCCCTTTTCTTGTTAACTTCTGAAGTGTTCACTGTACTCAGAATTGATCTCTTTATAAGCTCATACTACCCTTTTACTTCAGGGATGAGATCCCCGCTTCTCAAGTACTTGTGCCTTCCATGATTTTCCCTCTCCCAATCGGCATTAACCACACATATATCACTAGAAATTTCATCATAATTCGGGTTGCCATTTATTTTTTCTTGGTACCCAGGCTCATCAAAATGTGCTTCCCTCAGTCCTAAGACCTTCATGATGGTCTTCGAACTAAAGTTTACCTCAACACCCCTCACATAACTCTTTTAAGTTGGGGTAATGGTTGTATCTAGCCTTGTAGTGTTAGCATAAAATTCCCTTATGATATTGGCATTAATTCTGCTGATTGGTGAGGTAAGTTCCTCCCATTTTCTCTTTCTGATCTTGGCTCTTATTTCTGGGCATTCATCATCAGGTAGCTAGAAAGGGATCTCTAGAAATATTCCTTTTTCTGTCATCCACTCAAGTTGCATTTGGTGGAACCGTGATCTAAACTTCCATTGATCATAGTTGTCTTCACTCTCCTCAGCAATAGGTTCCTTTCATCTCCTTCTTTTGAAACTTAAAGAAGATGCCATACTTTCCTTTATGGTTACCTGAATAGAGGTTGACAGTTGATGAAGAGGGATGGCTAGTGTGATGCACTTTCGATGGAAAGGTGGTTTGAAGGCAAGGTAATATTGTGGAAGCAAGTGAACAAGAGTGATTTGTTGCATAGAAATGCAGTTGTTGGGTCTTGGCTTTAGAGAACACAAGAGCTGAATTTTTAGGATACAAGAAGTGTGAAAACTTTAGTTCTGAGGCATGGTCCAAGTGAAGCTATTTATAGCAAACTTTAATGAAGATTGGATGGTCAGGATGCCGCCTCGAAGGGGTTGAATGAATGGCTTGCATGCAAATATGAATGAGGACAAAGGTTGCCTCTTCCTTAGACATGTGGGGTCGGTCTTTTTTTTGTGCCTCTTCCAAAGATGTGCAGACTTTTTATTCCCAAGAAGCAACCTTCCAAGCCATATGACCTACTTTTGTCTTCATTCTAGCCTTACCAGTGCCTTGTCCTTTTCATAAAGTTGTTCCTCTATATACCTATCCATCATTAAAAGGCAAAGAAATGACTAAATAGGTGATGGTAAACATATGACATATAATGCTTAAGTTTAAAACAAAAATTGATTTAGTATTCCTCATGAGTGTTCAATCATCCGTGACTCCCTTTGTGTTTTTCTATGGCCTTGGTGGACACCAAACTTAGTGTTTGGCTATATGGTTCAAAGAATTACTTCCACCAAGTAATGTCATTGAAATCTTAACACATTCTTGTCATCTTTGATTAAATCATCATGAAAAACACTTTATTTTCTATCTCCAAACACGAACTAAAAATTATAAACATGGTTGTACTTTCATGAAATTCAAGACTCAATCATAAACTTGACTCTCCTTGTGTTCTTAAAATATACAGAACACCAAACTTAATGTTTGGTTATATAATTCTAAGAAAGCACTTAGGCATATATCAGCATGGCTATATGATCATCACCTTTTAAATAGCATTTTAGTGTGCCTGTAGGCACACCAAACTTAGATTTGGATCATATGCTTCAAGATATCATGGATAGATGTCAAATTTGTATATGAAAGCTTGAATTCATGTTAGAACAACAATTATTATTCACACTAAAGAATTAAAAACAAGAGAACTAAATAATGGGTTACCTCCCATGGAGCGCTTCTTTAGCGTCATTTGCTTGATGGTTGGTCTTTGTCAGGATGAATTGTAGTGCCTTAGGTCTTCTCCCCTTACAGTGAAGCTGTCTCCACTTGATTCCTTGATGATTTTCACAGGTTCTAAGGAAAGGACCCTTCTGATTGTGAAAACTTGCGGTAATTGAGATGGAATGGTTGGAAGATGGGGTGGGATTGGTGGATGGTGGTTTAATATCACCTTGTCTCCAGGGAAAAAATTGTCTATAGGAATCTTCTGGTTTTTCCATCCCCTTGGCAATTTCTTCACAACTCTTTTCTCTTCTTCCAGTACTGCTCCAGTGGTTCTTGTGTTAGGGGGGTCCTTGTTAGCTGCTCTTTCTGATTCTCGTGGCTTCATCTCTTTCTTAAGCTCCCTTGGTTGTTGTATCTCTTGAAATTCTTGCTTGTTCACCAAAGATTGTTTCAGGGGCTCTACTTCCGGTTCACTGTTGCTTTCTTCAAGGGACATTTTGCTGTGATCATCCTTCGGCTCCTTAGGTTTTGGCTCAGATTCAGGTGTAGGTTTGAAAACATGGAAAGTGAGATGTTCATAATGTATTCTCAGTATTAACTTTCCTTGTTCCACATCTATGAGTGCTCTAGCATTGGCTAGAAATGGTCTTCCCAAAATGATTGGATGGTGGTAACTTTCCTCCATGTCCAAAACAACAAAGTCAGTGGGGGGAAGTAATTTCCCACTTTGACCAATACATTCTCGACTACTCCTTTAGCTTGCTTCTGAGTCTTATCGACCAATTGGATGACTACATCTGTGGATTTCAGTTCATTGATTTGCAACCTCTTCATGAGAGACAGAGGCATCACATTTATGCTGGCTCCTAGATCACAGAATCCTCTATCAATCCTTGTATCTCCTATGGCACAGGGGATATGAAAGCTCTGCGGATATTTTTCCTTCAGAGGTAAATCCTTTTTGATGAGGGCACTACATTCCTTGTTCATTATCACTGTTTGTCTCGCTTTCAAGGTTCTTTTCTTGGTCAGCAACTCTTTCATGCACTTGATGTAGGTAGGCATCTGTTGGAGAGTTTTGATGAAGGGTATGTTGACACTGAAGGATGCAAACATGTCTAAGAATCTTGAGTATGACTTCTCTTTCTCACCTCCCCTGAGTCTCTGGGGAAATGGTGCCTTTGGCACGTACGGTTTTAGAATTTCCTTCCTTTTTGGTTCTTTCCCTTGTACAGGTCCATTTCCTTGTTCTTTTTCCTCTAAATTTCCATGGAAACTTCTTTGGCTGTGCTCTGTTGGCTTGCTGGTATTTTCTTCCAAGATTTCTTCATTCGCAAGAGTAACTGCCTTACATTCTTCCCAGCTCACCTTCTTCATTTCCCCTCTTGGATTTTTTTCAGTGTCATTGGGGAAGCTATCAGTGGACTTAGGAATCTGCTGTGAGAGATGTCCTACTTGAGATTCAAGCTTCTTAATAATCTCTCCTCGACTTTGCATACTATCTCTTACTTCTTCCTTGAAATTCCTGTTGTCCTGGACTTCCTTGCAAAGATTAGTGAGCATAGCTTCAATCCTGGATAGTTTATCCTCTGATGGTGGATTGGTAGTTGAGTGTTGAGGTTGGTTGGCTTGGGCTTGATATGGTGGCTGAGCAGAATTGTTGTGTGGATGTTGATATGATCTTGGATTGGATTTTTGGTAGGTGTACTGGTTGGGATTATGAGATTTGTGGTTTTGGCCTTGGTTTTGTTGGTTTTCCCACCCAAAGTTTGGGTGGTTCTTCCAACCAGGGTTATAGGTCTTTGAATATGGGTCATGAGCTTGCCTATATGAATTCCCAAGGTAATTGGCTCCTCCCAGTTAACTCCTTCCTCTGTATTTAACTCTGATTGAGGGGATGGTTGAGTGTGGATAGCTGCAGCCTGATTCTTCTCCATTTGCTTGGTCAACTCAGTTAGTTGCTTAGTGATCATCTTATTTTGGGCTAGAATTGCATCCACGTTGTTCAACTCCATGACTCCTCTGTTGTTGCTCCTCTCACAGGCATAGAAATACTCATTGTCAGCCACTGTTTCTATGACATCAATGGCTTCTTCAATAGTCTTCTTCTTGTTAAGGAAACCTCCAGATAAGTGGTCTACAACTTTCTTTGATTCATAAGACAGCCCTTCATAAAAGATGTGCAGTTGCACCCACTCATTAAACATATCAGGGGGCATTTCCTTGTCAGATCCTTAAATCTCTCCCAGGCTTCATATAAGGTTTCACCATTCTGCTGTCTGAACGTCTGCACCTCAGTTCTCAGCCTATTCACTCTTTGAGGAAGGTAGAACCTTGCTAAGAATCTATTCACCACATCTTCCCAGGTTGTCAAGCTTTCTTTGGGAAATGATTCTAGCCATTTAGATGCTTTGTCCTTCAAAGAGAATGGAAATAGTAGCAATCTATAGGTGTCAGGATGAACACCATTAGATTTAACCGTATCATAGATCCTTAGGAATGTAGTGAGATGCTAATTCGGGACATCTTGGGCACTTCCTCCAAAAGAACAACTGTTTTGGATGAGTGTGATGAGATAAGGCTTCAATTCAAAATTATTAACATGGATGGTTGGCTTTTGAATGCTGCTGCCACAATCCCAGGATTGAGATTAATGTAGGAACCCAGCACTCTCCTCTCTTGTCCAGCAGGGTTATCTGCACCTCTTCTGGCATGATTGTTCACCTTTCCTTCATGATGGTTTTCCATATCATCCTCCATGTCTATATCCAAGTCTTCCTCCTCTTCCTCTGCACCAATAGCCTTTTTCCTCTTAATTCCCTCCTTAATCTAAGGAAGGTCCTTTCCAGTTCACTATCAAAAGAGGTTGAGGTTTCCCTTCTTCTACCTGTCATACAATGAACAAGTACAAGAAACAGCAAATGTAGAATCCACTAAAACAGAGTATAGTTAGCTTGGTTAGAGCAATTTATCAAATGGTTAGTGGGTTAGCTTGCTAGAAAGTAAGGAAATAAAGAGAAATAAAGAAAAATAATTAAAATTGTAGAAAGTAAAGTTAAATAGCTAAAATTAAAATTCAATTAAACAAAGAAAAGAAAAATGCTCAATCTAGTTATCCTCCAATTTAGTAATTGTCAATACAAAACCAATCCCCAGCAACGGCACCATAAACTTGATGCACGAAAACTTGTCTTGCAACAAATTTTATACCAGCAAGTGCACCGGATTATCGTCAAGTAAAAACTCACAATAGAGTGAGGTCAAATCCCACAGGGATTGGTTGGTTGATCAATGTTAATTGGAGAATTTTTCTAGTTGAGCGAAATCAGAAATTGAATTAATTTTGCAGGATGCAAATTGGCGGAAAACATAAATTGCTAGAAATTAAATGAACAGAAGTTAAATTGCAGAATAATAAGAGCAGAAACTTAGATTGCAAGTAATTAAAGTGCAGAAGCTTAAATTGCAAGAAATTAAATGTGAATGGGGATTAAGCATGAAATAAAAGAATAGAATGTAAACAGAATTGGTAAGATCAGAATAGGGAATTCATTGGGTTTCAAGAGATATTGAACTCTCCGGATCAAATCATTTCCATCTCTTCCTCAATTAATGCATTCATTGACTTTGCTTGGCAATCTTAAATGATTGGATCCTGATGTCTTAGCTCACTAATCTCTCTAAGCATGAACAATTGCCAAAGTCTTGATTTAATTGCTCATGGGAAGAGTTGAAGTTCGGTCACTGACTATACCACACAAATTCATAGATCAAAGTATTGGTAGGATTAAATGTCACAATATCCATCCAACCCCCAATCAAACCCAATGTGAGAATGTATTTCTAGCATGAATTCCTCATCCCTCTCTCAAGGATTAGAGGAATTCCAATTATGGGTAGCTTCTCTGTCAAGACAACTACCCAATTAAATTAAGATCGAAAGCTTTCTAACAAAAATCAAGAGAAAAGAAAGAAGAAGAAGATGAAAACTATTGTTGATCCATTGAATTACAATAGAGCTCGCTAACCCAGTGAAAGGGGTTTAGTTGTTCATAGCTCTCAGATTGGAAAATTGAATTGAAAGATACATTGCAGAATTGAAAGAATTGCCGAAAAGGAAAATTGACAGAGTTACAGTATTAGTCTCCGTCCGTCCTCTAACTAACTTGAATTCTAAGCTATTTATACACTTTCTTCCATTGATCTTGAATCTCTGAATTGAGCTTTTGGCCTTAATTGAATTGGGCTGAAGTTGCACCAATTGATTTCCAAGCTGTTGAGAAGAGAGGAGTGCTTTAATTGCAATGTTCTAGGGCTCACGTTTGGGTCCACGTTTGAGGGTAAACGTTAGGCCAAACATTTCTTTGAAAATTGGGTGCTGGTTGCTGTCATTGGCAATTGACTCAATGTTGGAGTGCCAATGTTCTTCTACCCACGCGTACGCGTGCCTTGCGCGTTTGTGCATTTGGGTCAAGAATACGCATCCATGCGTGCACGTAGGCTACGCATGCGCGTGGATGCAAAAATTCCCAATCCAGTTTTTGAAAGATTTTTGAAGACGTTGGCCTCCGCGTAGGATTGGCAACGTTCCCTCCAATGTTGGCCTATCCACGCGTGTGCGTGACCTGCGCGTGCGCGTGGATCATCAAAAGTTAAGCTTGTGTGTACGCGCTATATACACGTATGCGTCGTTGCGCTTTTTCAAATGTAAAATTTTGGAACTCAGATCGCGCACGTTGGCCACCAATGTTTGAGGCAGCGTTGTTGGTCCAACGTTACTCTATCTACGCATACACGTTTCTAACTCATGCGCGTGGATTTTCAGAATTTCCAATCCTTGCGTGCGGGTATAGCACGCGTGCGCGTCATCACAATGTTGGCCCAACGTTGCTTCCTCTTCATCCTTTGCATGGCCATTCTTCAACCTCCTTCCATGCATTTTTTCACCTGTCATCAACCTCCTTCCTTGCTAAAGTCATGAGTACTCTCATCATTCTTAGCACACAAGTAATTATGGCATAATTCTCATGAAATTGCATCAAATTAACCATGGTTGAATGAATCTAGGCATACATGAATTTCTAACCCAATTGCTTACTTATAGCTCAAGAAAGTGAATAAAACCTACTAAAAACAAAGAAAAAGGCTAGTGAAACTAGCCTAAGATGCCTTGGCATCTGGACCACAGAAGATACAAAGTTGAAGAATTAATGCGGAAGATTTGATTTGATTTCTTTTGAATTTAAGTTTGAATTTAATAATTTAGTTTTGTTTTCTTTAATATATAAGGGCCCTAAAAACACTTTGACAGGACCTTCGGTCCTTTTTCCATTTTTGATACCTTATTTTTTATTTTGAAGTATAGCCACTAATCTTCTAAGTTAGTGTTAGGAGCTCTGTTGATATCTGTGGATTAATGTTATAGCTTTTCTATCTTGATTAATGCATTGATGCTTTTTTAAGAAAAAGTTTTCATTCTTCATACCATGAATTTGATTATGTTGGCAAAAAATTCTCTTCTTACTTGAATTCTTTTAATATATTAGAAAAATTGATTAATTGAATAGAGCTTAAAAACTTATTCTCATGATTCTAAGTTTTGAATTTGGACCTGATAAGCGGCATTGAATCAACCAAGTTTGGTTCTTAAGAAATGTGTGGTTTTTAAATCAGTGAATGTCCTTAATTAATAAAGGAATTGATAATTGATTAGGATTAGAGAAATTGAATTACCAAGGAATTAGGGTTTACTTACCTATGATTTGCCATAGAAACATCATTGTTTAATCATGGTGGAAAGTGAAAAATATTTTTTTGGAAGTTTCAACCTCTCTAAAACCTTAACTCTCTTGAATAATATTTTTCTCTCAATTACTTATGACTTGCCTTTATTCAATTCACTGTCTTTCTATGCAATTGTCTTTGAAATCCCTTCTTCTTGATTGTCTAACTAGAGTGATTAATTGAGCATTGTTTGCTTAACCCGTTAATCCTCGTGGGATTGACACTCGCTCACCGTGAGTTACTACTTGATACGATCCGGTGTACTTGCCGGTGTTTTATGGTTTATAAATTCCACATCACTAAGATGTGTGTGCTTTGTCCTTATCCCGAGAATATTGACCTGCAGGAGCTAAGTCAGATTGATATGTATTGCTGGTGCACGAAATTGTGATCACACGTTTTACAACTCCGCACAACTAACCAGCAAGTGCACTGTCCAAGTAATAAACCTTATGCGAGTAAGGGTCGATCCCACAGAGATTGTCGGCTTGAAGTAAGCTATGGTCATCTTGTAAATATCAATCAGGCGGATTCAAATGGTTATAAGAATTTAATAATTAAAGGATAAATAAAACGAAAAATATCATAGAGATACTTATGTAATTCATTGGTGGGAATTTCAGATACGCGTTTGGAGATGCTTTGTTGCTTCTGAACCTCTGCTTTCCTATTGCCTTCATCCAATCATGCGACCTCCCTTCCATGGCAAGCTATATGATCCTCTCAGTGAAAATGGTCCAGCTACAGTTTCTGTACGGCTAATCAACTGTCAGATTTCTCATCTCGGATGAAAAATACCAGGGACAGCTACTGCAAGGCTAATCATCTGTCGGTTTTCACTTGTGTCGAAATAGGATCCCTTGATCCTTTTACACATTGTCATTGCGCCCAACAGTCGCGAGTTTAAAGTTCTTCACAGTCATCCCGTCCTAGATCCTACTCAAAATACCACAGACAGGGTTTAGATTTTCCGGATCTCAAGAATGCTGCCAATTGTTTCTAGCCTATACCACGGAGGTTCTAATCTCAGATTTGGATGCTCTATTGTCAGGAGAGATGATGCAGATCACGGATCAGAGACCCAAGAGAATGTACTCCGGCTGTCGTCCAGTGACTACGTTGAACATCATGTAGACCGCTTGTGGTTGTCAGGCACGTGGATCTTGGCTAAGCGAGTAACGAAGATAGTGGGTGATTGTCACGGGTCACCCCTTCATTTTGACTTAACTAAATTGTGTACAAGAGTATATCTTGGAGAAGAAGGAGGCGTGAATTGAAAGAAAAACAATAGTACTTGCATTAATTCATGAAGAACAGCAGAGCTCCTCACCTTAATCTATGAGGTGTAAAAACTCCACCGTAGAAAATACATAAGAGAAGAGGGTCTAGGCATGGCCGAATGGCCAGCCTCCCAAAGTGATCAAAAGATCAAAAGATGATCCAAAGATCCAAAAACAATAGTAAAAAGTGCTATTTATACTAAACTAGTTACTAGGGTTTACAGAAAATAAGTAACTAAGTGCAGATGGTGTAGAAATCCACTTTCGGGGCCCACTTGGTATGTGTTTGGGCTGAGCTTTGAAGCTTTCACGTGCATAGGCCATCCTTGGAGTTAAATGCCAGCTTGGATGCCAGTTTGGGCGTTTAACTCCAGTTCTGGTGCCATTTCCGGCGTTTTACGCCAGAAAAGGGTCTCTGGTGGGCGTTTGGACGCCATTTTGCGCCATCAAATCTCGGACAAAGCATGGACTATTATACATTGCTGGAACGCCCAAGATGTCTACTTTCCAATGCAATTGAGAGCGCACCAATTGGGTTTCTGTAGCTCCAGAAAATTCACTTCGAGTGCAGGAGGGTCAGAATCCAACAGCATCTGCAGTCCTTTCTCAGCCTCTAAATCAGATTTTTGCTCAAGTCCCTCAATTTCAGTCAGAAAATACCTGAAATCATAAAAAAAATATACAAACTCATAGTAAAGTCCAGAAATGTCATTTTTGCATAAAAAATAATAAAAATATACTAAAAAGTGACTAAAACTTACTAAAAGCTACCTAAAAATAATTCCAAAAAGCGTATAAATTATCCGCTCATCACAACACCAAACTTAAATTGTTGCTCGTCCCCAAGAAACTAAAAACACAATAGGATGAAAAGAAGAGAATATACAATAAATCTCAAAATATCAACAAAGCTTAGTTCTAATTAGATGAGCGGGGCTAGTAGCTTTTTACTTCTAAACTGTTTTGGCATCTCACTTTATCCTTTGAAGTTCAGAATGATTGGCATCCATAGGAACTCAGAATTTAGATAGTGTTATTGATTCTCCTAGTTTATTATGTTGATTCTTGAACATAGCTACTTTATGAGTCTTGGCCGTGACCCTAGGCATCTTGTTTTCCAGTATTACCACTGGATACATAAATGCCACAGACACATAACTGGGTGAACCTTTTCAGATTGTGACTCAGCTTTGCTAGAGTCCGCAGTTAGAGGTGCCCAGAGTTCTTAAGCACACTCTTTTTGCTTTGGATCACGACTTTAACCACTCAGTCTCAAGTTTTTCACTTGGACCATCATGACACAAGCACATGGTTAGGGACAGCTTGACTTAGACGCTTAGGCCAAGATTTTATTCCTTTGGGCCCTCCTATCCACTGATGCTCAAAATCTTGGATCATCTTTACCCTTGCCTTTTAGTTTAAAGGGTTATTGGCTTTTTCTGCTTGCTTTTTCTTTTTCTTTATTTTTCGCCCTTTTTTTTCCGCAAGCATTGTATTTTTCACTGCTTTTTCTTGCTTTAAGAATCAATTTTATGATTTTTCAGATTATCAATAACGTTTCTTCTTTTTCATTATTCTTTCAAGAGCCAACAAGTTTAACATTCATAAACTTCACTATAAAAAATATGTATTGTTCAAGCATTCATTCAGGAAACAAAAAGTATTGCCACCACGTCAAAATAATTAAACTAATTTCAAGATAGAATTTGAAATTCATGTACTTCTTGTTCTTTTGCAATTAGAAACATTTTTCATTTAAGAAAGGTGAAGGATTCATGGGACATTCATAGCTTTAAGACATAGACACTAGATACTAATGATCATGTAATAAAGACACAAACATAGACAAAACATAGAGCATAAAAACCAAAAAATAGAAAAATAAGAACAAGAAAATTAAAGAACGGGTCCACCTTGGTGATGACAGCTAGTTCTTCCTCTTGAAGATCCTATGGAGTGCTTGAGCTCCTCAATATCTCTTCCTTGCCTTTGTTGATCCTCCCTCGTGGCTCTTTAGTCCTCTTTAATTTCATGGAGGATAATGGAGTGCTCTTGGTGCTCCATCCTTAGTTGCTCCATGTTGGAACTCAAATCTCCTAAAGAGGTGTTGAGTTGCTCCTAATAGTTGTGTTGAGGAAAATGCATCCCTTGAGGCATCTCAGGGATTTCTTGATGAGGAACTTCCTCATGCTCTTGTTGAGGTCCATGAGTGGGCTCTCTTGTTTGCTCCATCCTCTTTCTAGTGATGGGCTTTTGAGATGAATCTCTCCATCTCCCATGACTCGGAGTTGGAAGCAATTGCCTTCCCTTTCCTCTTCCTAGAGGTTTCTCCGACCTTAGGTGCCATTAATGGTTATGGAAAAACAAAAAGCAAAGCCTTTTTTTCACACCAAACTTAAAAGATTTGCTTATCTTTGAGCAAAAGAAGAAAGAAAGGAGGAGAAGAAGAAGAAATGGAGGAGATAGAGGGGGTGAGTGGTTCGGCCAAGGGGGTTTTAGGTGGGTATGATGTGTGAGAATGAAGGAGTGAGGAGGGGTATTTATAGGGTAAGAGGGGAGAGGGTATCTGTGTGACAGGGGTGGGGTTTGCGAGGGAAATTGTTTGAATATGAGTGGGTGGGGGTAGGTCAGTTGTATGATGGGAAATAGTGGATGGATGTGAGTGGTGAAGAGATTATGGGGAAGAGGGTAGGATTTGATAGGTGAATGGTGTTTGGGGAAGAGTGTTATGGAAATGTGTGAAGAGGCGTGAGAGTGATTTGGGGTAGGTAGGGATCTTGTGGGATCCAGAGATCTTGAGGTGTCAAGGATTTCTCATCCCTGCACCTTTCTGGCATTTAAATAATGCCCTCTGTGTGGCATTTCTGGTGTTAAACATGAGGCTGATACCCCTTTCAGGCATTTAATGCCCAGAATGCTGCCAAAATGGGCGTTAAATGCCCATTCTGCTACCCTTACTGGCGTTTAACGCCAGCCAGACACCAGACACCCTTTTCTGGTGTTAAACGCCAATCTGTGTGTCATTTATGGCATTTAACGCCCAAAATGGTACCAGACTGGGCGTTAAACGCCCAATTTGCTATCCTTACTTGTGTTTAAACGCCAGTAAGCTTGTCCTCCAAGTTGTGCTATTTTTTATGCTGCATTTTATTTTGCTTTAATTTTGTAGCTATTTTTGTGACTCCACATGATCATCAACTTAAAGAAAACATAGACTAGCACTAGAAAATAAAATAAAAGTAATTAATATAGATAAATAAAATTGGGTTGCCTCCCAATAAGCGCTTCTTTAATGTCAATAGCTTGACAGGAAGCTCCTACAGAGCTTCACAGATGCTCAAAGCATGGTTGTGGCCTCCCAACACCAAACTTAGAAGTTGAGTGTGGGCGCTCTGTCTTGACTCTGTATTGAGAGAAGCTTTTCATGCTTCTTCTCCATGTTTACAGAAGAAGATCCTTGAGTCTTAGACACAAGGTAGTCCTCATTCAGTTGAAGGACTAACTCTCCTCTGTCCACATCAATCACAGCCCTTGCTGTGGCTAGGAAGGGTCTTCCAAGGATGATGGATTCATCCTCATCCTTCCCAGTGTCCAGGATTATGAAGTCAGCAGGGATGTAAAGGCCTTCAACCTTCACTAAGACATCCTCTACAAGTCCATAAGCCTGTTTCATTGACTTGTCTGCCATCTCTAGTGAGATTCTTAAAGCTTGTACCTCAAAGATCCCTAGTTTCAATATTACAGAGAGTGGCATGAGGTTGATACCTGACCCCATGTCACACAGAGCCTTTTCAAAGGTCATGGTGCCTATGGTGCAAGGTATTAGGAACTTTTCGGGATCCGATTTCTTTTGAGGCAATGTCTGCTGAATCTATGTATTCAGTTCATTGATAAGCAATGGAGGTTCATCATCCCGAGTCTAATTACCAAATAACTTGGCATTCAACTTCATAATTGCTCCTAGATACTGTGCAACTTGCTCTTCAACAGTGTCTTCATCCTCTTAAGAGGAAGAATATTCATCAGAGCTCATGAATGACAATAGTAAGTTCAGTGGAATCTCTATGGTCTCTGTATGGGCCTCAGATTCCTTTGGTTCCTCAATAGGGAACTTTTTATTGGTCAGTGGACGTCCCTTGAGGTCTTCTTCACTGGGAATCAGTACCTTTTCACTCTCTCCAGGTTCGGCCATTTTGGTTATAATTATGGCCTTGCACTCTCTTTTGAGATTCTCTTTTGTATTGCTTGAAAGAGTACTAGGAGAAGTTTCAGTAACTCTTTTACTCAGCTGGCCCACTTGTATCTCCAAATTTCTGATGGAGGACCTTGTTTCATTCATGAAACTGAGAGTGGTTTTAGATAGATCAGAGACTATGTTTGCAGAGCCAGAAAGGCTCTGCTCAGAATTCTCTATCTGTTGCTAAGAAGATGATGGAAAAGGTTTGCTATTGCCAAACCTATTTCTCCCGCCATTATTATTATTGAAGCCTTGTTGAGGCTTCTGTTGATCCTTCCATGAGAAATTTGGAAGATTTCTCCATGAAGGATTATAGGTGTTTTCATAGGATTCTCCCATGTAATTCACCTCTTCCATTGCAGGATTCTCAGGGTCATAAGCTTCTCCTTCAGAGGAGGTTTCTTTAGCACTATTGGATGCAGCTTGCAGTCCAGTCAGATTCTGAGAAATCATATTGACTTATTGAGTCAATATTTTATTCTGAGCCAATATGGCATTCAGAGTATCAATCTCAAGAACTCCTTTCTTCTGAGTCATCCCATTATCCACAGGATTTCTTTCAGAAGTGTACATGAACTGGTTATCTGCAACCATCTCAATGAGTTCATGGGCTTCTGTAGGGGTTTTTAGATGAAGAGATCCACAAGAAGAATGGTCCAATGACATCATAGACAATTCAGGCAGACCCAAGCTTCATAGAGGGATTCACCTTCCTTCTGTTTGAAGGTTTGGACTTCCACTCTAAGCTTGCTCATCTTTTGAGGTGGAAAGAATTTAGTCAAGAAAGCATTGACTAACTTGTCCCAAGAGTTCAGGCTTTCTCTAAGTTGTGAGTCCAATCATATCCTAGCTCTGTCTCTTACAGCAAAGGGAAAAAGTATAAGTCTGTAGACCTCAGGATCAACCCCATTGGTCTTAACAGTATCACACATTTGCAAGAATTCAGCTAAGAACTGATGAAGATCTTCCGATGGAAGTCTATGAAACTTGCAATTCTGCTGCATTAGAGAAACTAATTGAGGCTTAAGCTCAAAGTTGTTTGCTTCAATGGCAGGAATTGAGATGCTTCTTCTATAGAAGTTGGAAGTTGGTGCAGTATAGTCACCAAGCATCTTCCTTGTATCTCTTGTATTGTTGTTGGGTTCGGCTGCCATGTCTACTTATTTTTTAAAATTTTCTGAACGGTTGATGAGCGGATAATTTATACGCTTTTTGGCATCGTTTTTAGGTAGTTTTTAGTAAGTTTGAGCTACTTTTAGGGATGTTTTCATTAGTTTTTATGTTAAATTCACATTTCTGGACTTTACTATGAGTTTGTGTGTTTTTCTGTGATTTCAGGTAATTTCTGGCTGAAATTGAGGGACTTGAGCAAAACTCTGAAAAAGGCTGACAAAAGGACTGCTGATGCTGTTGGAATCTGACCTCCCTGCACTCGAAATAGATTTTCTGGAGCTACAGAACTCCAAATGGCGCGCTCTCAACGGCGTTGGAAAGTAGACATCCAGGGCTTTCCAGCAATATATAATAGTCCATACTTTATTCGGAAATTGACGACGTAACTTGGCGTTGAACGCCAAGTACATGCTGCTGTCTGGAGTTAAACGCCAGAAAAACGTCATGATCCTGAGTTGAACGCCCAAAACACGTCATAACTTGGAGTTCAACTCCAAGAAAAGCCTCAACTCGTGGATAGATCAAGCTCAGCCCAAGCATACACCAAGTGGGCCCCGGAAGT
>NC_029773.3:58628494-58628886 GCF_000817695.3 Arachis duranensis
GGTGATGCCTCCAGACGATTAGCCATGCGAGTGACAGCCGCAGAGGATCATTTTCCCGAGAGGATTCAAAGTAGCCATCGTCGAACAGTGAACCCCTATACACAGCTTGCCATGGAAGGGAGTAAGAAGGATTGAGTTGAAGCAGTAGGAAAGCAGGCGTCCGTGAGCCATGTAGTATCTCCATTCGCTTATCTGAAATTCCCACCAATGAATCTGCCTAAGTGCTCTATCCCTTTTATTATTTCTATTTTCTTATTTCTATTTTCAAAAACCCATAAACCAATTTAATCTGCCTAACTGAGATTTATAAGGTGACCATAGCTTGTTTCATACCAACAATCTCTGTGGGATCGATGGTGGACGAAATTGTGATCACTATTCTTTAAGTTGTA
>NC_029773.3:58628898-58630134 GCF_000817695.3 Arachis duranensis
GTAAGGTTTATTACTTGGACGACCCAGTACACTTGCTGGTTAGTTTAACGGAGTTGTGAATTCAACTGGTGCCACAATAATGATTTCATACAAGTACAAAAGAATATGGATCACAATTTCGTCCACCAAGTTTTTGGCGCCGTTGCCGGGGATTGTTCGAGTATGGACAACTGACGGTTCATCTTGTTGCTCAGATTAGGTAATTTTCTTTTCAAAAATCTTTTTAAAAAAATTTTTCTTTTATTTTTCGTTTTTCCAAAAATATTTTTGAAAAAAAATAATAAAAATACAAAAAAAATCATAAAATCATAAAAACCAAAAATATTTTGTGTTTCTTGTGTGAGTCTTGAGTCAATTTTTAAGTTTGGTGTCAATTGCATGCTTTAAAATTTTTTTCTTGCATTTTTTGAAAATCTCATGCATTCATAGTGTTATTCATGATCTTCAAGTTGTTCTTGACAAGTCTTCTTGTTTGATCTTGATGATTTCTTGTTTTGTGTCTTTTGTTGTTTTTCATGTGCATTTTTGCATTCATATTTTTCATGCATTAAAGATTTCTAAGTTTGGTGTCTTGCATGTTTTCTTTGCATCAAAAATTTTTCAAAATTATGTTCTTGATGTTCATCATGATCTTCAAAGTGTTCTTGGTGTTCATCTTGACATTCATAGCATTCTTGCATGCATCTTGTGTCTTGATCCAAAATTTTCATGTTTTGGGTCATTTTTGTATTTTTCTTTAAAAATTCAAAAATCAAAAAAATATATTTTCCTTATTTCCCTCCAAAATTTCGAAATTTTGGGTTGACTTGGTCAAAAATTTTTAAAATTAGTTGTTTCTTACAAGTCAAGTCAAAATTTCAATTTTAAAAATCTTATCTTTTTAAAATCTTTTTCAAAAATCATATCTCCTTCATTTTTTTTATCATTTTCGAAAATTTCAAAATCTTTTTCAAAATATTTTCAAAATCTTTTTCTTATCTTTTATATCTAATTTTCGAAAATTAGCTAACAAGTAATGTGATTGATTCAAAAATTTGAAGTTTGTTACTTTCTTATTAAGAAAGGTTCAATCTTTAAGTTCTAGAATCTTATCTTGTAGTTTCTTGTTAGTTAAGTATTTTTAAAAATTAAAACTTTTTCAAAATATCTTTTTCTTAAAAATCTTTTTATCTTTTTATCTTATCTTTTTCAAAAAATTTTATCTTTTTCAAAATTTGATTTCAAAATATCTTATCT
>NC_029773.3:58630269-58632133 GCF_000817695.3 Arachis duranensis
CTAACTACTTTTCCCTCTCTAATTTTCGAAAATTCTCCCTCTCTTTTTCAAAAATTCTTTTTGTTTTAAATTTTAATTTTAATTATATTTTGTCTTTGATTTTCGAAAATTACTAACCTCCTTTTCAAAAATTATTTTCGAAAATTTCTCTTCTCTTCTCTTATTCTATTTAATTAATTACTAACACTTCTCTTCACCTCTCTTCATCCAAAAATCCGAATCTCCATCTCCATTCTTCTACCCCCTTCTTCTTCTACTAACATAAGGGAATCTCTATACTGTGACATAGAGGATTCCTCTTTCTTTTCTTGTTCTCTTCTCTTTCATATGAGCAGGAACAAGAAAAAAGGCATTCTTGTTGAAGCTGATCCGGAACCTGAAAGGACTCTGAAGGTTGAAATTGATCCAGAACCTGAAAGGACTCTGAAGAGAAAATTAAGAGAAGCTAAATTACAACAATCCAGAAACAACCTTTCAGAAATTTTCGAACAAGAGAAGGAGATGGCAGCCGAAAATAATAATAATAGTGCAAGGAGAATGCTTGGTGACTTCACAAAGCCAACGTCCAAGTTTGATGGAAGAAGCATTTCCATTCCTGCCATTGGAGCCAATAACTTTGAGCTGAAACCTCAGCTAGTTGCCTTAATGCAACAAAACTGCAAGTTTTATGGGCTTCCATCTGAAGATCCTTATCAGTTTTTAACTGAGTTCTTGCAGATCTGTGAGATTGTAAAGACGAATGGAGTAGATCCTAAAGTCTACAAGCTCATGCTTTTCCCTTTTGCTATAAGAAACAGAGCTAAAACATGGTTAGACTCTCAACCTAAAGATAGCCTGGACTCTGAAGAGGCTCAAGAACTCATTGACATGGTTGCAAACAACCAGTTTATGTACACCTCTGAGAGAAATTCCGTGAATAATGTGATACCTCAGAAGAAATGAGTTCTTGAAATAGATGCTCTGAATGCCATATTGGCTCAGAAAAAAGTGTTGACTCAGCAAGTCAACATGATCTCTCAAAGTCTGAATGGATGGCAAAATGCATCCAACAGTACTAAAGAGGCAGCTTCTGAAGAAGCTTATGATCTTGAGAACCCTGCAATGGCAGAGGTTAATTACATGGGTGAACCTTATGGAAACACCTATAACCCATCATGGAGAAATCATCCAAATTTCTCCTGGAAGGATCAACAAAAGCCTCAACAAGGCTTTAACAATGGTGGACGCAATAGGCTGGGCAATAGCAAGCCATATCCATCATCTTCTCAGCAACAGACAGAAAAGTCTGAACAAAATACTTCTAATTTAGCCAATATAGTCTCTGATCTGTCAAAGGCCACTTTCAGTTTCATGAATGAAACAAGGTCCTCCATTAGAAATTTGGAGGCACAAGTGGGTCAGCTGAGTAAGAAAGTCATTGAAACTCCTCCTAGTATTCTCCCAAGTAATACAGAAGAGAATCCAAAAGGAGAGTGCAAGGCCATTGATTTAGTCAATATGGCCGAATGCACAAGGGAGGAGGAGGACGAAAATCCTAGTGAGGAAGACCTCCTAGGACGTCCCTCAAGCAAGAAGGAGTTTCCTATTAAGGATCCAAAGGAATCTGAGGCTCATAAAGAAACCATAGAGATTCCATTAAATCTCCTTCTGCCATTCATGAGCTCTGAAGACTATTCATCCTCTGAAGAGGATGAAGATGTGAATGGAGAGCAAATTGCTCAATACTTAGGAGCCATCATGAAGCTGAATGCCAAGTTGTTTGGTAATGAGACTTGGGAAAGTGAACCTCCCTTGCTCATTAGTGAACTAGATACTTGGATTCAGAAAACTCTACCTCAAAAGAAACAAGATCCTGGAAAGTTCC
>NC_029773.3:58632304-58633032 GCF_000817695.3 Arachis duranensis
CAATTGGCAGATAAGTCATTGAGACAAGCTTATGGAATAGTAGAGGACGTGCTAGTAAAGGTTGAAGGCCTTTACATCCCTGCTGATTTCATAATCTTAGACACTATGAAGGAAGAGGATGATTGCATCATCCTTGGAAGACCTTTCCTAGCCACAGCAGAAGCTGTGATAGATGTCAACAGAGGTGAGTTAGTCCTTGAATTGAATGGGGACTACCTTGTGTTTAAGGCACATGGCCATCCCTCTGTGACAGAAGAGAGTAAGCATGCAGGGCTTCTCTCAGTTCAGAGTCAAGAAGAACCCACACAGTCAAACTCTAAGTTTGGTGTTGTGAGGCCACAACCAAACTCTAAGTTTGGTGTTAAGATCCCATATCCAAACTCTAAATTTGGTGTTGGAACTACACTAACATTGACCTGATCACCTTGTGGCTCCATGAGAGCCACTGTCAAACTATTGACATTAAAGAAGCGCTTGTTGGGAGGCAACCCAATTTTATTTATCTAATATTTATTTTATTGTTATTTTGTGTTTTATTAGGTACATGATCATGAGGAGTCACGAAAAAAAAAAATTAAAAACAGAGTCAAAAACAGAAAAAAAAATTTTCACCCTGGAGGACGCACAGACTGGCATTCAACGCCAGTAAGATGCATCTAGCTGGCGTTCAACGCCAGAACAGAGTATGAATCTGGCACTGAACGCCAGAAACAAGCAACATTCTGGCG
>NC_029773.3:58634042-58634629 GCF_000817695.3 Arachis duranensis
AACCATGATCAAAGTATGAACCCAAATCCAAGGAATTATCTCACAATGGTTCGGGGGAAATACTTAGATTTTAGTCTGGAAAATGTGAGGTTGGCGTTTCACTTGCCTATGATGCAAGGAGATGAACGCCGCTACACTAGAAGGGTCAACTTTAATCAAAGGTTGGACCAAGTCCTAATGGACATATGTGTGGAAGGAGCCCAATAGAGAATAGACTCCAAAGGCAAGCCAGTTCAACTAAGAAGACTGGATCTCAAGCCTGTGGCTAGAGGATGGTTAGAGTTCATCCAATGCTCCATCATTCCTACTAGCAACCGATCTGAAGTTACTGTGGATCGGGCCATCATGATCCATAGCATCATGATTGGAGAGGAAGTAGAAGTTCATGAGGTCATCTCCAATGAACTCTACAAAATAGCCGATAAGTCCTCCACCATGGCAAGACTAGCTTTTCCTCACCTTATATGCCATCTATGTTACTCAGCTGGAGTTATCATAGAAGGAGATACCCCCATTGAAGAGAACAAGCCCATCACCAAGAAAAGGATGGAGCAAGCAAGAGAAGCTCCTCACGGCCCTCAAGAAGT
>NC_029773.3:58634708-58635054 GCF_000817695.3 Arachis duranensis
ATGCACTTTCCTCCCAACAACTATTGGGAACAACTCAACACTTCCTTAGAAGATTTGAGCTACAATGTGGAACAATTAAGGGTGGAACATCATGAGCATTCCATCATTCTCCAAGAAATAAGAGAAGATCAAAGAGCAATGAGGGAGGAGCAACAAAGGCAAGGAAGGGACATAGAAGAGCTTAAGGACATTCTTGGTCCTTCAAGAAGAAGACGCCACTAAAGGTGGATTCATTCCTTGTTCTTTATTTCTTTCTGTTTTCGGTTTTTATGTTGTGTTTATCTATGTTTTGTGTCTTTATTTCATGATCATTAGTATGTAACCATGCCTTAAAGCTATGAATAAA
>NC_029773.3:58636743-58643618 GCF_000817695.3 Arachis duranensis
CGTGCTTCAAACTTGCAAGTGCTGGGCGTTAGTGACAGACGCAAAAGAATCAAGGGATTCTATTCCAGTAGGAGCGGGAACCAACCAGTGATTAGCCGTGCTGTGACAGAGCGCGTGAGCGTAGTTTTCACTGCGAGGATGGGATGTAGCCTTCGGCCAGGTGATGCCTCCAGACGATTAGCCATACGAGTGACAGCCGCAGAGGACCATTTTCCCGAGAGGATTCAAAGTAGCCATCGTCGAACAGTGAACCCCTATACACAGCTTGCCATGGAAGGGAGTAAGAAGGACTGAGTTGAAGCAGTAGGAAAGCAGGCGTCCGTGAGCCATGCAGTATCTCCATATGCTTATCTGAAATTCCCACCAATGAATCTGCATAAGTGCTCTATCCCTTTTATTATTTCTATTTTCTTATTTCTATTTTCAAAAACCCATAAACCAATTTAATCTGCCTAACTGAGATTTACAAGGTGACCATAGCTTGATTCATACCAACAATCTCTGTGGGATCGACCCTTACTCACGTAAGGTTAATTACTTGGACGACCCAGTACACTTGCTGGTTAGTGATGCGAAGTTACGAAGAAAGTGCTGATGAACGGAGTTGTGAATTCAACTGGTGCCACAATAATGATTTCATACAAGTACAAAAGAATATGGATCACAATTTCGTCCATCAAAGGTCCTCTCCGGAGTGTTGTGCTTTAGCTTCTCTTAACTTCTTCTTCAAAGTCCTTTCAAGTTCAGGACCAGCTTCAACAAGAATATTTTTATCCCTGTTTCTGCTCATATGAAAAAGAAGAGAACAAAAGAAAGTAGTAGAATCCTCTATCTCACAGTAAATAGATTCTTTGATATGTCAGAAGCCAAGAAGAATAGAGGAATGAGGTAGAGAGAGAATAAGAAGAATTCGAACACAGAGGGAGAGATAGAGGGTTCGAATTATAAGTACAAGAGAAGTGTTAGCAAATAAATAGAAAGAGATGAGAGAGAGTTTTTCGAAAATTAAAACTAAAATAATTAGTTAATTAAAAAGATTTTTGAAAAAGTGGTTAGTGATTTTCGAAAATTGGAAGTGGAAAAGTGGTTAGGTGGTTTTGAAAAAGATAAGAAATAGTAATTAACTGAAAAAGATTTGAAAATAATTTGGAAAAGATAAGAAGTTGGAAAAAATATTTTGAAATCAAAATTTAAAAAGATATGATTGAAAAAGATTTGATTGAAAAATATATGATTTTAAAACGATACGATTGAAAAAGATATGATTGAAAAGATTTGATTTTTAAAATTGATGACTTGACTAACAAGAAACTAAAGGATATGATTCTAAAATTCAAAGATTGATCTTTTCTTAACAAGAAAGTAACAGACTTGACATTTTTGAATCAAAACATTAATTGTTAGCAAGGATTTTTAAAAATATGGAAAGATAAGATTTTAAAAATTATGAATTAAAACATGAAAATTTGAAAAAATTTGAATTGGAAATGAAATTACCTCGCTTGTGTCATCCTTGCATTAAACGCCCAGAATGCTATCTATTCTGGCATTTAACGCCCATTTGGCTACCACTTTGGGCGTTTAACACCCAGCCAGATACCCTGGCTGGTGTTGAACGCCATGAATCCTTCCTTACTGGGCATTTTTCTGAACGCCCAGAATGCTGCCCATTATGGCGTTTAACACCCAGAATGGTACCTTTACTGGCGTTTAACACCGAAATTGTCTCTTTACTGACGTTTTGATACCAGTGAGCTCTTTTTCTCTGTGATTCTTCTGCCTTATGTTCTGAACATTCATTTCTCTGTATTATTTACTTGAAAATATATATTTTTTTATTTTTGAATTTTTAATGAAGAGCGAGAGAAATAACAAAATGAAATAAAACTTAAAAATGCAAGATCAAAATATGTAATGCATGCAAGGACCCTTTGAATGTCAAGATGAACACCAAGAACACTTTGAAGATCATGATGAACATTAAGGACATATTTTTGAAAATTTTTTAGAAAAAAAAGACATGCAAGACACCAAACTTAGAAATTTTGAATGTTCAAACACTTTGATTTTGAAAATGCATATGAAAAATAACATAAAACACAAAACAAGAAAATCATGAGATTGAACAAAGGAAATCATCAAGAACAACTTGAAGATCACAGAAGAACACAATGCATATATTTTTGAAAACTTAAGAAAATTAAAAACATGCAATTGACACCAAACTTAAAATTTGACACTAGACTCAAACAAGGAACAAAAAATTTTTTTGTTTTTTTTTAGATTTTATTAATTTTTTTGTATTTTTCGAAAATAAAAATAAAAAGTTTAAACATAAAATAAAATGACCCAATCTAAGCAACAAGATTAACCGTCAAATGTCCAAACTTGAACAATCCCCGACAACGACGCCAAAAACTTGGTGCACGAAATTGTGATCACACTTTTCACAACTCTGCACAACTAACCAGCAAGTGCACTGGGTCGTCCAAGTAATACACCTTACGCGAGTAAGGGTCGATCCCATAGATATTGTCGGCTTGAAGCAAGCTATGGTCATCTTGTAAATCTCAGTCAGGTGGATTCAAATGGTTATAAGAATTTAATAATTAAAGGATAAATAAAACAGAAAATAACATAGAGATACTTATGTAATTCATCGGAAGGAATTTCAGATAAGTGTTTGGAGATGCTTTGTTGCTTCTGAACCTATGCTTTCCTATTGCCTTCATCCAATCATGCATCCTCCCTTCCTTGGCAAGCTGTATGATCCTCTCAATGAAAATGGTTTGGCTACGGTTTCTGTACGGCTAACTAACTGTCGGATTTCTCGTCTCGGATGAAAAATACCAGGCACAGCTACCGCAGGGCAAATCATCTGTCGGTTCTCACTCGTGTCAGAATAGGATCTCTTGATCCTTTTGCACACTGTCATTGCGTCCAACAGTCGTGAGTTTGAAGCTCGTCACAGTCATCCCATCCTAGATCCTACTCAGAATACCACAGACAAGGTTTAGACTTTTCGGATCTCAGGAATGCTGCCAATTGTTTCTAGCCTATACCACGAAGGTTCTAATCTCAGATTTAGATGCTCTGTTGTCAAGAGAGACGATGCGAATCACGGATCAGAGACCCAAGAGAATATATTTCGGCTGTCGTCCAATGACTACGTTGAACATCATGTAGAACGCTTGTGGTTGTCAGGCACGCGGATCTTGGCTAAGCGAGTAACGAAGATAGTGGGTGATTGTCACAGGTCACCCCTTCATTCTGACTTAACTGAATTGAGTACAAGAGTATATCTTGGAGAAGAAGGAGGCGTGAATTGAAAGAAAAACAATAGTACTTGCATTAATTCATAAAGAACAGTAGAGCTCCTCACCTTAATCTATGAGGTGTAGAAACTCCATCGTAGAAAATACATAAGAGAAGAGGGTCTAGGCATGGCTGAATAGCCAGCCTCCCAAAGTGATCAAAAGATCAAAAGATGATCCAAAGATCCAAATACAATAGTAAAAAGTGCTATTTATACTAAACTAGTTACTAGGGTTTACAGAAATATGATTTTTGCATAAAAACTAATAAAAATATACTAAAAAGTGACTAAAACTTACTAAAAACTACCTAAAAATAATGCTAAAAAGTGTATAAATTATCTGCTCATCAGTTGCGCTTTTGGATGTGACCATCGATGTATTTGTCCAGATGTCCTTGCCGAGCTAAGAGCTTGAGCAAGTCTTTGGCTATGACACACTCATCAGTAGTGTGCCCGTGCTTTTGGTGAAAAGCAAAATACATTGTCTTGTCCACTTTCTTAGTATCTTGGTAGGTTCTAGCCTTTCGAAGAGGTTTGATTAGCTTCGAATTTAGTATTTTCTTGATGATTTTCTCCTTTTTGGTGTTGAACTGGGTATAAAAATCATAACACAGTGCCAACTGGAAAGGTTTCTTGCTTTCCCGAGCTTTATCATCATCCTTATTGGTCAATTCTTCTCGAATTTTCGAGGTTGGCATAACTCTTCAATTTCCATTTGACCCTTAGCTTTGATGTATTAGCATCTTTGGTGATTTTATTAGTTGTTTCCGTTTTAATATGCACACAATAAGTCAATATTCCTTGTTTATTTTTAATGAATTCAAGAATTAGTAAATCAAGGCTTTGAGTCATTTGAATTCATGAATATCAGCAGAAATTGGAAGAAAACTAACAAAGGAACATGCAGTAGAAGAATCAAAGAAGAAGCTTGTGACACAAGTAACAAGCCAAGCAACCAAAAGGAGCCTCTGATTCATTTGGCGGCCACCTTGAAAGAAAAACAGAAAACTAATCAATGAAGAAATAAACTTGGCGGCCAGCTTGAGGAGTGTGGCAGCCAATGCCAAAAGAAAACAGAGAGGAATCAAAGATGTAATGCACTTGGTGGCCAACTGGAGTCATATGGCGGCCAACCTCAACCAGTCTGAAGTTAGAAAAATCCAAATGAAGCGGTTCTAGTGGAGTTAGAAAGCTAACGTTCAGAGCTTTCCAATGATATATAATAGTTCATAGTTGACATGAGTTCAACAAGTCAAATATACCAAATGAATCCTCTGCCCAAATCTTGGCGGCCAATGCCATAATTCTGGCAGCTAAAGCCAAATCAAACAGAGGCTATTCAAAAAGGGAAAACAACCTGGTGGCCAACGCCATAATTTTGGCAGCCAAGGCCAAATTAAATAAAGGTTATTCAAGAGGGAAAAATAACTTGGCGGCCACTTTCACTTCATTGGCGGCCCACGCCAAATAATGGCCCAACCACTGGAAGTCAAATGCTTCATAAATCCTTCAATTCTCCAAGCCTGAAGGAGTGATTCAAAACAACCTAAGCCCAATGAACCAAGGGGAATTATGGTTTGAATTTAAGTTGAATTTGAGTTGCATTTGAAGAAAGAAAAAGGAAGTAGGAAACTATAAATAGAGCTCTCACATCTTGAAAAGGGGGCTTCTCCTTCTCACTTTTGATTTCACTTCATTCATTTTATTTTTCTTTTTTATTTTGTAAGCCATGAGTGGCTAATTTCTATTTTATTGGGGAAATGAGCTTTATTGTAATTTGATGAAATAATTGTGATTTACTGTTCATCTTCAATTCATTTTTCAATTGCTTCTTTAGAAAGAATCTTCGTTCTTCACATCAAGGATTCAAATGTCTTGGAAAAGAATTTGAATCTCACTTGAATCCTATGAGAACTTGGAAGAGGGATCATAGGAATTTAGCTTGAAGATCTTTCTCTCAATTATTATGAATTTGGGATCGGACTTGATACATCGCATTTAATCAACCCATATCTTAATTCATGAAATTGTGTGGCTCTAAATCAGAGACCAATCTTTATCTCTTCTCATGAACAATTAGATCAAAGAATTGGCAATTGATCAAGTTAAGAGAGATTGAATTACCAAGGAATTAGAATTCAATAACTTATGATTTGTCAAGAGATCAATGATTGTATGATTGAAGATTAAGATGAAAACCAATTGATCCAAAGAATTTAATACCTCTGTACCTGATAATCATCCCTTTCTTCTCTTATTCCCTTCCTTTATTAATTACTTTTAATTAATGTTCATTTACTTGTTTGCTTTAGATTCTTGCAATTTACTCTTCTTATAATTTACTTTTCAAGTATTTACATTCTAGCAATTTAAATTCTCAGTAACTTACATTTACATTCTTTATTTTCAATTCATTTATTGCTTCCAGTTACTTATTGCTCAAGTCAATTACATTTCATGTTTCTATTATCAATTGTTCATCATCAAAGTGTGAATTGTCTTGCTAGAATACTCAATCAATCATTGCTTTCTTAATTTCTTAATCCTCGTGGGATCAACATTGTAACACCCTACCATACAGAGCCTTATGCTTAAGTCGTAAAGCAGAGGTGGCAAGGTATTACGACCTCTAAAAGAAAAGGATATGTACATAAATATAGTTGGATGAAATCATATCTAGGAGCCTTGAAGGATAAGCTAAACAAAAATGATAAACAGAAAATCGTGTCACACTTGTATGGATATTCGTAAAACGGACAGGTAAAATCGAAAGAAAACTGAAAACATATATACATATCAGAGTTCCAAAACTCAGATAGCAAGCTCCAGACTCGACCTGCGAAGCTAAGGCCGGCCAGGGTATATATATATATATATATGTAAATTCGAATTCTCCCTATTAATATAATAGAAATCTATATATATAATTTTGATAATTTTCTCAAACCACAAAATAAACACCTGTATCTCCAAGTTAACCTCTAGGATGGACAAAACACAAATATGTACATGCGAAGATTCTATAAACATATATACGTAGCATAAAACAAAATATGACAGTCCAAAAGATAGTTCTTCGCTTGTAAGGAGGGTTTTTAGACGCTCAACGAGGTGCCTCTCGACCTGCATCTGAAAATAACAACATAGTATGGGGTGAGAACCAGAGGTTCTCAGCATGGTAAATGTGCCCGCATAGTTAATATAAAAGGTCCCGAGAGAGCCAGAGGCAATCCTAGAACTTCGACTCTCAGATTTCAGCATAAGAATTCAACTAAACCAGAAATTAGGTAAGTTGCCTAAGGTATTCTAGTTCTGAATCTAACTTTAACCTAATAATTCACGTTCTGTCTCCTCCAATCCTCCGAATCACTAGTGGAACAACCCCCTCCACACCTCTGCCAAGAGGGATTTCTCAGAAAACATACACATACAATTCAAGCATGAAAAACACAGATAGAGAAGCATTTACAGCAGGTAGAACAAGTAACAGCTAAGCAGAATTAAACAGCTAAGCAAACTAAAACAATGCAGACTCAAACAAAGCAAACAAATGCGTATG
>NC_029773.3:58643718-58646421 GCF_000817695.3 Arachis duranensis
ACATTCTGTTTCTTTATTTCTTGCTATTTACTCTGTTGCTCTTTAGAATTCAGCTCTTTATTTTCTTGCAATTTACTTTTTGTGTCATTTAAGTTTCTTGCAATTTAAGTTTCCGTTATTTACTTTCATTGCATTCTTTGCCATTTAAATTCTTGCAATTATTATTATGTTCAAAAATCAAAATGCTCATGAAATCAAAACTATGTTTGCTTGACTAAATCTACCATTTAACTAAAGTTGCTTAATCTACCAATCTCCGTGGATCGACCTCACTCTTTGTGAGTTTTATTACTTGATACGACCCGGTATACTTGCCGGTTATACGTGAAATCTCGTTTTTACGTATCAAGTTTTTGGCGCCGTTGCCAGGGATTGGAAAGATTGACAATGATTAAGTGAAAGGTGGTTTAGATTAAAAGAGTGTCTCACTTGTGATTTTGGTTTTGTTTATGTATGTCAGGAGCTAGTAGACGTAATATTGAGGACGAGAGAACCCTCAGAAGGATAAGGAGAGCAAAAAGAGGAAAGTTCATAGTTGGTGAAGAAGGGTCAGAGGAATCAGAGGGAGAAGATCAAGTCATGGAGGATGAGATGCAAAATCCTCCTGGAGGGGTCAACAACAATAATGATGGACAAGCTAGAAGAGTGTTATCCTCGTACACTATCCCTGATCCAAGACATTGTGGGAGTAGTGATGACAAGTCATCATATACCCATTTTTCAAGCTAATTTCACTTGTTTTGTTAGTTTTTATACACTTTCTTGCATCATAAGTAAGTGATTTGGAATGAAAATGCATGAGTTCTTTAAATCAAGCAACCACCATGAAATTAATGTTAATCCATGAGGTTTAAGCTAATTTTAATTGAATTTTAATTGATTTATAAGCCTCTTGAATTTAGTGATTCTTTGAGTGGTTGTTTTGGTTTATTGTAGGTGAAGAAAAGAAAAAAAAAAAGAAGAAAACGTGGCCTAAAGAAAGCGTGACTCAAGGAGAAGGAAGCGTGGTTAAAGGAATGAGAAGTGTGCCGCATGGAAGGGAGGAAGCAAACATTGCCCTCCACAAGGGCACACTGCCCTCTAGGAGGGCAACATAAGGAAACAAGCTTGAGAAGCAATTCTGCCCTGCCCTCCTCAAGGGCAATGTCGGGCTCACAAGGGCAGAATCATGATGAAGCAAAGTGAGGATGAAGCAAATTTTGGCTAAGTTAAAATCTGGGCGCTAACAGCATGACCATGCCTACTTCAAAGGGCTATAACTTGAGCTACAGACGTCCAATTGATGTGCTTCCAGTTGCGTTGGAAAGCTGACATTCAGAGCTTTCCAACGATATATAAAAATCCATATTTGGCGTCCAATTGAGGCAGGAACGAAAAGCATCTTTAAGGGCCAAAAACAAGCGAAAATAAACCAAAATGCTTCCACCAAGGCTCGAAGAGGGAGACACACGGTCAAGGAAGTGGTGCACCAAGGCAACATTGCCCTGCCCTCCACAAGGGCAGGGCAGCATCCTAAGCACCAAGCAACAAATTTGGCGCACCAATTTCCCCCCTGGCAGCACCAACGCACGTACGCCTCAACCTTGGCAGCACCAACTTTTCTGCCTTGCCCTTGGCACGGGCAGGGCAGCGTTTTGCAATCCTGGCAGCACCATGGCCACACCAACTCGCATCAACACACACCAAGACCGCACCAACCTCATGCACCATGCACCAAATTTCTACCCTGCCCTCCACAAGGGCAGGGCAGCCTCCTGGGAGTGAATTTTCATGGGCCGAAAATTCAAACTAAAATCCCATTTTAATTCATTTCTTCACCAAATCAAAAGCCCATCCAAATCCCAAAATCCAACAATAGAAAGTGTATAAATAGGAGCTAGTTTGATGTAATTAGACACTTTTTGCTTTGCTTTTGAATTTTGCACTTTCTTTGAGCTTTGAATTTTATTTTTGCACTTTGGAACTTCTCTTGGTGACTTCACTGAGAGTTCAGAGAGTTGGGGAGGAGAATTGATCTCTCTTCTTCCTCATTCTTGCTTGGGTCTTTTTAATTTCCTTGTTTTGAGTTTTGGGTGTGATGAGTTGAGGAAATTCTGTCTCAACCTCCATTCCAAAATCTCTTTAATTCTGTTTCTGCATAATCAATTGAATTTCAATTTCCTTTACTGCTTCTTCTTTAAATTTCTGTCAATTGCTTTGTGAACTTGGATCTAGGAAGGCAAATTGGGTTTTAGGCTCTGCTACCTAAGCCCTTGAGTCCTGAGATCAGAATTCACTTGGGTTCTTCTGTGAACCTCTTCTGCATTTTATTTCCTTTCTGTCTGAATGCTTACTGTTTCTGAGTTAATTTTTGCTCTCTTAATTGTTGCAATTTACTTCTTCTTTGTTTAGATTCTGCAATCCCATTCCTCAATTCCCTTTTATATTCAAGTCATTTATCTTTCTTGCCATTTAAGTTACTGCAATTTACATTTCTTGTCATTTAAGATTCTTGCAATTTACATTTCTTGCTCTTTAAGTTTCAATGCAATTTACTTTCTGCAACTTTAAATTCCCTGTCATTTATAATTCTGTTGGCTACACTTCCTCCAAATTCACTTCAATGTTAGCTTGACTAAACTCACCACCCACTAAAATTGCTTGATCCATCAATCCCTGTGGGATCGACCTCACTCTAAGTGAGTTATTACTACTTGATGCGAC
>NC_029773.3:58648657-58649316 GCF_000817695.3 Arachis duranensis
TGGCAAGAAAAAGAAACGGTGATTCTCAATCAAGAGTGTAGTGCCATCATTCAAAAGGGGTTACCTCCAAAACTCAAAGACCCTGGCAGCTTTCTCATACCTTGCACGATTGGGAGCATGGCTGTTGACAAGTCACTTTGTGATCTGGGAGCAAGCATTAACTTAATGCCCCTTACCATGATGAAGAAAATGATGATTGAAGAGCTTAAACCCACAAGGATGTCGCTCCAACTTGCTGACAGATCCATCAAAATACCAAATGGAGTAGTTGAGAACCTCTTGGTGAAGGTGGGAAACTTCATATTCCCAGCTGATTTTGTGGTCCTAGACATGGATGAAGAGGGAAACAATTCAGTCATTCTTGGTAGGCCCTTTTTGGCTACAGCTAGAACAATCATTGATGTGGAAAAAGGAGAGATGATTTTCAGAGTGCATGATGAGCAAATGACCATAAATATCTTCAAAGCAATGCAACACCCTGTTGAGAAAGAAAATTGCATGAGGATTGATGTAGTAGACTCTTTGGTTGAAGAAGTGCTTGACACAAACCATCAAATGAAACAAGAGGAAGTCCATAACATCAAGGGACAAGAAGAGAACAAATTGGAAGCATCAAAGGAACCAAGTGAAGCTACCAAAGAAGAGGCACCACAACAAGA
>NC_029773.3:58652285-58655853 GCF_000817695.3 Arachis duranensis
GCTCAATGAATGTTACAGAATTGGATCAACAACCTCATCAGGATTATGGATCATCAACCCAAAGCAAAAAGGAAATCAAGGAAAAGCCTCAAAGCCCAAGAAACACAACAGAAGCTCAATTTAGAAAGTGTATAAATAGGATAGAATTTAAGTTAGTTGACACTTTTTGACACTTGGAGAACTTTTCATCAATTTTTCTAGTTTTGAATTCGGAGCTATGACTCACTAAACCCCTTTCATTGGGTTAGGGAGCTCTATTGTAATTCAATGAATCAATAATAGTTTTATCTTCTTCTTCAATCTTTTCTCTTGAATGTTGTTAGAAAGCTTCTCGATCTAATTCCATTGGGTAGTTGTCTTGGGAAAGAAACTACCCATAATTGGAATCCTTCGGAACCTTGGGAAAGGAATGGAGGATTCATGCTAGAGAAGCTTTCTCACAGTGAATTGGATTGGGGTTTGGATGGATATTGTGACATGTAATCCTACCAAATTGTGGTTCATGAAACTGTGTGGTATAATCAGTGATCGAGCATCATCTCTTCTTATGAACATTTAAACCAAGGGATTGGGAATTTGTTTGTTTTTAGAGAGAATTGGTGAGCCAAGGGATTGGGATCCAATCATATAAGATTGCCAAGCAAAATTCAATGAATGCATTGGTTGAGGAAGAGATAAAAATGTTTTGATTCGGAGATCTCAATATCTCCTAACACCCAATGAACTCCCCATTTCTGATCTACACTTTCTCTTTACATTCTGCAATTTAATTTCATGCAAATACCCCCATCCCTTTTTAATTTCAGCACTTTAATTTCTCGCTCTTTAATTCATGCAATTTAAGATTCCGCCATTCTCATCTAAATCTTGATTCCGCTCAACTAGAACAAACTTCTAATCCGAATTGCTCATTCAACCAATCCTTGTGGGATTCGACCTCACTCTATTGTGAGTTTTTACTTGACGATAACCGGTGCACTTGCCGGAAGGAATTTTTGCCGATTGTGCAATTTCCTAAATCGTAGCTATCAAGTTTATGGCTATATCACATGCCACCCTTCTTGGGGACGACTTGGACAGGGCTTACCCAGGGGCTATCAGAAATAGGATAAATATTTCCAGCCTCTAGTAATTTAGTGACCTCCTTTTGCACCACTTCCTTCATGGCTGGCTTTAGCCGCCTTTGTGGTTGAACCACTGGCTTAGCATTATCCTCCAATAGGATCTTGTGCATGCATCTGGCTGGGCTAATGCCCTTAAGATCACTTATGGACCACCCAAGAGCTGTTTTATGTGTCCTCAGCACTTGAATTAGTGCTTTCTCTTCATGTGGTTCTAAGGTAGCGCTTATGATTACATGAAAAGTGTCACCTTCTTCCAGAAATGCATATTTCAGGGATGGTGGCAATGGTTTGAGCTCAGGTTTAGGAGGTTTTCCTCTTCCTGAGAGATTTTCAGAGGTTCTATTATTCTCTCTGGTTCCTCCAGATTAGGCTGAACATCTTTAAAGATATCCTCTAGCTCTGATTCGAGACTCTCAATCATATTGACCTCTTCCACCAGAGAGTCAATAATATCAATGCTCATGCAGTCGTCTGGGGTGTCTGGATGCTGCATAGCTTTGACAACATTCAACTTAAACTCATCCTCATTGACTTTCAGGGTTAATTCCCCTTTTTGGACATCAATGAGGGTCCGTCCAGTTGCTAGGAAAGGTCTTCCTAGAATGAGAGTTGCACTCTTGTGCTCCTCTATTTCCAGCACCACAAAGTCAGTAGAAAAGGCAAATGGCCCAACCTTGACAATCATGTCTTCAATCACGCCTGATGGGTATTTAATGGAGCCATCGGCAAGTTGGAGACATATCTAGGTTGGTTTGACTTCTTCAGTCAAACCAAGCTTTCTGATAGTAGATGCAGGTATTAGGTTGATACTTGCCCTAAGATCACATAGAGCTTGCTTGGTGCAAGTATCCTCTAATGTGCATGGTATCATAAAGCTTCTGGGATCTTTAAGCTTTTCTGGTAAGCTTTTCAGAATGACTGCACTGCATTCTTCAGTGAGATAAACTTTTTCAGTTTCTCTCCAATCCTTATTATGACTTAAGATCTCTTTCATAAACTTAGCATAAGAGGGTATTTGCTCAAGTGCCTCTACAAACAGAATCTTTATTTCAAGAGTCCTGAGATAGTCTGTAAAGCGGGCAAATTGCTTATCCTGTTCCACTTGGCGGAGTTTCTGAGGATAAGGAATTTTGGCTTTGTATTCCTCAACCTTAGTTACTACAAGTTTATTGCCTACAGATGTGGGTTGAGAAGCCTTTTTAGAGGGGTTGCTATCAGCACTTGTATGTGTTTGATCCCCCACTAGCGTTTGAATGCCAGGGGTGGAAGCTGGAGTGGCGTTAGACGCCAACTCCTTACCTATTTCTGGCGTCTGAACGCCAGAACTGAGCTTCCTTTGGGCATTCAACGCTAACTCCTTGCCTATTTCTGGCGTTTGAACGCCAGGACTGAGCATGGGTTGGGCGTTTAATGCCAGTTCTCCACCCTTTTTTGGCGTTTGAGCACCAGAATTATTCCTCTCTGGGCTCTTATTGTCCTCAGAGGGATTTGGGGTAGCATTTTGTTCATTTCTTGACTTCCTGCTGCCTTGAAGTGAGGTATTTAATGTTTTCCCACTTCTTAATTGAATTGCTTGGCACTCTTCTATTATTTGTTTTGATAACTGCTGTTCTGTTTGCTTCAACTGCACTTCCATATTCATATTAGCCATTCTTGTGTCTTGTAGTATCTCCTTGAATTCGGCTAGCTGTTTTGTTAGAAAATCTAATTGCTGATTGAATTCAGTAACTTGTTCTGTAGGACTGAGTTCAGCAGTAACTGTTTTAGCCTCTTCTTTCATGGAAGGTTCACTCCTTAGGTACAGATGCTGATTTCTAGCAACTGTATCAATGAGCTCTTGAGCTTCTTCAATTGTCTTTCTCATGTGGATAGATCCACTAGCTGAGTGGTCTAGAGAAATCTGAGCTTTCTCTGTAAGCCCATAATAGAAGATATCTAACTGCACCCACTTTGAAAACATTTCAGAGGGGCATCTTCTTAGCATCTCTCTGTATCTCTCCCAGACATCATAAAGGGATTCATTATCTCCTTGTTTAAAGCCTTGAATGCTCAGCCTTAGCTGTGTCATCCGTTTTGGAAGGAAATATTGATTCATGAATTTTTTTGACAGCTATTTCCATGTCCTTATGCTAGCCTTAGGTTGGTTATTTAACCACCTTTTAGCTTGGTCTTTTACAGCAAATGGAAACAGTAATAATCTGTAGACATCATGATCTACTTCTTTATCATATACTGTGTCCGCAATTTGTAAAAATTGTGCCAGAAACTTTGTAGATTCTTCCTGTGGAAGACCGAAATACTGGCAACTTTACTGCACCATGATAACGAGCTGAGGATTCAACTCAAAACTACTAACTCCGATAGAGGGTATACATATACTACTCCCATATGAAGCAGTAGTGGGGTTAGCATATGACCCCAGAGTCCTTCTGGACTGTTCATTT
>NC_029773.3:58656143-58662988 GCF_000817695.3 Arachis duranensis
ATTTATTTTATTATATAAGAAAAATAATTTTCGAAATAATAAAATAAAATAAAATAAAAACTAAAATAAAAATTTAAAAAAATGTTTTATGAAGATTTTAGAAAAAGTAGGAAGAGAGAAAGTGGTTAGGATATTTTTGAAAAAGATGTGATTTTTAAAAAGGATAAGATTTGAAAAATTTTGAAATTGAAATCTTAATTTAAAAAAAATTCGAAATAATTGCTTAAAAATAGTTAGAAAAGATAATTTTTTTTATTTTTGAATTTTATTATGAAAGAGAAAAACACACAAAAGACACAAGACTTAAAATTTTTAAATCCAATGCTCCTTGTTTTCGAAAATTTTGGAGGGAAAACACCAAGGCATACCAAACTTAAAAATTTTAAGATCAAAGCACAAAGAAGACTCAAGAACACCTTGAAGACTCACAAGAACAACAAGAACAAAAGATAGAACACCAAACTTAAAATTTTTAGAAAACCACAATAAATTTTCGAAAATTAAAGAAAAATTAACAAGAGAATACCAAACTTAAAGTTTGGCAGAAGATTTAATCAAAGAAAAATTATTTTTAAAAAGATTTTAAAAAGGAAAACTCAAAGGGGTAACTATTCCCAAGAAAATAGACACATTTAACAACTGCAAGGATTGAACAGATAAAAATTATTTTTTGATGAGAAAAACACAAAGGATACCAAACTTAAAACATGTAACTAGACTCGATGAAAAACTAACAATTAATAAGGAAAAATAATATTTTTGAAGAAATTTTTTTTTAAAAGGAATAATAAAAGATGCAATTCTAGTGACTCTAAACCAAAAAGACAAATTTTTCCTAATCTAAGGAACAAGATTCACCGTCAGTTGTTCAAACTCAAATAATCCCTGGCAACGGCGCCAAAAACTTGGTGCACGACAATTACATTCACACTATGTAATTCCGCACAACTAACCAGCAAGTGCACTGGGTCGTCCAAGTAATACCTTACGTGAGTAAGGGTCGATCCCACAGAGTAAGGGTCCAAGCTATGGTTATCTTATTATTCTTAGTCAGGATACCAATAGGGTTCTTTAGCTTCAATTGTAAAAAATAAAAGAGCATGAATTGAGTAATTGTTACGCAGTAATGGAGAATGTGTTGGAGTTTTGGAGATGCTTTGTCTTCTGAATCTCTGCTTTCCTACTATTATCTTCTTCATGCATGGAAGGTTCCTTCTATGGCAAGCTATGTGTTGGTGGATCACCATTGTCAATAGCTACCATCCGTCTTTTCAGTGAAAATGGTCCAAATGTGCTGTCACCGCACGGCTAATCATCTGTTGGTTCTCAATCATGTCGGAATAGGATCCATTGATCTTTTTGTGTCTGTCACTACGCCCAACACTCGCGAGTTTGAAGCTCGTTACAGTCATCCAATCCCTGAATCCTACTCAGAATACCACAGACAAGGTTTAGACTTTCCGGATTCTCAAGGATGCTGCCAATGGATTCTAGCTTATACCACGAAGACTCTGATTAAGGAATCTAAGAGATACTCATTCAATTGAAGGTAGAACGGAGGTGGTTGTCAGTCACATGTTCATAGATTGAGAATAGTGATGAGTGTCACGGATCATCACCTTCATCATGGTTAAGTACGAATGAACATCTTAGAGAGAAACAAGCGTGTTTGAATAGAAAACAGAAATAATTACATTAATTCATCGAGACGCTGCAGAGCTCCTCACCCCCAACAATGGAGTTTAGAGACTCATGCCATCAAAGAGTACAAAGTTCAGATCTAAAATGTCATGAGATACAAAATAAGTCTCTAAAAGTTGTTTAAATACTAAACTAGTAACCTAGGTTTACAGAAAATGAGTAAACTAAGATGGATAGTGCAAAAATCCACTTCTGGGGCCCACTTGGTGTGTGCTGGGGCTGAGACTTAAGCTTCTCACGTGCCTGGGCTATTTCTGGAGTTAAACGTCAGGTTGTAACCTGTTTCTGGCATTTAACTCCAACTTGTAACCTATTTCTGGCGTTCAATGCCAGAATACAACATGGAACTGGTGTTAAACACTAGTTTTCATCGTTTATCTTTGCACAAAGTATGGGCTATTATATATTGCTGGAAAGCCCTAGATGTCTACTTACCAACCCAATTGAGAGCGCGTCAATTGGACTTCTGTAGCTCCAAAATATCTATTCCGAGTGCAAGGAGGTCAGAATCCAACAACATCAGCAGTCCTTTTTCAGCCTAAATCAGATTTTTGCTCAGCTCCTTCAATTTCAGCCAGAAAATACCTGAAATCACAAAAAAACACACAAACTCATAGTAAAGTCCATAAATATGAATTTTGCCTAAAAACTAATAAAAATATACTAAAAAGTAACTAAAACACACTAAAATTTACATGAAATTACCCCCAAAAAGCGTTTAAAATATCCGCTCATCACTTAGCAGGATCTATGGTCACGATTTTTGTGGGTGACCTAAAAAGGTCTATGGTCACTATTTTCATGGGTCACCTAAAAGGGTTTATGGTTTAGGTTGACCTAAAGGGTCTATGATCATGATTTTGAGGAGTGACAAAAAAGAATCTATGGTCACATGTTTTTAGGGTGACCTAAAGGTATCTATAGTCACGATTTTGCATATTAACCTAAAAGGATCTATGGTCACAATTTTTCAAAAAGGTGACCTAAAATGGGTCTTTGGCTAGGATTTTGAGGAGTGACCTAAAGGGGTCTATGCTCATGGATAGGTCTATGGTCAAGGTTTTGAAGAGTGACCTAAAAGGATCTATGGTCACTCATGACTTGCATCATCTACCCTTTTTCTTGCATAAAAAGGACCACAAAAGAGTATAATCTCATTTGATCATTACAATTCATGCAATATTTGATGAATAGTATAGTGCATTGCTTTGAAATGAGGTTGTGCTGAATTTCAGGTGAAAAAGACATCAAAAATGGAAAGAAAACAACAAAACAAGCAGGGCGTATGAAATGGGCGTGCCACTCGGAGCAAATGCCACAAAAGTACACTAGCATGACACGCCAGGACATGGGCGTAGCACGCTAGTACTGAAGTCCAGAGGAGTTCTCAAAAAATCACATGGGCCTGGCACACCAATACAACTTTCCATAAAGCAACATTGAAGGCCATTGAAGGGGCGTGGCACACCAGGTTGGGCGTGGCACGCCTAGCCCATCACTCACCATGGGGCATGCCACTTGAGATCGAAGGCGTGGCACGTCAGGCTCTCATTCTCACTTTGGCGTGCCACTTGAGCAACCAGGCGTGGCACGCCAACAAACAAAGAAGCCAACCCAAGGGCTGGGCGTGCCACTTAGTATCGAAGGCGTGGCACGCCAGTCCAAGAATCTCACTTTGGCATGCCACTTGAATGCTGGGTGTGGAACGCCAGCTACTGGAACCAAGGCAAGACGATAGGCGTGGCACACCAGCCTCTAGGCATGGCACGCTGGTACAAGTTTTCAGAGACGATGAAGGAGGCCAAAACACATGGGCGTGCCACTTGGTGTCGAAGGCGTGGCACGCCATCCACTATTCCTCACTTAGGCATGCCACTTGAACCTCAGGCGTGGCACGCCAGTGTCATTTAGGAAGAAAAATCCATTGGGGCGTGCCACTTGAGTTCGTGATGTGGCATGCCAAACAGAGGAATCAAATGCTTACAAAGGGCGTGGCACGCCAGACCCTGGGCGTGCCACGCTAGTTCAACTTTCCAGAGAGCTGGATCAAGCATGCAGCGAAGGCGTGGCACGCCAGACCCTGGGCGTCCCATGCTGGTACAAGTTTCCAGAGGCAAGAAGACACGCAAGGGATGTTAGTGAAGAAGGGCGTGCCACTTGAGGGACTGGGTGTGGCACGCCAAGCCAGAATTGGAGGAGGACGTGGCACACCACTGAAGCGCTAGCCACACGCCAGCTGGGAAGTCACGCTTATTGAGTTTCTTTTCCCTCCAAATTGTAATCTTCCTTTTTCACTTTTGTAATTCTTTTATTTTGAGAGTTTGGAGTAGTATAAATAACCCCAAGAAGTACTAAAAATGGGGTTAATCATTTAGATCACTTTCCATTTCATCTTCTCCATCTTGTGTACTTTTCTCTAAGCTATAAGTAGCTAAATTCCCTCTCATTGAGAGAGGGAGCTCTCTTGTACTTGATGGATTAATGATAGTGAATTTCTTCTTCTCTTCATATTCTCTTTGATTTACTAGAAGGAATTTCGTTCTTCATGCCTAGTGTTCAATTATCTTGGAAAAGAGATTGAATGCAAAATGGGTTTTATGGGAACTTTGGGAAAGGAATCATGAAACCATTCTAGAAATCCCTTCTCACACTTGAGTAGAATCTGGGTTTTGGTGTTTGGATATGGTGACATATAATCCTCCCTCTACCTGGACCTATGATGACGTATGGTATAATCAGGGACCAAGCATATCTCTCTTCATGAGCAATTAGACTAAGGAATTGGCTATTGATCAAGATCTGAGAGATTGGGTCACCAAGGGATTGGGGCTCATGATTGAAGAGGATATAAGCTAAATTTAATCCAAAGAGACAACGTCTCCTGATCTCAATGAATTCCCCTATTCTCATCTACCTACCACTTTCTTTATAGTTTTTCTTTACATTCCATAAATCCCCATTCCCATTTACAATTAAGTCATTTAATCTTCAGTCCTTTATATTCTTGCCATTTTAATTCCAGCACTTTACTGCTTTCTCTTATCTTTCGGTCATTTATACTTCTTGTCCATTTACAATTCTGCAATCACCATTTAATTGTTTAGCTTGACTAATTCACCAATTGATTAAAATTGCTCAAAACTACCAATCTCTGTAGATACGATCCCACTCCACTGTGGGTTATTACTTGACGATAATTTTGGTGCGCTTGCCAAAAGAGCGGATTCATAATCATTAAAAATTTTATGGGGTGTAAATTCTGAACTCATCAAGTTTTATGGCACCATTGCCGGGGAGTTGGTTTGAATTTGACAAAGATTAAATTGATTGGAGAGCTAGATTAAGGATTTTAATTAACTTGTTATTTTTTTATTGATCCTAAATTCTTTTCTCTATTTTTTTATTATTATTTCTATCCATTTGCTGGAATCATTTTAGTTATCCATTGTCCATATTTCCATCCTTCTAACTGTTTGATTAATTGCACCAACAAAGCTAACCACTAATTTTAACAAGAATTTTTTCACTTCACTTGTTCTCTGTTGGCTATTTGCTGAGTGTATGACAGGTAGAAGAGGAGGAACTGTATCCTCCTTCGATAGTGAACCTGAGAGGACCTTACTTAGATTAAGGAGAGAAGCAAAAGGCAAAGACATAGTTGGAGAGGAAGAAGTGGGGGAAGATCTAGAAACCACCATGGAGGAAGAAGCACATAACCATGTTGGAGAGGAAGTTGGCAATCATGTTGGTCAAGAGAGGAGAGTCTTAGGCTCCTACATCAACCCAAATCCAAGAAACTGTGGCAGCAGCATCCTAAAGTCAACAATCCATGCCAATAACTTTGAGTTGAAACCTCAACTCATCACACTTGTCCAGAATAATTGTTCATATGGAGGAGGTGCTCAAGAGGATCCAAATCACTATCTCACTATATTCTTGAGGATATGCGACACTGTAAAGTCCAATGGTGTACACCCTGACACCTACAAGCTACTCTTGTTCCCTTTCTCACTCAGAGACAAGGCAGTAAAGTGGTTAGAAGCATTTCCCAAGGAAAGTTTAACCACATGGGATGACGTTGTGAACAAATTTCTAACAAGATTCTACTCTCCACAGCGAGTCAACAGATTGAGAACTGAGGTGCAAACATTCAGGCAGTAAGATGGTGAAACACTCTATGAGGCTTGGGAGAGGTTCAAAGATTTGACAAGAAAGTGCCCCCCAGAAATGTTCAATGAATGGGTTCAACTACACATCCTTTATGAAGAGCTATCATATGAAGCAAAGAAGGTTGTGGACCACTCTTCAGAAGGCTCACTCAACAAGAAGAAGACTATCGAAGAAGCCATAGATATCATCGAGACTGTAGCTGAGAATGAGTATTTCTATGCTTCAGAAAGAACTCAGAAGAAAGGAGTGCTAGAACTCAATTCTGTGGACGCCTTGTTAGCTCAAAATAAGGCAATTGCAGCACAACTAGCAACCTTAACCAAGAAGATGGAGGCTGGCCAAGTCTCAGTTGTCCAAGCTTAAGCACCACCCCAAGAAGATGCACCAGAAGCTCAAGGTGAATGGGAGCAAGAAAATTATATGAACAACTCATCCAAACCACCATATGACCCCAACTCCAAGATATACAATCCAGGTTGGAAGAACCACCCAAATTTTGGGTGGGGAAACTGATGAGCGGATAATTTGTATACTTTTTGGCATTGTTTTTAGTATGTTTTTGTTATGATCTAGTTAGTTTTTAGTATATTTTTATTAGTTTTTAGTTAAAATTCACTTTTCTGGACTTTACTATGAGTTTGTGTGTTTTTCTGTGATTTCAGGTATTTTCTGGCTGAAATTGAGGGACCTGAGCAAAAATCTGATTCAGAGACCAAAAAGGACTGCAGATGCTGTTGGATTCTGACCTCCCTGCACTCGAAGTGGATTTTCTAGAGCTACAGAAGCCCAATTGGCGCGCTCTCAACAACGTTGGAAAGTAGACATCCTGGGCTTTCCAGCAATATATGATAGTCCATACTTTTCCCAAGATTTGATGGCCCAAACCGGCGTACAAAGTCACCCTCAGAAATCCCAGCGTTAAACGCTGGAACTGGCACCAAAAAGGGAGTTAAACGCCCAAACTGGCATAAAAG
>NC_029773.3:58665714-58665959 GCF_000817695.3 Arachis duranensis
GTTTTCTTGTTCCCTTCTCTTTCTTATGAGCAGGAGCAAAGACAAAGGCATTCTTGTTGAGGCTGATCCTGAACCTGAAAGGACCTTGAAGAGAAATCTAAGAGAAGCCAAAGCACAACTCTCTTTAGAGCACTTGAACGAACTCTTCAAGGAAGAAGAACAAATGGCAGCCGAAAACAACAACAATGCCAACAATGCAAGGAAGGTGCTGGGTGACTTTACTGCACCTACTCCCGACTTCTATG
>NC_029773.3:58671587-58703356 GCF_000817695.3 Arachis duranensis
ATTCTGAGTAGGATTCAATGATTGAATGACTGTGACGTGCTTCAAACCTGTAACCTACTGGGCGTTAGTGACAGACGCAAAAGAGTGATTCTATTCCGGTAGGGGAGGGAACCAAACCGGTGATTAGCCGCACTGTGACAGAGTGCATGAGCATTAGTTTTCACTGCGAGGATGGGAGGTAGCTGCTGACAACAGTGAAACCCTACATGAGCTTGCCATGGAAAGGAGTAAGAAGAATTGGATGAAGGCAGTAGGAAAGCAGAGAGACGGAAGGGAAGGCGTCTTCATACGCTTATCTGAAGTTCCTACCAATGAATTACATAAGTATCTCTATCTTTACCTTTGTGTTATTTTCGTTCATCACTATATCCATTTGAGTTTGCCTGACTAAGATTTACAAGATGACCATAGCTTGCTTCAATACTAACAATCTCCGTGGGATCGACCCTTACTCGCGTAAGGTTTATTACTTGGACGACCCAGTGCACTTGCTGGTTAGTTGTGCGAAGTTGTGTAATGCCATGGTATTGAGCCACCACGTGTTTGGAGCCATTACCGGGGATTATGAGAGTTGTGAAAAAGTAATGTTCACAATTTCGCGCTACCAGAAACCAACAAAGCCATAACCAGGACCACAACAAACCTTATCCATCAAATTAACACAACACTCACAACCCCAATCATCAACCAGGCAATCATAGAACTTACCATAACTCACAAAACATATCATACCATGGCAACCAACAAACACACAACAACCACCATTAAGACACACCACCCTCAACCATGCAGCCATGTGAAATCAAGAGCAACTTTGAGAGGATGGAGGCTGCAATAGTACAACTATCATCAGAGCTTGCAGGAGTCGTCTCCACTCTTATGGAGAGACAGATGCAGACTGATAGAAGGATAGACGCCAATCAAGAAGAATACAGATCAAATCTGAAGAATCAAGGTGCAACAATATCAAAGCTGGAAGCACAAGTGAGAATTCTATCCAAGCAGATCCCAATGCCCACACATACATTTTCCAGTGACACAATGGCCAACCCAAGAGAGGAATGCAAAGCCATTGCACTCAAAAGCGAAAAAGTTACAGAAGAAGCAACCATAAGCAAGAGCAACCAAGTAGAAGAGGTTGCAGAAAAACATGGAAACAAGAACGAAGAAGAGGCCCCTACCCCACCTTCACCAAAGCCAACCTTGAAGCCTTATGTGCCAAAGGCACCATACCCACAGAGGCTGAGGAAAGATGGGAAGGATAGCCAGTTCTCTAGATTCTTAGAGATCTTCAAGAAGCTCCAAATCAACATACCATTTGCTAAAGCATTAGAGCAAATGCCACTTTATGCCAAATTTTTGAAAGAGCTCATGACAAGAAAGAAAACTGGGGAGAAAAAGAGACCATAGTGCTAACAGAGGAGTGTAGTGCCATCATACAAAAGAAATTTCCTCAGAAAATCAAGGACCTAGAAAGCTTTCAAATCCCCTGCATCATAGGGGATATCAATATTGAAAAAGCCTTGTGTGACCTAGAAGCCAGCATCAATCTCATGTCTCTAACCATGATGAGGAGGATGAAGATTGAGGAAGCCAAACCAACAAGAATGGCACTCCAATTGGCTGACAGAACATTTAAGTTTCCACATGGGGTAGTGGAAGACTTGTTGGTGAAAGTGGGAGAATTTATTTTCCCAGCCGACTTTGTTGTGCTAGATATGGAAGAAGAAGCTAACACATCAATCATCCTAGGAAGGCCATTCCTAGCTACTGTTGGAGCCATTATTGATGTGCAAAAAGGGGAACTAGTCTTGAGATTGCATGAAGAAAAGATGGTCTTCAACGTCTTTAAGGCAATGAGTTACCCCAAGGAATCCATAGGAGAGTGCATGATGGTAGACACCATCAAACAGATAGTTTAAGGAGTTTTGGAAGAAGAACAATGTGAAGGAACGATGGAGTTAGAACAACAAGCATCAAGTGGAGAACTACCATAAGGAACCAGGGAAAATTCGGACATGCTGAACCATAAGGATAACAAGGAAGTGGAGGTACCTAAATTAGAGCTGAAGACCCTACCACCAAGCTTGAAATATGCATACTTGGCTGACAACAATACTTACCCAGTGATCATCAATTCAAGCTTGAGTAAAGAACAAGAAGAGGAACTTATCCAAGTGCTGAGACAACACAAGGATGCTATAGGCTGGACACTTTCATATTTAAAAGGGATCAGTCCTTCAATGTGCATGCACAAGATCCTACTTGAAGAAGATGCCAAACCTTCAAGGCAACAACAAAGGAGGCTGAATCCAACCATGAATGAAGTGGTTCAAAAAGAAGTGTTGAAGTTGTGGCAAATAGGGGTGATTTACCCCATTTCAGACAGCCCTTGGGTAAGCCCGGTGCAAGTAGTCCCAAAGAAGGGAGGGATCACTATTGTGCCAAATGAAAAGAATGAACTGATATCCACAAGGGCAGTGACCGGATGGCGTATGTGCATTGACTATCGGAAACTCAATGAAGCTACCTGGAAAGACCACTTTCCCCTGTCCTTCATGGACCAGATGATTGAAAGACTCGCAGAGCATGAATACTACTACTTCCTGGACAGTTACTCTAGCTACAACAAATAGTTTTAGATCCCAAGGACCAGGAGAAAACATCTTTTACTTGTCCCTATGGAGTCTTTGCTTATAGGAGAATGCCCTTTGGATTGTGCAATGCACCTGCAACATTCCAAAGGTGCATGCTCTCCATCTTTTCAGATATGGTTGATAAGTTCATAGAAGTATTCATGGATGACTTTTCCGTGTTTGGAAATTCATATTCTGATTGCTTATGTCATCTTGCCCTAGTGCTAAAGAGGTGCCAGGAAACCAACTTGGTTTTAAACTGGGAGAAGTGCCATTTTAAACTTGGTCACAATAATTCTAAAAATGGCATAGAAGTGGACAAGGCAAAGGTGGAAGTAATAGAGAAGTTACCTCCACCTTGTAATGTCAAGGCAATCAGAAGCTTTTTAGGACACACTGGGTTCTATAGGAGGTTTATTAAAGATTTTTCAAAGATTGCAAAACCTCTTAGCAACCTATTTGTCTCAAATACTCCCTTTGTTTTTGATAGAGAGTGCATGGTAGCCTTTGATGAACTTAAGAATAGACTCTTCTCTGCACCTATTATAGCACCACCTAGCTAGGATATTCCCTTCGAATTAATGTGTGATGCATCTGATTTTGCTGTTGGTGCCGTTCTAGGACAGAGGAAAGACAAGCTAGTACATGTTATTTACTATGCTAGCAAGGTCCTTAATGAGAATCAAAGGAACTACACCACTACAGAGAAGGAACTTTTAGCCATAGTCTTTGCTTTTGACAAGTTTAGGTCATATCTTATTGGCTCTAAAGTAGTTGTATTCACTGATCATGCAGCCCTCAAATACTTACTTACCAAATAAGAATCTAAGCCCAGATTAATAAGATGGATCCTGCTACTCCAAGAGTTTGACATTGAGATTAAAGATAGGAGCGGAATAGAGAACAAGGTAGCTGACCACCTCTCAAGATTCCACAAGAAGAAGAAGAGAAGCATCAAGTTGCAGTAAATGAAAGTTTCCCTGATGAGCACTTGATGATGATCTAAGTAGCCCCTTGGTTTGCAGACATAGCTAACTTCAAGGCTATTGGGGAACTACCGACCAGCATCAACAAACACATGAGGAGAAAGCTAATCAAAGATGCCAAACACTACATCTGGAATGACCCCTATTTGTTCAAAAAGTGTGCTGATGGAATCTTGAGAAGGTGTGTCTCCCATGAGGAAGGGTAGGAAGTGCTTTGGCAGTGCCATGGATCCGCATATGGAAGCCACTTCAGTGGCGAAAGAACAACAGCAAAGGTGCTTCAATCCGAATTTTACTGGCCAACAATGTTCAAGGATGCTAAGGAATTGGTGTCAAGATGTCATGAATGCCAAAGAACTGGTAACCTAACCAAGAGAAATGAGATGCCACAGCAATTCATATTAGAGCTTGAACTATTTAATGTATGGGAAATTGACTTCATGGGACCCTTCCCATCCTCCCACTCAAATAGTTACATATTGGTGGCTGTTGATTATGTTTCAAGATGGGTAAAAGCCATAGCCACTGCAACAAATGATAACAAGATTGTAATATGCTTCTTGAGAAGGAACATCTTCAGCAGATTTGTAGTTCCTAGAGCCCTCATTAGTGATGGAGGGACACATTTTTGCAACAAACAACTTGAGACACTCCTTCTCAAGTATGGAGTCAAGCACAAGGTGGCAACTCTATACCACCCACAGACCAACGGGCAAGCCGAGATTTCAAACAGAGAACTAAAAAGAATTCTTGAAAAAACTGTTGGAAGCTCAAGAAAGGATTGGTCCAAGAAGCTGGACGATGCCTTATGGGCCTATAGGACAGCCTACAAGACACCCATTGGGATGTCTCCATACCAACTAGTATATGGCAAGGCTTGTCACTTACCGGTTGAGCTTGAGCATAGAGCATTCTGGGCTCTAAAAATGCTAAACTTTGATGAGCAAGCTGCTAGAAAAAGGAGACTTATGCAACTCAATGAACTGGAAGAGTTTAGGAACCAAGCATATAAGAATGCAAAAATCTACAAAGAGAACACAGAAAAATTGGCATGATCAGAGGATAGCGAGAAGGGAGTTCACTGAAGGACAAAAGGTGTTGTTGTACAATTCAAGACTCAAGTTCTTCCCTGGGAAACTTAAGTCTCCATGGTCAGGACCCTTCACCATACTCAAGGTGTTTCCCTATGGTCATGTAGAGCTTATGGAGGACAAGACTCAGAGAACTTTCACTGTCAATGGCCATAGACTCAAACACTACTTGGGAGGCTCTTTGGAGGAGCAGAGAGTGAGCTACGAGCTCAACTAAAGATGGAAGAGTGTCAAGCTAGTGACAATAAAGAAGTACTAATTGGGAGGCACCCCAACACCCTATATCCTTTTGATTTACTGCTTTCTTAGAAGTAGCTTAATTTTGTCTATTTAGATAGTTTAGTTTAGTTTCACATTTGTGTCGCATTGCCATTTAGAAGTAGATCGCAAGTGGTAGATTAGGAAGTTTAATGTCAGTTTTGATAGGTAGAAGACCCTTACACTTCATTCCTTATATTCTGGAAATACAATTTGATGAATACATTAACTGATGATGAGTAATTGGGCTGAGAACTAGCTAAAAAGCTAAGTGTGGTGTGGCCACTTAACCACTTAATCTAGGCTTACCACTATTTTGATCAATTAATTTTGAAGAGTAAGTCCAGAAATTAAGTTTGGTGTTGCCACCACCACACAAGGATCACCTAAGCAGGCCCAATATTACTCAATTTGGAAGCATTTAATACATTGGTAGGAGCATGAATGTGGTTTAATTGTGTTCATAAGAGGTTAAAATCAGAAGAATATAGAAGGATTAGTATCATTTTACCTCGTATGAACACATTAAAAACCCAACGATGAACCCAATTTATTAAGATGCAATCGGATTAAGTTTCGTGTCCCAAGGGACACCCATCAGTAGCAAATTCATTCACTCATATTAAAAAGGAATATGGAGGGTTCTTTTGGTATTACTGATGGGGTTTCAGTTTCATTTTCAGGTGAGAGAAAATGGCCCACATAATTGATAGCACATAAAGCAAAGAAGTCAAAATGTACTTGCACATGGGAACTCACAACATGCAGGAAGCAAAGAGGGATAGGGTTGGCGCCTCTTCCCACGCTAGGCGCCACTCCCCAAGTGGAAAAACATTAAATTAACTCTATTCCCACTATCCGGACCACACTTTTCAACCCCTATAAAAGCCTCTCACTCTCCCATCTTTCCTCACTCCAAACCCCACTTCATACACGAAAAGAACCCAAGCATTTCCTTTCTTCTTCTCATTTCTTTTATCCTTTCCTTACCACTATTTCCTTACTCATTTTCTTCTTCTTGATTGGGACAATCAAGCTTTAAGTTTGGTGTTGGAGTAAAACTTTGTTTTGCTTTCATTTCTCTTGCAACACTACCCAATTTTTTTAATTCAAACACCCTCCCTCACCCTAATGGCACCACCAAAAACCTCAACCTCAAAGAAAAGAAAGACTAAGGAGCCAACCTCTGGATCCTCAAGTTCGGGCTTTAATGAGTACAAGTTCCTTTCCTCATTCAACCAAAACCAATTTTATGGTTGGGTGAGTGAGAGGGGAATCATCCCAGAAGATGGTTTCCAACTAGGGAGGAATGAGCATCTTGAGATCAATATTGAGATTAACAATAGGGGCTGGGCACTCCTATGCAATCCACCAAGGAAGGTAGTAGAGAGCTTGGTGAGGGAGTTTTATGCTAATGTTGTGCCTTAGCCAGGATAACCCTATGGTTATATTAGCTATGTGAGGGGGAAGTCCATTGATTATAGTCCCTCCAGCATTGAAAGGATGCTGATGGTGAAGCAGACAAGCTCCACTTGGAGCTATGAGGAAAGGATGAAGCAACAAGATCCAGAATTTGATGAAATCCTCAATGAAATCTGCGTGTTGAATGTACAATGGATAAATGACAAGGATGGGATACCAACCAATTGAGAAGAAGGGATTTGAGCCCCCAAGCTAGAGTGTGGCTGGAATTTGTAAGAAGATCCTCAATCCCCACATCCAACACTTTGGAGGTGACCAAAGAGAGAGTCGTGCTCATCTACAGCATAATGAAAGGTGAGAATGTCAATGTTGGGGAATTAATTGCCAACAACATCAACAAAATGCTGAAAAGCACAAGTGACAACACAAGGTTTTCATTTTCCAGCATCATACAAAGGATGTGTGATGAAGCTGGAGTTGAAAAGATCATTGATGAAGTGCTAGTGAAGCAAGACAAGCCTATAACCGCCAATAAAATGGCCAAAGTGGTAGATTTTAACCCACTTCAAAGGGCCAGAGAGCATAGAGCTCATGCTCATGTACCCCAACAAGGGCCTCAACAACAAAAAGAGGAAGAAGAAGAGACAGAGGAGCAACCACAATTCCTAGCACTTCAACCACCACCACCATATCAACAATACCAACAATTCCCTGAAGGATTCAATTGGGAACAACTGCAAGGAGACATACACCAGATGAAGGGAGATATCCACCACTTGAGAGAAGATGTCAACCAACTCAAACAGCAACAACAAGAATGGCACCACATGAATGAGAACATGCAATAACTCCAAGGAAGTATAGAGCAACTGAAGGAGCAGCAAGACCAGTTTGACTGGGGAGAAATGCAAAGTGCACTCAACAAGATAGCGGAGCAAAACAAATGGCAGCAGAGAAACCTTGCTGAGTTCAGACATCTTTATGATGCCAGAACCATCTCAAGGAGACAATATGACATAAACACACAAGTGAAGCTGAATCACTTGTCTAATGCTGTAGCCGCTCTAAACCTAGGATACCTAACATTCATGGAAGGAATGGAGGAGTTGAGTGCAAGACAAGAAGAAATTCTGGCCAAGCACAAAGAGGATGAGAAGAACTACATGCGAAGGCTAGGATTTTTGAAACCCAAAGACACTAAAGCACAAGAAGGATCCTCCAAAAAGGATGACTCCTCCCCTCCCAAGAAGAAGGACAAAGGAAATGGGCCAATGAACTGAAGATGAAATTGCTCAAGGTTGTTAAGTCCCATGGTTGACACTCTCTATTTTCTGAATCATGTTTAAGTTTTTATATCTGTTTTAAATCTCCGTCCAAGAATAAATTGCAACATTAGGGTAGTTTATGTTTTATTTTTAGTTGTTTGTGACTGAAATCTTTTGTGAGTCCTTTGAATTACAAGAAAGAAAATGAAATGTTAATTTCAAGTCTTTTTCAATATCAGTAAAGAATAGTTTGTCTATAAAGAGTTGTTGCGAGTTGCGCAAGAACAATAGTGAAAGAGGCCAAGAACAAGAGAGATCATTCAAGAAAAACTAAAGGATAAGGAACCAAGTGTAGAATCTTGAATGAATTGAAAGGAAAATGAGTCATGATAGGCAGCTAGTCTTAGAAGGTATGACGAGTGAAGGTAAAAGGGTATTCCTTGAACATCTATAGAACCAAGAAGTAGTAAGCAATAAAGATCCAAGGCTCTGAGCATCAACTACTAGGATAAAAAGGACATTGAAAAGCTCAAAAGAGTTGAAAACCCTAGTAGATGCTTGTGGTGAAGATGTGTCAAGAAGAGACCTGGGAAAGTAAATTCTTAGGGGTGTTTCAACACCTAGTACCCTAAAGCCAACTGGTTTGGGAGTGCTAATTGAAAGCCTAACTAAAGGGTTGTCTTGAGACAAAACACTTAAAGTCGTGGTCAATAACCAAAAAGAAAAGAACGGCCAAAACGAAGATGAAATAACTCTTACTACTTCAAGGTGACAATCAATAAAGAGGACCCTTGAAGCCTACATTTGAAAGAACTCTCTAAGATCTAGAAGCTATCTATGACATTAAGACAAAAATATTCATGCATGTGTTACAAACTTAATCCTACCTTTAGTCATGTTTGCATCCATTAGAGGTCAAAGCCTCAATTCATAAAAAGACTACTCACAATGATTTGCTTGGGGCAAGCAAAGTTTAAGTTTGGTGTTGTGATGACTTGCATCATCTACCCTTTTTCTTGCATAAAAAGGACCACAAAAGAGCATAATCTCATTTGATCATTACAATTCATGCACTATTTGATGAATAGTATAGTGCATTGCTTTGAAATGAGGTTGTGCTGAATTTCAGGTGAAAAAGACATAAAAAATGCGAAGAAAACAACAAAACAAGCTGGGCGTGTGAAATGGGCGTGCCACTCGGAGCAAACGCCACAAAATTACACTGGCGTGGCACGCCAGGACATGGGCGTGGCATGCCAGTACAGAAGTACAGAGGAGTTCTCAAACAATCACATGGGCATGGCACGCCAATACAACTTTCCAAAAAGCAACATTGAAGGCCATTGAAGGGGCGTGGCACGCCAAGTTGGGCGTGGCACGCCTAGCCCATCACTCACCATGGGGTGTGCCACTTGAGATCGAAGGCATGGCACGCCAGGCTCTCATTCTCACTTTTGCGTGCCACTTGAGCAACAAGGCGTGGCACGCCAACACACAAAGAAGCCAAAGCAAGGGCTGGGCATCCCACTTGGTATCGAAGTTGTGGCACGCCAGTCCAAGAATCTCACTTTGGCGTGCCACTTAAATGCTGGGCGTGGCACGCCAGCTACTGAAACCAAGGCAAGACGATGGGCATAGCATGCTGGTACAAGTTTTCAAAGAGGATGTAGGAGGCCAAAACATGTGGGTGTGCCACTTGGTGTCGAAGGCGTGGCACGCCATCCACTATTCCTCACTTAGGCGTTCCACTTGAACCTCAGGCGTGGCACACCAGTGTCATTTAGGAAGCAAAAGCCATTGGGGCGTGCCACTTGAGTTTGTGGGATGGCATGCCAAACAGAGGAATCAAGTGCTCACAAAGGACGTGGCACGCCAGACCCTGGGCATGCCACGCTAGTTCAACTTTTCAGAGAGCTGGATCAAGCATGTAGCGAGGGCGTGGCACAGCAGACCCTGGCTTCCCATGCTAGTTCAAGTTTCCAGAGGCAAGAAGAAGAGGACAAAGGCCAGGGCATGCCACTTTGGCTCGAAGGCGTGGCACCCCAAGCCAGAATTGGAGGAGGAAGTGGCACGCCACTGAAGCGCCAGCCACACGCCAGCTGGGAAGTCACGCTTATTGAGTTTATTTTTCCTCCAAATTTTAATTTTCTTTTTTCACTTTTGTAATTATTTTATTTTGAGAGTTAGTAGTAGTATAAATAACCCCAAGAAGTACTGAAAATGGGGTTAAGCAGTTAGATCACTTTCCACTTCATCTTCTCCATCTTGAGTACTTTTCTCTAAGCTATGAGTAACTAAATTTTATCTCATTTCGAGAGGGAGCTCTGTTGTACTTGATGGATTAATGATAGTGAATTTCTTCTTCTCTTTATCTTCTCTTTTATTTGCTAGAAAGAATTTCGTTCTTCATGCCTAGTGTTTAATTATCTTGGAAAAGAGATTGAATGAAAAATGGGTATCATGGGAACCTTGGGAAAAGAAACATGAAATCATGCCAGAAATCCCTTCTCACACTTGAGTAGAATCTGGGTTTTGGTGTTTGGATATGGTGACATATAATCCTCCCTCTACCTGCACCTATGATGATGTGTGGTATAATCAGGAACCAAGCATATCTCTCTTCATGAGAAATTAGACCAAAGAATTGGCTATTGATCAAGATCTGAGAGATTGGGTCACCAAGGGATTGGGGTTCAATCAATCATGATCGCCAAGAGGTCAATGAGTTGCATGATTGAAGAGGATATAAGATGAATTTAATCCAAAGAGACAACATCTCCTAATCTCAATGAATTCCCCTATTCTCATCTACCACTTTCTTTATAGTTTTTCTTTACATTCCGCAAATCCACATTCCCATTTACAATTAAGTCATTTAATCTTCAGTCCTTTATATCCTTGCCATTTTAATTCCAGCACTTTACTACTTTCTCTTATCTTTCGGTCATTTATACTTCTTGCCCATTTACAATTCTGCAATCACCATTTAATTATTTAGCTTGACTAATTCACCAATTGATTAAAATTACTCAAAACTACCAGTCTCTATGGATACGATCCCACTCCACTGTGGGTTATTACTTGACGATAATTTTGGTTCGCTTACCAAAAGAGTGGATTCATAATCATTAAAAATTTTATGGGGTGTGAATTTCGAACTCATCAGTCACGATTTTACAAAAGAGCGGCCTAAAAGGGGTCCCTGGTCACGGTTTTGGAGGGTGACCTAAAAGATCGATGGTTACAGTTTTGAAGAGTTACATAAAATGGTCTATGGTCATGGTTTTAGAGGAAGACCTAAAAGTATCTATGGTCACGATTTTGAATATAAAATAAAAAATGATATTTAAAAATAATAATTAATTGAATACAAAATAAAACTAAATAAAAAAGATATTGATTATGAAAATAAAAATAAAATAAAATTTTATATAATTATATAATTATGACTGGATAAACCAGCTCAATCTATAATCAACTGATTAAATTAATAACCTAGTGATCCATTAGTCTGGTTGGGTCGATTACCGATTCTATTCTAATAACTATGATAATAACAAATTAAAAATAAAATAGAGAAAAATATAAAAAATAGAAAAAAATTGTAAGTTGTTGTAAAATAAATAAATAAGGAAAATGTAGTAGATATAATATAAAGAGATGTAAATAAATAACCCTAGTATTAATATTCACCAATATAATTATCTCAATATAATAGAGATAGTTTATATATATTTATCTACTAATATATGTAGCAACTTATTAGTAAAAGAGAGAGAACAATAGTATATGAAGAAGGAGAGAGTGATTTTATTGTTGATTGTAGTAGTAATCAACAGAGGCTTAACCTCCTATTTATACATGTACAGAGTCTTCCTTTTCCTCTTTCATTAAATGTAATTTCCTTGGTAATATGGCACTTCATGATAGGAAAGTTAAGCCATCCAAGTCATACGTGGTCATCCAGACTATCATCTTTATCACAACACTCCCCCTTAGATGACCATTTAGGATTATGACTCATTAAACTCTTACTAAAGAAAAACCCAATGGAAAAAACTTTAGTGAAGAAAAAAGAGTACAATATCCTTTGTGATGGGGATTGTCTCATTAAAAATCTTGTCAAGAAAAATCCAATGGGAAAAAACCTAACTAAGGAAAAAATAGTACAGTCTCCCCCTCTTGTTGACATCATTTAATGTCTCAAAATCGGCGCATCCCAATCTGATGTACCAATATTTTAAAGGAGGATTTTGGGAGTGACTTTGTAAATAAATCTGCCAGATTATCACTTGAGCGGATCTGTTGGACATCAATTGTCCCTTGATTTTGAAGATCATGAGTGAAGAATAATTTAGGAGAAATATGCTTTGCTCTATCACCTTTAATGTATCCACCTTAATTTGAGCAATGCATGCTGTATTATCTTCAAACAGGACAGTTGGAGCTATCTTATGATCAATCAATCCACATGATGACAGAATATATTGGATGAAACTTCTGAGCCAAAAACACTCGCGACTTGCTTCATGAATCGCTAGTATTTCAGCATGATTAGAGGATGTTGCTGTAATTGTCTGTTTTGTGGACCTCCATGATATATTTGTACCATCATATGTGAACATGTATCCTATTTGAGATCTTCTTTTTGTGAATCAGACAAGTATTCAGTATCTGCATAGCTAACTAATTCTGACTTTGATCTATATGGATAAAACAATCCCATATCCGCCGTTCCATAAAGATATTAAAAGATTTGTTTGATTCCACTCCAATATCTTCTGGATGGAGAGGAACTATAACTTGCTAGTAAATTCACAGCAAATAATATATCGGGTCATGTATTATTTGTAAGATACATTAGTGCTCCAATGGCACTAAGATATGATACTTTAGGACCAAAGATATCTTCATTTTCTTCTTTAGGGTATTTAATAGATGTAACTTATCCATATAAAATCTCTTCAAGATCTTTTCTATGTATGTTATTTGATGAATGAAGATCCCATTATTTTATGCTCGATCTGCAGGCCGAGACAAAATTTAGTCTTTCCAAGATCTTTCATGTCAAACTCTTCTTTTAGAGTTTTTATAATTGTTAGAATCTCTTCAGGAGTTCCAATGATATTTAAATCATCAGCGTAGATAGCAATTATAATGAATCCATATGCAGATTCTTTATGAAAATACATGGGTAGATATCATCATTCTTAAATCCGTTTTTGGCCAGATACTCAGTAAGACGATTATACCACATTCGTCTAGATTGCTTTAGACCATATAAAGATCTTTGCAATTTGTCTGAGTATAACCCTTGTGAATATTCATTGGATGGTTTAGATATCTTTAGTCCTTCAGGGACTTTCAAATAAATATCACGATCTAATGATCCATACGAGTAGGATGTTATCACATCCATTAAATGCATATGTAGTTTACGGTATGCGGATAAACTGACCAAATAACGCAATATTATTGCATCCATGATTCCTAGGCATCTTAGGCTAGTTTCAAAAGCCTTTTTCATTAGTTTTTACTAGGTTTTATGCACTTTCTTAGGCAATAAGTAAGCATTTGGATGAGAAATGTATGCATGTATTGATTCAATCAAACATTGGTAATTAGGAGCATTTTCATGAGATTGATGCAAGAATTACTTAATACAATGAATGATGCATTATCTTGTGATTATGGCAAAGCTTTAATGTATTTTGTTTGGTTGATGATAGGTAAGAAGAAGCAAAGGAAGGGCAGAGAAGAAGCATAGGCCATATCGTTAGATGCCAAAGTTAGCTCACCAACGTTGGCTCAAAAAAGAAGGGAAGCAACGTTGGTGGCCCAAGTTGGCTCACCAACATTGCCCATAAACATTGCCAAGGAAGGGGGGAAGAAACGTTGGTGGCCCAAGATGGCTCACGAACGTTGCCCATCAATGTTGCCAAGGGAGAGGGGAGAAACTTTAGTGGCCTAAGTTAGCTCACTAACATTTCAAAGGTAACAAGCAATGTTGGTGGCCCCAAAGTTGGCTCACCAATGTTTCTAGAAAAATATGGTGCCAACGTAAGTGTGCTAACGTTACTTCAAGTTAGCATACTAACATCTTCAAAAAATTTTCAAGTTGGACCTGGAAAAATCGAAGGCAACGCATGCGCGTGGGCGACGCATACGCACAGATTGAAAAATTGAAAAGCCACGCATGCACATGGACGATGCACACGCATGAGAAGAAAGTTAACGCGCTAACGTTGTGTCATTAATGCCAGTCCCGCGCACGCATGGGCGACGCATACACGTGATATGGCCAAAAACAGCTTTGACGCATACGCTGGGCGACGTGTACGCATGGGCGACATGTACGCGTGACTGAAAGAGCGTTGGTGCATCAACGTTGGTGATCAACGCCAGTGGCAACACCCAAACTAACTTATGCATGCAACGTTAGTGACACCGTTAGTGTACAAACATTGGTGACTAACGCCAGCACCAACTTTCATTCCAAATAGAACCCATGCAAGCTTATGAACGTTAGTGAGCTAATGCCTATGTCAACGTCAGAAAGAGCCACTCCTAACTTGCTTCAACTAAGGCCAAATCACACATCCAAAGACTTGAAGATTGATTTGGAAAGTGTATAACTAGGATAGATTTTGAAGTTAAAAAGGCTGGGAAGTAGGGACCCTAATTGCTAAACCCTAAATCATTCATTTTGTACTTTGTTTTACTTTCATGTACTTTTCTTTTCCTTTTAATTTTACTGAGCAATGATGAACTAAACCCCACATCATTAGGGGGATGAGCTCTATTGTAATTCACATGATTGAATAAAATTCTTCTTCTTCTCAATCCACTTGTTGTAGCTAAGGGATAACTTCTATGTTTATTGTGATCTATTCACTCTGGAAGGGGGTTTAGATCTATTGAATTTCTTTGTGAGCTTTGTAAGACCCTAATTATCTAAGTCTTACCTCGCGTCGTAAAGCAAAGGTTAATCAAAGGTTATGACAAGTCTAAAGCTTATACATATCATATATATAGAAGAAGTAATATATTCTAGAAGTCCGATGAATGATACATCTCAAAAACAGGATTTGAAAAGTGGAAAACGTACTCACGAAGCTACAAACTTAACGCGCAAGATATAGATATAATATAACAAAATATAAGAGTATAATAGCATAAGGATCTACCCACAGCTCGCAGAGTTTAAGCTGGCTAGCTATACACAGACCATACAGAACCTGATAGTTAAAACAGCTTATACAAGTTTTCTCTCTCAAAGTAAGCCTCTAAGCAAAAGTAAAACACAATATAATATGAGAACAACTCACTGCTCTGTCAAAACATATCCAGGATCCTCCGCTCTGTCACCATCAAAACAACTCACCGAGGTAGGTTGCGACCTGCATCTGAAAAATAACAACAGAATATAGTATGAGAACCAGAGGTTCTCAGTATGGTAACAGTGCCCAGTGATGTAAGATATAAGACCCCGGGATGCCAGAGGCAATCCTAGAACTTCATATCCATCACAAAATTCATCTTAAAACATAAGTAAATCAGTAAAGCATAACTTCAAACCTCAATATAGTAAAGGGGTAGTCTAACTTAGGGGATTTTCTAATCTAACATTTCTTCATTGTCCCACAGCCTTCACCAACCTATCCTACATGCGATCCCATTGCTGCCGCCTTCCAAACCTCCTCAATCCCAGTAGAAAACACAGATAATATCAATGCAAGAAAAACACAAGTATAGGCATATATGGCAAGTAATTCAAGTAGGCAATTAGGCATGTTATACAATTAGGCAAGCAATTACAAGTCGGCAAAGCAAGCAAACAGGTAAAAGATGCACATGATGAATGCCTGTCCTATTGGCTGTAATATCACATTGTCGGTTCAACTGCCAACCCGTCATATCTTCATGGAGATGTCGCCCTTCGGAATCATAATTGGGAACCCCCGAGATATGGTGCTCGGAACACTGTCCAGGATTTTTTGCTTACACACTCTAGTGATCCGAATGGATGCGAGCGGGATACTCTTGCCACGGACCTCACATCTCAACGCAAGCAGGATGAACCACCACCCTTACACCGCCGCCGCTACCTCGACAGGCCGGATCTAACCATCGTCCCTGCCGGGCGCGTAGCATCTCAACAATATCAATTTAAAAGTGTTACATCAGTGGTTTTTTAGAAATTCATTATTTCAATATATTAGTGCCTCGTCATTTCAATTTCGAGTCCTCGACTCATCTCAACCACTATCAATTTATAATATTCATTCCGAGCTCATTAGTTCCTTAGTTTTTTAATTCATATACTATTCTCCCTTCTCACTCCACCAAACCCATCCTCTGTACACCGGAAACCTATGCCTCTGTTCTCTAACTTTTCAAGATAATACCAAATTAAACTTCAGATGGCTTTTCCCATGTTTTGATACCCGAAAATAAGCCAAAGAGTTTTAAATAGGCATCACGGAAGTTTACAAGCTTGTTGGAAAGGTGAAATAGTTAAAAATAAAATTTTAGTTGAAAATCAGGGCATATGCGTACGCAGAGGGGTGTGCGTGCGCACGCCCAGGAAATTTTTTAAGATGTGTGCATATGCACAAGTGTAAAATTTTTCAACTCTGTTCGCTCGCACAAGGTGTGCGAACGCCCTCAACAGAATGCACCTTCCAACGTGTGCGTGCGCACAAGGCTGTGCGTGCGCACAGATTGCAAAATTTGTTGGTTATGTGTGTGCACAAGTCGTGCTAGCGCTCTCAACAGCAAGCCTTCCCCTGTGTGTGCGTACACACAAGACTGTGCGTGCGCACACAAACCAGAAATCACAAATTCTGCAGCATGCACAGAATTCAGATTTTGACACCAAACTTTGAATGTCATAACTCTTTCTACAAAAATCCATTTCTTACAAACTTTATATCCACTTAAAGATTTTTAAATGAACTTTAATTAAAAGCAAATTTCAACAAATTTTGAAAACTGGGGGTCAAGTTATGATCCGTTAAAGTTCACTAAAAATCCTTTTTTACTAAAATTTCACAAAGTTTTCAATTTTCCATTTTCACTTCCAAAACCACATTAACTCCATCCTACATCAGATTTCACCATTTATGTTATAATCCACTACTCATATCATCAAATTCTCAAACCCAATTATCCATGATTTCACACTAAAACCCCTTCTCATTCAACAAACTTAACAATAATCATTTACCACTTTCAATTCATCAACATCAACCTCATTTATTCTCAATATCAATAATCAACATTGTTTAACAACATCAAAAATATTTCTCATCGAAATTCATCACACATCATACATCTACAATATTATTCAACAACATCAACAACATCAATTCCTCATACATCATCAACCAACCAAATTCAATAACCATATCAATCCAAACCTATATCATATGGGTCACTAGCCTAAGTGTCCAGAAATATTATATATTACATAGAGGAAACTGAAACCATACCTTGGCTGATTCCTAATATGCACTAAATCAACAAAATTGAACTCCAACAAGCTTTAATTCACCAACAAGCCACCAACTAAAATCTAAAGGCTCCCAAATGTCCAAAGCAATTTCAACAAGCTCCAATATTCAAACTAACATCATTCATTTCACATAAATCAAAACCTAACACTCAAAATTAATCAATGTACAAGTGTTTTTGAGAAACCTTACCTTATTTATTGAAATTTGGGATAGAACCCAACATTTCCTCACTAATGATTAGCACCTAAACCACTGAAACACAAAGTTTACTCAAGATCATCACTCACCAAACTCAAAATTCTTAGGGCAGTAGGAAGGAAGAGAAATTTCAAAATCTTACTTATGAAAGTTAGATGAAAATAACGGGTTCGGCGAGAGCTTTGCGTAGCCACTGACGGCACGTAAATCGGAGCATCAACTTAGCACACTAACGTCTTCGATAAATTTTCATGTTGAAGCTGGAAAAATCGACGGCGACGCGTGCGCGTGGGCGATGCGTACGTGTGAGATTAAAAAATTGACAAGCCACGCATGCGCATGGACGACGAACACGGGTGAGAAGAGCGTTAACATGCTAACGTTGTGTCATTAACGCCAGTCACGCGCACAAATGGGCGACGCATACGTGTGATATGGCCAAAAACAGCTTTAACGCATAGGCATGGATGACGCGTACGCGTGACTGGAAGAGCACTGGTGCATTAACATTGGTGATCAATGCCAGTGGCAACGCCCAAAGTGGCTTATGCATGCAACGTCAGTGCCACCGTTAGTGCACTAACGTTGGTGACTAACGCCAGCACCAACTTTCATTCCAAATGGCACCCATGCAAGCTTTTGAACATTAGTGAGCTAATGCCTATGTCAACGTCAGAAAGAGCCACTCCTAACTTGCTTCAACTATGGCCAACTCTCATATCCAAAGACTTGAAGATTGATCTGGAAAGTGTATAAATAGGTTAGATTTTGAAGTTAAAAAAGGCTGGAAAGCAGGGACCATAATTGGGAAACCCTGAATCGTTCATTTTGTACTTTGTTTTACTTTTATGTACTTTTCTTTTCCTTTTGATATTGCTGAGAAATGATGAACTAAACCCCACATCATTAGGGGGAGGAGCTCCATTGTAATTCACATGATTGAATAAAATTCTTCTTCTTTTCAATCCGCTTGTTGTAGCTAAGGGATAACTTCTATGTTTATTGTGATCTATTCACTCCAGAAGGGGTTTAGATCTATTGAATTTCTTTGTGTGCCTCAGAAGGGAAATCATAGAAATTATATTGAAGCTCAATCTCTCACAATTCTCTTGATCAACACTATTCGGGAGGAATTGAGATCTTGAGAATTTGTGTGGCTAATAGATAAGAGACATGCACTTAACCTCTTTTCATGAAAATTAGATCAAGGAATTGGCAAATTATTTGTGTTTAGAGAAATTATGTTGCCAAGGAATTGGGACTCAATTAATTACAATCCGCCATAGATCTACTTTATATGATTGAGAATGAAGTTGAGACCCATTGATTCATGATGGATTATCATATCTCCAATCCCTAATGAATCTTTCTCTTTGTTACTCTTCACTTTGATTTCCTTGAGTTCACTTTACTTGCTTTGAATTTACTGCTTCCTTTAATTCTCAGCACCCAAAAGCCCTTTTACATTTCATGCTATTTACTTTCCTTTGCCATTTACATTCTTTCCTTTATTTCCTTGTCATTTAAGCTTCATCTCATTCAAGTTTCTTGCTCTTTAAGTTTTAGTCATTTACATTTCCTGCCATTTAAGTTTCTATCCTTTACCTTTCAGCACTTAAATTTCTATTACTCTACATTTTGTGCCATTTAAGTTTTTGTCCTTTACTTTCCAGCATTTAGATTTCTAGTACTCTACATTTTGTTGTTTTACTTTCTTGCAATTTACTTTCTGCTCATTAAATTGCACCAAAACCTTTCAATATTCGCTTGACTAGACTAATCACCCAACTAAAGTTGCTTGATTCATCAATTCCTATGGGATCGACCTCACTCTTGTGAGTTATTACTTGACAATTTGGTACACTTGCCGAAGGGATTTGCTGTTGTGAAAATTTTTGCGTCATCAAGTTTTTGGTGCCGTTGGCGAGGATTGATTTAGATTGACAATGATTAAGTATGTGATAGTTTTAATTAAGCATTTTTCTTTGGTTTTCTTTAAAGCATACTTACTGTTTGACAAATTGTGTCTGCTAACTCTAACTTTCACTCTAGCAATAGAATGCTCTTTTGTCATTTGGTTTGTTTTGTGTTGTGTATGCCATGGGGAAGAAGAGGTGCATCCACCTCCTTTGATTCTGAACCAGAAAGAACCTTCCTGAGGCTTAGAAGAGAGACAAGCTAGAGGGAAGGGAGTAATTGGAGAAGAAGATTCAGAAGAAGGAGACCAAGAGATAGAGGATAATCTACATAATCCACCTGAGGAGGTTGCCAACAATGATGGCCAACCTTCAAGGAGGGTGCTAACCTCCTACACCATCCCTAATCTAAGGAATTGTGGGAGCAGTATCCTTACTCCCAATGTTCATGCTCACAACTTTGAGCTCAAACCTCAACTCATCACATTGGTTTAAAACAATTGCCAATATGGAGGAAGTAATTCAGGGGACCCAAATCAACATCTCTCTGTTTTCTTAAGGATTTGTGACAATGTCAAAACTAATAGAGTGCACCTAGACATTTACAAGCTATTGCTCTTTCTCTTCTTTCTGAGGGACAAGGCCACTCAATGGTTAGAAACCTTCCCAAAGGAAAGCATCACCAATTGGGAGGACTTGGTTAACAAGTTCTTAGCCAAGTTCTACCCTCTCAGAGAACCCTCAGAGAATCATCAAGCTAAAAACTGAAGTACAAACTTTCAGATAACTAGAGGGAGAGTCCTTATATGAGGCTTGGGAAAGGTACAAGGCATTAATCAGAAAGTGTCATTCTGACATGTTTAGTGAATGGGTGAAGCTCTAAAACTTCTATGAAGGTCTATCCATGCAAATGATGAAGACTCCAGAGGAGGCGAATGATCTCATAGATATGGTGGCCAACAATCAATACTTTTACTCCTCGAAAAGACAAGCAGCTCCCAAAAGAGGTGTCTATGAGCTTGAGGGTGTGGATGCCATCCTAGACTAGAACAAGCTAATGCACCAGCAACTTCAATAACAATGGAGATGATGTCAAACAGGATGGATGGATTGCAATTGGCTGCAATGAGTACAACAAGCCAACCTCCAATTGTATGGGGGCAAAATGAAGAGTGCTATGAAGGATACAATACTGTGCAACAGCCTGAGCAAGTCCAATATATGCACAACCTAGGTTCTGGCCAAAATGACTTCCATGGGAACACATACAACTCCTCATGGAGAAACCATCCCAACTTGAGATGGGGAGAAAATTAGAACCAATGGCAGAGGAATTCTAACCCCAACAATTTTTGCAACACAAGCAATCAAAACCATCACTCCACTAACAATAATCCGTACAGAAAACCACAAAACAATAACCCTACATCCACATACTACCCACAAAACAACCCTTCAAACACCCTTACCAACTTCCACCAACCATCAACATCCCACACACAATCACAACCACACCCAGAATCCCAAAGAATCTCCAACTTGGAGATGATGATGGAGAAACTCATGAAAAATCAAGAGATGGCAAGCAAGAATTATAAATCATCTTGTGCAACTTCAATTATGACTTTTGAAGATAGTCAAGTTGGATTTACCAATGCATTTCCTTGTTGGTATGCTTGGAGTTCCAAACACCCAAACGTTTCATGACTTGTGTAGTTTGTTGTTGGATGATTTTGGTTATAAATGCATTATGTTTGTGGAACTCAAGTTTCATTGTTCATCTTGAAATTTTGACTAAGTGGTCACTTTACAAATGTTGAATTATAAATGATGTCTTGATCAAACATCTTTTGGCTTTAAATCAAGAACATTATACATGTGATTACCACTTCTTGAAAATGAACAATTCGCAAGTCACTTTGGGTGAATCGTTATTGTTGTTGTACAACTTCTTTTGCTAATGAGCTTTTACACCGACAACCTCAATGACCATTCCACTCAAAGAATTCGAATCATTTGGTGCTTGCTTGAAGTTGCATTGTTGGAATTTACAACTTAAGCACCTAATTAAGAAGCATTGAGCTTTGTTTGGTTAAAGTGTGATGGCCGTTGTAACCGGCCGGTGTGTGTCTTCCAACCGCGCGCACCATTGGAATACACACACCGTCTTTCTCGTGGATCACACTGTTTTCACGCTTCCAATTAAGAATTCAATTTTCTTGACTTTATTAGTGCTTCCTCATTGATCTAAAGTTGTTTTTGCCCTATGATCTTGAAAATCTTTTGCTTTCATTTTAAGATGCGGAAGAAGGGTAAGGCACCGGTCACTTCACCGATTGTGCAACCCACAACTTGTCCATCTAGACCTTACTTCATGGATTGCCCAAGTAGTAACCCAAATGTTTTGGTTAACCAAAAAGCCGAGTTTCGATATAAGAAATTTGGGAAAAGGACAATCCATTGGGAGCGGACGCTTAAGGTTCCAAGCGAATACAAGGCGGTCATTGGTATGCGAAATTGTGATTCACACTTTTCACAACTCCGCATAGCTGACCAGCAAGTACACTGGGTCATCCATGTAATACCTTACGTGAGTAAGGGTTGATCCCACGGAGATTGTTGGTTTGAAGCAAGCTATGGTCATCTTGGAAATTCTCAGTCAGGCGGATTCAAATGATTATGAGGTTTGATAGTAAAAAGAACAATAAAACATAAGATAAAATAAAGTCACTTATGTAGTTCCTTGGTGAGAATTTCAAATAAGCATTTGGAAATGTTTTGTTGGCTCTGAACCTCTGCTTTCCTACTGTCCTCATCTAATCATGCGTACTCCCTTCCATAGCAAGCTATATGTTGGTGGATCACCGTTGTCAATGGCTACCATTCGTCCTCTCGGTGAAAACATGTCCTCTACAGTTTCCTGCATGGCTAATCAGCTGTCGGTTCACGATCGTGTCAGAATATAATATATTTATTCTTTTGCACACTGTCACTACGCCCAACATTCACGAGTTTGAAGCTCGTCATAGTCATCCCATCCCAGATCCTACTCGAAATACCACAGACAAAGTTTAGACTTTCTAGATCTCAAGAATGCTGCCAATTGGTTCTAGCTTATACCATGAAGGTTCTAACGTCACGGATTCGAATGCTCTGTTGTCAGGCAAGGTGATTCAGATCCGTGGGTTAGAGACCAAAGATAATATACTCCATCTATCATCCAATAACTATGTTGAACATCATGTAGACCGCTTTGTGGTTGTCAGGCACGCAGATCTTGGCTAAGCGAGTGACGAAGATTGAGTGATTGTCACGGGTCACCCCTTCATTCTAACTTAACTGAATTAAGTACAAGAGTATATCTTGGAGGAGAAGTAGGCATGAATTGAATAGAAAAACAATAATACTTGCATTAATACTCGAGTTACAGCAGAGCTCCTCACCTTAATCTATGAGGTGTAGAAACTCCACCGTTGAAAATACATAAGAACAAAAGGTCTAGGCATGGCCGAATGGCCAGCCTCTAAAATGGGTTCGAAGAACTTCCAAAAGGTCAAAGACTCTAAATACAATAATAAAAAGTGCTATTTATACTAAAATAGTAAACTAGGTTTACAGAAAATGAGTAGATAGTGCAGAAATCCACTTCCGGGGCCCACTTGGTGTGTGTTTAGGCTGAGCCTTGAAGCTTTCACGTGTATAGGCCATCCTTGGAGTTAAACGCCAGCTTTGGTGCCAGTTCTGGCGTTTTACTCCAGAAAAGGGTCTCTGGTGGGCGTTTGGACGCCAGTTTGGGCCATTAAATCTCAGGCAAAGTATGGACTATTATACATTGCTGGAAAGCCCAAGATGTCTACTTTCCAACGCAATTAAGAGCATGCCAATTGGGCTTTTGTAGCTCCAGAAAAGCCACTTCGAGGGTAGAGAGGTCAGAATCCAACATCATCTGCAGTCCTTTCTCAGCCTCTGAATCAGATTTTTGCTCAGGTCCCTCAATTTCAGCCAGAAAATACCTGAAATCATAGAAAAACACAAAAACTCATAGTAAAGTCTAGAAATGTGATTTTTTCATAAAAACTAATAAAAATATATTAAAAAGTAACTAAAACATACTAAAAACTACCTAAAAACAATGCCAAAAAGTGTATAAATTATCCGCTCATCACAACACAAAACTTAAATTGTTACTTGTCCCCAAGTAACTGAAAACAAAATAGGATAAAAAGAAGAGAATATTGATGCATGGAAACTTGTCTCTCAACAAATCTTCCTTCGGCAAGTATACCGAATTGTCGTCAAGTAAAAACTCACAATAGAGTGAGGTCGAATCCACTGGGATTAACGAATTAAACAATCAATGGTTAATTGATTATCCTAGTTAGACAAATTATATTGGAGTGATAAGTAACAAGGAAATGTAAATTGCACAAAAGTAAAGAAAGAGATAAAGTGCAGAAAAGTAAATGGCAAGAAAAGTAAATGTAAGAACTAAAAATAAAATGAACATTGGGATCAAGAGATATTGCAATCCTCCGGATCAAGTTCATTCTCATCTCTTCCTCAATCAATGCATTCATTGATATCCTTGGAAATCTTAAGTGATTGGATCCCACTTCCTTGGCAATCCAATCTCTCTAAGCTTGAACAATTTCTCAATTCCTTGATTTAATTGCTCATGGGAAGAGATGAAGTTTGGTCACTGATTATACCACACACATTCATAGATCAAAGTATTGGGAGGATTACATGTTACTATATCCGCCCAACCCCCAACCTAATCCAATGTGAGAGAGCATTTCTAGCATGATCTCCTCATCCCTTTTCCAAGGCTCAGAGGAGATCCAATTATGGAGAGTTTCTTTTCCAAGACAACTAACCAATTAGACTAAGATTGAAAGCTTTCTAGTAAAATCAAGAGAAAAGAAAGAAGAAGAAGAATAAGAACTACAATTGATCTATTGAATCACAATAGAGCTCTCTAACCTAATGAAAAGAGTTAGTTGATCATTGCTCTACCAAAATAGAAAAGAAAGAAAGTGCAGAAAAGTAAAGATGAAGATTAAAACTAAAATTGAAACTTTAAAATTCATAAATAAAAATTACAACTAAAATGAAACTACTCCTAAGGAAGAAAAGAAGAGAAAAGGAAGAAGAGTGGTTGAGGGAGGGGTCTGAAGACCCACTCCCCTTGGAGTGTGCCAATTCAAAGAAATTCGAATTGGTCTTCACTCTCTCCCCCTTCCTTCAATTCTCTATTCCAGGATGAATTGAATGTAAAGACTAAAGCCTTTATATAAGCTCTCCTAAATTACAAAAATGAAATTAAAAGCAAATTACAATTAAATGAAAATTCCTATTCTAGATGTTTCTTGTGCCCTTGATTGGTTGACAATTGTGGACTTGCTTGCTTGAGCTTTGAAGTGGACTTGAGAGAGAAGTGAATCAAGTTGAGGTCCAGGTGCTTAGCATTAATGCTGCCGTTAGCCACACTAACGCTACAAGTGTGGCGTTAGTGCTAAAGCTATTGTGGCTAACGTTGCACTTGCTACCCAGTTGGTGTTTTTGGGGTTTAAAAGATGCCTCTTGTTTGTGCTCCAATTTCATGCCCACTACAGACTATTATATATCTTTGGAAAGCTCTAAATGTCAGCTTTCTAACACAATTAGAATCACCTCAATTGGACCTCAATAACTCAAGTTATGCTCCTTTGAAGTGGACAAGGTCGCTGGCATAGTCGCTAGCGTTACTGGAAAAGGTGAGTCACGATAACGCTAACGATCAGGGCTTAATATTGCCAGGTTCTGGAGCTCAAACTTAATGTCCACCCCATACTATTATATATTGTTGGAAAGCCATGGATGTCTACTTTCCAAAGCTTTTAGAAGCGCATCATTTGGAGCTCTACAGCTCGAGTTACACTTCTTGGAAGGTGAAGAGGTCAGATGGCCTTACTACAGGTTGATACCATATTCATCCTTGCACTTTTGGGGCAGGTTTTCTCCCTCAAATTTAGTGTCCACCATGTAGTACCTATATTCTTGAAAATCTCTGGAATCCTACTTTCCAATGCCACTGGAATCACCTCATTTGGAGCTTTGTGGCTCAAGTTATTCTTGTTTGAAGAAGGCATGGTCAGGTTGCCAGGTGAGACTTTTACCCACGTTAGTGTCCACGTTAGTGTAACTAATGTGGCCATTAACGTGGGTCTTCCTTTGCTTCGCTAGCGTTAGTGGCGTTCACCTTTTCCACTAACGTTGGCGTCTCCCTTTCCCTCCACGTTAGTTCCCACGTTAATGTAACTAACATGGAAGCTAACGTGGGTCTTCTTGGCATTCGCTAGCGTTATTGGCACTCACTTTTGCCACTAACGCTGCTCCTTCTTCAAAGTTGATGCCATTAACGTTCCCACTAACGTTCCAATTTTCCTTCCTTCCACGTTAGTGGTCACGTTAATTAGATTAACGTAGCCACTAACGTGGCTCTTCTCTGCTTTTTTTTTTTGCCTGAAATCAAACAAACAAAGTGCATCAAGGTAACATACAAGATGATCTTTATATGTTAAGTGTGCTAATAATACTCAAAATCAAAACTTCACTTAGTATGATCTATTTTATCATATTTAACTTGTATATTAGCTAAAATTCACATATGCTTGAGATTTTGTTTCATGCAGAGATTTTTCATGCTATTACTCATATTTTGGCAAAATTTGTACGAAAACTAAACAGAAATCTACCGAAATGACTACTAAAAGTATGCAATGACGCACGCGCATCAAATATACAATAAATCTAAAAATATCAATGAAGCTTAGTTCTAATTAGATGAGCGGGACTTGTAGCTTTTTGCTTCTGAACAATTTTGGTATCTCGCTTTATCCTTTGAAATTCAGAATGATTGGCATCTATAGGAACTCAGAATTAAGATAGTGTTATTGATTCTCCTTGTTTAGTATGTTGATTCTTGAACATAGCTACTTATGAGTCTTGGCTGTGACGCTAAGCATCTTGTTTTCCAGTATTACCACCGGATACATAAATGCCACAGACACATAACTGGGTGAACCTTTTCAGATTGTGACTCAGCTTTGCTAGAGTCCCCAATTAGAGGTGTCCAGAGTTCTTAAGCACACTCTTTTGCTTTGGATCATGACTTTAACCACTCAGTCTCAAGCTTTTCACTTGGACCTTCATGACACAAGCACATGGTTAGGGACAGCTTGATTTAGTCGCTTAGGCTAGGATTTTATTCATTTGGGCCCTCCTATCCATTAATGCTCAAAGCCTTGGATCCTTTTTACCCTTGCCCTTTGGTTTAAAGGGCTATTGGCTTTTTCTGCTTGCTTTTTCTTTCTTTCTTTTTTTTGCTTTATTTTTTGCATTTTTTTCGCAAGCTTTTCTTTTTCACTGCTTTTTCTTACTTCAAGAATCAATTTTATGATTTTTTAGATTATCAATAACATTTTTCTTTTTTCATTATTCTTTCAAGAGCCAACAATTTTAACATTCATAAACTTCACTATAAAAAAATATGCACTGTTTAAGCATTCATTCAGAAAACAAAAAGTATTGCCACAACATCAAAATAATTAAACTAATTTTAAGATAGAATTCGAAATTTATGTACTTCTTGTTCTTTTGCAATTAGAAACATTTTTCATTTAAGAAAGGTGAAGGATTTATGGGACATTCATAACTTCAAGGCATTGACACCAGACACTGATGATCATGTAATAAAGACACAAACATAGACAAAACATAAAGCATAAGAAATGAAAAACAAAAAAAACAAATAACAAGAAAATTAAAGAACGGGTCCACCTTAGTGATGGCGGCTAGTTCTTCCTCTTGAAGATCCTATGGAGTGCTTAAGCTCCTCAATGTGTCTTCCTTGCCTTTGTTGCTCCTCCCTCATGGCTCTTTGGTGCTCCACCCTTAGTTGCTCTATATTGGAACTCAAATCCCCTAAAGAGGTGTTGAGTTGCTCCCAATAGTTGTGTGGAGGAAAATGCATTCCTTGAGGCATCTCAGGGATTTCTTGATGGGGACTTCCTCATGCACTTATTGAGGTCCATGAATGGGCTCTCTTGTTTGCTCCATCCTCTTTTTAGTGATGCGTTTGTCCTCTTTAATGAGGATGTCTTCCTCTATGACAATTCCAGCTAAATTGCATAGGTAACAGATGAGACGAGGAAAGGCTAACCTTGCCAAAGTGGAGGGCTTGTCAGCCACCTTGTATAGTTCTAGAGGTATGATCTCATGAACTTCCACTTCCTCTCCAATCATGATACTATGGATCATGATAGCCCGATCCACAGTTACTTCGGATCGATTGCTAGTAGGAATGATAGAGCGTTAGAGGAACTCCAACCATCCTCTAGCCACAGGCTTAAGGTCCGGCCTTCTTAGTTGAACCGACTTGCGTTTGGAATCTCTCTTCCATTTAGCTCCTTCCACACAGATGTCCTTGAGAACTTGGTCCAACCTTTGATCAAAGTTGACTCTTCTAGTGAAAGGATGAGAATCTCCTCTCATGATTGGCAAGTTGAACGCCAATCTCACATTTTCTGGACTGACATCTAAGTATTTCCCTTGGACCATTGTGAGCCAATTCTTTGGGTCCGGGTTCATACTTTGGTCATGGTTATTAGTGATCCATGCATTAGCATAGAACTCTTAAACCATTAAGATTCTGACTTGTTGAATGGGATTGGTGAGAGCTTCCCATCCTTTTCTCCTAATCTCATGTCGGATCTCCGGATATTCGCTCGTTTTGACCTTGAAGGGGACCTCGGGGATCACCTTTTTCTTGGCCACAACTTCATAGAAGTGGTCTTGATAGGCTTTTGAGATGAATCTTTCCATCTCCCATGACTCGGAGGTGAAAGCAAATGCCTTCCCTTTCCTCTTCCTTGAGGTTTCTCAGGCCTTAGGTTCCATTAATGGTTATGGAAAATTAAAAAGCAAGGCTTTTTTCCACACCAAACTTAAGAGGTTTGCTCGTCCTCAAGAAAAAGAAGAAAGAAAAGAGTAGAAGAAAAAGAGAAGTGGGAGATGGAGGCGTGAGAGGGTTTTGGCCAAGGGGGAAAAAGTTTGTGATGTGTAAAAGTGGAGGAATAAGTGGGGGTATATATAGGGTAAGAGGAGGGGTGGGTTCGTGTGAAGTTGGGTGGGTTTGGGAAGGAAATGGTTTGAATTTGAATGGTGAGGTAGGTGGGGTTTTATGATGGGTTTTTGGGAATTAGGGGATGGATGTGAGTGGTAAAGAGAATATAGGGAATAGGGTAAGATTTGATTGGTGGGTGGTGTTTTAGGTAGAGTGTTATAGAGAGGTGTGAAGAGGAGAGAGAGTGAGGTAGGGTAGATGGGGATCCTGTGGGGTCCACAGATTCTGAGTTGTCAAGGATTTTTTAACCCTGCACCTCCTTGGCGTTAAACGCCCTCTGTGTGCCATTCTTGGCATTTAAACGCCAGGCTGCTGCCTTTTTCTGGCATTAAACGCCAGTCTACCTGCCAGTTCTGGCGTTTAACGCCCAGAATTGTGTCAGGCTGGGCGTTTAAACGCTCATTTTTCTACCCTTACTAGCGTTTAAACGCCAGTTTACCTGCCAGTTCTGGCGTTTAACGCTCAGAATGGTGCTAGGCTGGGCATTAAACACCCATTTTGGTATCCTTACTGGCATTTAAACGCCAGTAAGCTCGTCTTCCAAGGATTTTTGATGTTTTTTTATTTTGCTTTAATTTTTGAAGTTGTTTTTGTGGCTCTACATGATCATCATCCTAAAGAAAACATAAACTAACATAGATAAATAAATAAAATTGGGTTGCCTCGCAATAAGCGCTTCTTTAATGTCAATAGCTTGACAGTGAGCTCTTTTCAGAGCTTCACAATTGTTCAGATCATGATTGTGGCCTCCCAACACCAAACTTAGAGTTTGATTATGGGCGCTCTGCTTGACTCTGTATGGAGAGAATTGGATGAAGCCTTTCATGCTTCTTCTCCATGTTTACAGAGGAAGATCCTTAAGCCTTAAACAAAAGGTAGTCCTCATTTAATTGAAGGACTAACTATCCTCTGTCCACATTAATTACAGCCTTTGATGTGGCTAGGAAGGGTCTTCCAAGGATGATGGATTCGTCCTTATCCTTCCTAGTGTCTAGGATTATGATGTTAGCAGGGATGTAAAGGCCTTCAACCTTCACTATGACATCCGTTACAAGTCCATAAGCCTTTTTCATCGATCTGTCTGCCATCTCTAATGAGATTCTTGCAGCTTGTACCTCAAAGATTCCTAGTTTCTCCATTACAGAGAGTGGCATAAGGTTGATACCTAACCCCAAGTCACACAGAGCCTTCTCAAAGGTCATGGTGCCAATGGTGCAAGGTATTAAGAACCTTCTGAGATCCAGTTTCTTTTGAGGTATCTTCAGCTGAACCAAGGCGTTTAGTTCATTAATGAGCAATGGAGGTTCATCCTTCCAAGTCTCATTACCAAATAACTTGGCATTCAGCTTCATGATTGCTCCTAAATACTGAGCAACTTGCTCTTCAGCAATAACTTCATCTTCTTCAGAAGAAGAATATTCATCAGAGCTCATGAATGGTAATAGGAAATTTAGTGAAATCTCTATGGTCTCTGCATGAGCCTCAAATTCCTTTGGTTCCTCATGAGTGAACTCTCTAGTGGTTAGTGGACGTCCATTAAGGTCTTCCTCATTGGGAACCACTGCCTCTTCCTCTTTTCCAAGTTCGGCCACGCCAGGTATGGTTATGGCCTTGCACTCTCTTTTTAGATTCTCTTCTGTATTGCTTGGGAGAGTACTTGGAGGAGTTTTAGTAACTCTTTTACTCAGCTGACCCACTTGTGCCTCCAAATTTCTGATAGAGGACCTTGTTTCATTCATGAAACTGAGTGGCCTTAGATAGATCAGAGACTATGCTTGCTAAGCCAGAGAGGCTCTGCTCAAAATTCTCTGTCTATTGTAGAGAAGATGATGGAAAAGGTTTGTTGTTGCCAAACCTATTTCTCCCACCCTTATTGTTGTTGAATCCTTGTTGAGGTTTCTGTTGATCCTTCCATGAGAAATTTGGATGATTTCTCCATGAAGGATTATAGGTGTTTCCATAGGGTTCTCCCATGTAATTCACTTCTTCCATTGTAGGTTTTTCAGGGTCATAAGCTTCTCCTTCATAGGAGGCGTCTTTAGCACTACCGGATGCAGCTTACAATCCAGTCAGATTCTGAGAAATCAGATTGACATACTGAGTCAATATTTTGTTCTGAGCCAATATGGCTTTCAGAGTATCAATCTCAAGAACTCCTCTCTTTTGAGTCGTCCCATTATTCATAGGATTTCTTTCAGAAGTGTATGTGTACTGGTTATTTGCAACCATCTCAATGAGTTCTTGGGCTTCTACAAGTGTTTTTAGATGAAGGGATCCACCAGCAAAAAGGTCCAATAACATTTTTGACATTTTAGACAGACCATCATAGAATATACATATGATGCTCCATTCTGTAAACATGTCAGAAGGACACCTTTTGGTTAATTGCTTGTATCTCTCCCAAGCTTCATAGAGGGGTTCACCTTCTTTCTATCTGAAGGTTTGGACGTCAACTCTGAGCTTGCTCATCTTTTGAGGTGGAAAGAATTTGGTCAAGAAGGCATTGACCAACTTTTCCCAAGAGTTTAGGCTTTATTTAGGTTGTGAGTCCAACCATGTCCTAGCTCTGTCTCTTACAGCAAAGGGGAAAAACATAAGTCTGAAGACCTAGAGATCAACCCCATTGGTCTTAACAGTATCACATATCTGCAAGAATTTAGCTAAGAACTGATGAGGATCTTCTGATGGAAGTCCATGAAACTTGCAGTTCTGCTGCATTAGAGAAACTAATTGAGGCTTAAGCTCAAAGTTATTTGCTCCAATGGAGATGCTTCTTGATGACAAGTCATCATATACCCATTTTTCAAGCTAATTTCACTTGTTTTGTTAGCATTTATGCACTTTCTTGCATCCTAAGTAAGTGATTTGGAGTGAAAATGCATAACTTCTTTAAATCAAGCAACCACCATGAATTTAATGTTAATCATTGAGGTTTGAGATAATTTTAATTGCATTTTAATTGATTTATAAGCCTCTTGAATTTAGTGATACTTTGAGTGGTTGTTTGGTTTATTATAGGTGAAGAAAAGAAAAGAAAATGAAAAGCGTGGCCTAAGAAGCGTGACACAAGAAAAGGAAAGCGTGGCAAAAAAGGAGAGAAGCGTGTCGCAACTAATGAGGGAGGCAACCTTGCCCTCCACAAGGGCAGACTGCCCTCTAGGAGAGCAACATTAGATGACCAAGCAAGCATAGGCAACCCTGCCCTGCCCACTCCAAGGGCAGAGCACAAAATAGTGCCTTGGAGCCAAGAGAAGCAAACTCTGCCCTGCCCTTGTGGAGAGCAGAATCGGGCACCTCAAGGAAAGAAATCAAG
>NC_029773.3:58704622-58705085 GCF_000817695.3 Arachis duranensis
ACTCTACTTTCATGCTAAATGTAGCCCAAAATTTGAGTGTCAACCTTCTGCTTCAATATGGACTACTATACATCATTGGAAAGCTCTTGATGTCTATTTTCTAATGCCACTGGAATCACCTCAATTGGATATTCCTAGCTCAAGTTATGGTTCCTCAAAGAAGGTAAGGTCAAGCTGCCAAGTTGTTGCCAAGTTGTTGTGAATAACGCACCTTCAACCCCAAGTTGGCAACGTGCCCATGCATCACTCTCCCAAGGCAAGGACTTGGGGCTGGCGTTGTTGCAAAACACGCCCCCCTTGTGGCACGTTGGCAACGTGCTCGACCCACACCCCAAAGCCAATCTCTAGCTTTCTTGAATTTCACTTCATGTTCTTGTTTTTAGGGCTTAAAGATGACTCTGGTTTGGCTTCAATTTTGTCCTCCACCATAGACTATTATATATGGTTGGAAAGCTCTGAATGT
>NC_029773.3:58706103-58706964 GCF_000817695.3 Arachis duranensis
AGCAAGCATAGGCAACTCTGCCCTGCCCACTCCAAGGGCAGAGCACAAAATGGTGCCTTGGAGCCAAGAGAAGCAAACTCTGCCCTGCCCTTGTGGAGAGCAGAATCGGGCATCTCAAGGAAAGAAATCAAGAAAAAAAGGTCACCCATGCATGCCACAAGGTTCGAACAAAGAACCATGAGGAAGCTAAGCCTTGAGACCCACTACCGTGCCAAGAAGCCAAAAAAATAAAATAGCGTGTTTGCACTCTCCCAAGTTCGAACCCGAGACGTGAAGGAAGGACCATGCCCTGCCCTTGGCGCGGGCAGGGCAGCAATTGAACTAGGTGCACCAATTTTGAAAGCTGGCGCACCAACTTTGCTTCCTGGCGCACCAACTTCCTCGTCCTGGCAGCATCTGGCGCGCGCGTTCCTTCCCTGGCGCACCAACCCGTTCCTGCCCTGCCCTTGGCGCGGGCAGGGCAGCGTTCAGCATCAATCCACACCTTAGCACATGATCCTTGAACCAATTTTTTTCTGCTTATTTCTTTTTCCTTCTTTTTTCTTTCCCTTTTTTTTTTCAATTAAGCTCGAAATCTTGTCTTAAGGCGGCTCTTTAGCATAAGCTTTCAATCAACAATCCCAAACCAGTTGGTTCAAGTTGTTAAGTGTTGAGACACTCTTAAAGATTTACTCACCCAAGCCTCTTTCCTTAACACATTCAGTCACAGGCATATAACATTGAAACTTTGTTTGGATAGTGGTGTCCAGCACCTCTTTGGGTTGCTAAATGTTCTGTTATAGAGCTACTCTTGATTGTGGGTTTTCAATCGATAATCCCGAGTTAGTTAACTCAAGGTACCGGGTGATGAAGCACCACTCG
>NC_029773.3:58711703-58711864 GCF_000817695.3 Arachis duranensis
TTGTGGTACCCTTGATAAGTGATCAGCAACTTGATTTTCACTGCCCTTTCTATCTTTGATCTCAATGTCAAACTCTTGTAGTGGTGCCTCTTCTTTGGTAGCTTCACTTGGTTCCTTTGATGCTTCCAACTTGTTCCCTTCTTGGTCCTTGATGTTATGGA
>NC_029773.3:58711964-58712287 GCF_000817695.3 Arachis duranensis
TGTGGGAACCATCTCGGAGCTCGGGCATTGTCCAAAAAGGTAGTCCGAGCCGGGTTCTACTGGCCGACCTTGCAAAAAGACTCAACGGAATTCGTGAAAATATGCCCCCCTGCCAAAAACACGCCAATTTCCACAAGGCACCACCAGAAGACCTTATCAACATCACCGCACCATGGCCCTTCGCAAAATGGGGACTTGACCTGCTCGGCCCGTTCCCCCAAGGACCGGGGCAAGTCAAATACCTCATAGTAGGGGTCGACTACTTCACAAAGTGGATCGAAGCTGAACCCTTAGCCACCATTACGGCTCAGAAAAGCCGCAAA
>NC_029773.3:58713351-58714798 GCF_000817695.3 Arachis duranensis
CCAAGGCGCATTAATTTATGCTCGGCAAAACGCAAAAAATCATTTGTCAAGAGACCACACAAGGTCGGCAAAGATGAAGCGACGAGGTTCAAATTAATGTGAGAAGTTATAAAGTAACTCTGAAAAGGCTCAAAAGGCCAAATAAAAGAGATTACAAAAATAACTTAAAAGGCCGACCAACAACAAGGTCGGACCCAACAAAAGGAGGTACTCGAAACGCCCGAAGTCCGAGAAAGAGCCCGGATCCAAAGAAAGAAGCCTTAAAACGGCGAAAACAAAGATTTCGAAAACGCTTACCAGAAAGTTGCTATACAACTAAAAAGTACAAGCGAAAAAACGAAAACAAAGATTTCGAAAACGCTTACTAAAAAGTTGCTATACATAAACAACTAAAAAGTACAAGCGAAAGAACGAAATCAAAGGAAGTTCGGAAAATGCTTACTAAAAAAGTTGCTTTACAAAAAGCAACTAAAAAGTACAAGCAAAAGAACGAAAGCAAAGGAAGTTTCGAGACGCTAGCTAAAAAGTTGTTATCCGAAAACAACTAAAAAGCACAAAAGCGGAAACAAAAAAGTCAAAACGCGAACAAAAACACCGCATAATAAAGTTACTTCAAGTAGCTAAATAAAGCAAAAGGTGTCCAAAGCGTTCACAGAAACATTCCAAAAACAAAAAAGCCCACAAGCCGGGCAAAACACCAAAAAGATTACAGAGGATCAAGGTCCTTTCCGGACTCCACATCAACAGCAGGCTGCGGAGGAAACATAGAGATCGGGACTGCATCGACGGCAACGTCATCCCGGTTTGGAACCTCCACACCAGACCCATCCCCGACCAAAGGTGAAGTCGGGTTCTCAATCGGAACTTTGGGGTCGGACATCGGAACCTCATCCTCGGTAGGGGCAGGAACAATCTTTCCCTCCACAACAATGTTATCCGTACTGAATAAGCTCAGATCCAGGTCGGGAGCAAGAACCCGAACCTGAGCCCTCAAATTTTCGAACATAGCATCCATACCCTTGGCCACATGACCTTCCAGTTCGTAAAACTCGTCCTGCGCGGATTGCAACTTCTCCTTCGTCTCCACAAGCTCGGCATATAGCCGAGTATAATTCTCTGTAGCCGCCTTCGCCATCTCCTCAGACGTCTTCGCTGCCACCACAGCCGCGGTAGCTCTTGTTTTCTCTTTCTCCAAAGAGGCCTCCAGCTCAGTAATCCTGGCAGCCTTCAGTTGACTAATCTTATCAAGCTCGGACTGAGCCTTCTCAAGTCGGGAGCTGGTCGCCCCAAGGGGGGATTTCCTGAACTCCCGGGCAATAGCGGCATGAAGACTAGCCATCCGGACGCAGCTCCGCGCCATATACTGAAAATGATGCTCCATAGACACATCATCAGTAGAAATAAAGGTCTGAGGGAGAATATGCTGTTCAATCCAACCAAGAGCATC
>NC_029773.3:58716125-58718240 GCF_000817695.3 Arachis duranensis
TTTGTTCATACCCTGACCGAGCTCCCCAAATCGGCAAGTTCATAGGAGGTCCGACCTCGCCCTAAGGCCCACGCCTAAAGGTCGGACCTCGGAACATAAAGCAAAGAAGGCCCATCAAAAGGAACACAGCCCAAACCCTAAAGGCCGAAAAGGCCTAGGAAAGGCGGTTCCACAAAAGATAAAGATAAGACTCCCAAAAAGATAAAGATAAGATAAGAATATCTTATCCAGGGAAGATCACGGCCAAACTATTATAAATACACTGGAGCACCCAGGTATAACTCATACTCTAATTCTACTCAATATCTGCTTGGACCCATGCTAACTTAAGCATCGGAGTGTCATTGCAGGTACAACCACCAACCACTCCTCATATCAAGCTCGGGTCCCTGACCCCCACCTCGGGCCTCACCAAGACGTCCGAGCTACTCGTTTCAGGTAACCCTCGGAACAAAATTCTTTTCAAATCTTTTTAAGCTCATCATATCTTCTTTTCAAAATTCAGATTTATCTTTTTCAAATATCTTTCATAACCTTTCAAATTTTAAATTATATCTTTTTCCTATCATACTTATCTTTTACAAATCTTATCTTATAACTTATCTTTTTCAAAATTTTCGAAAACCTACCCCCCCTTCCCTTTAAATCCACATTTGGCCTCCCTCCTCTCCTCCACCATTCGAAATTGGTTCTCCTTCTATCCCTCTCCTTTCCTTTCTTTTGCTTGAGGACAAGCAAACCTCTAAGTTTGGTATGTTTATCCGTGATCACTAAACCAATACCCACTAAGATCATGGCTCCTAAGGGAAAACAAACCACTCCAAGAGACAAGTAAGAGAATATTCCAAAACCACTTTGGAATCAAGGGAAGTTCTTAACCAAAGAACATTCAGACCATTACTACAAAATAATGGGTCTAGGGTCAGTGATCCCGGAAGTTAAATTTGATCTGAAAGAAGATGAATATCTGGAGATCCAAGAGTAATTTCGAAACAAGAGCTAGGAAATCCTAGCTAATCCTGAAACAAAGGTGGGAAGAAATATGTGATAAACCACTATTTTATGGTTTATATTGTGTTTAATTGCGTGGTTTTATCATGATCCTTACCCACTTATTCATTAATTTAGCATGCATTTATATTTTCTTCCTGAAATTATTACATGGTTGAAAACTGCTTCCTAGAGACTTTTTTTATTATGCATTTTAGTTCTCCTTTATCCCATTCGATGCCGTAATCTGTGTGTTAAGTGTTTCAAGCTTTATAGGGCATGGATGAGTTGGAGAGTAGAAAGGAAGCTAGCAAAAAAATGGAAGGAACACAAAAAATTGAGGAGACAACCAGTGAGAAGTGACGCGGCCGCATGGCTCACTGATGAGAGGATAATTTATACGCTTTTTGGCATTGTTTTTAGGTAGTTTTTAGTAAGTTCAAGCTACTTTTAGGGATGTTTTCATTAGTTTTTATGTTAAATTCACATTTCTGGACTTTACTATGAGTTTGTGTGTTTTTCTGTGATTTCAGGTAATTTCTGGCTGAAATTGAGGGACTTGAGCAAAACTCTGAAAAAGGCTGACAAAAAGGACTGCTAATGCTGTTGGAGTCTGACCTCCCTGCACTCGAAATGGATTTTCTGGAGCTATAGAACTCCCAATGGCACGCTCTCAACGGCGTTGGAAAGTAGACATCCAGAGATTTCCAGCAATATATAATAGTCCATACTTTATTCGGAAATTGACGACGTAACTTGGCATTGAACGCCAAGTACATGCTGCTGTCTAGAGTTAAACGCCAGAAACACGTTATGATCCGGAGTTGAACGCCCAAAACACGTTATAACTTGGAGTTCAACTCCAAGAGAAGCCTTAGCTCGTGGATAGATCAAGCTCAGCCCAAGCATACACCAAGTGGGCCCCGGAAGTGGATTTATGCATCAATTACTTACTTATGTAAACCCTAATAGCTAGTTTAGTATAAATAAGACTTTTTACTAGTGTATTAGTCATCTTTTGACAGTTTAATCTTTTGACTTTGTAGTCTTTGATCATTCGGTCTCTTGATCATTCAGGGGGCTGGCCATTCGGCCATGCCTGAACCTTTCACTTATGTATTTTCA
>NC_029773.3:58718331-58718600 GCF_000817695.3 Arachis duranensis
GTACCTCAAGTTTCAATACAATTACTATTACTTTCTATTCAATTCTCTTTTATTCTTATTCCAAGATATACGTTGCACTTCAACTTGATGAATGTGATGATCCGTGACACTCATCATCATTCTCACTTATGAACGCGCGTGATTGACAACCACTTCCGTTCTACTCTAGGCCAGGCGCATATCTCTTAGATTCCCCAACAGAATCTTCGTGGTATAAGTTAGATAGATGGCGGCATTCATGAGAATCCGGAAAGTCTAAACCTTTTCTA
>NC_029773.3:58718747-58722708 GCF_000817695.3 Arachis duranensis
AACCTGATTGAGAACCGACAGATGATTAGCCGTGCTGTGACAGAGCATAGGACCATTTTCATTGAGAGGATGGGATGTAGCCATTGACAACAGTGATGCCCTACATACAGCTTGCCATGGAAAGGAGTAAGAAGGATTGGATGAATGTAATAAGAAAGTAGAGATCCAAGAGGAGCACAACATCTCCATACGCATATCTGAAATTCCCACTATTGATTTACATAAGTATTTCTATCTTATTTTATTTTCTGTTTAATTATTAATTTTCGAAACCCAAAACCATTTAATCTGCCTAACTGAGATTTACAAGGTGACCATAGCTTGCTTCATACCAACAATCTCTGTGGGATCGACCCTTACTCACGTAAGGTATTACTTGGACGACCCAGTACACTTGCTGGTTAAGATGAACGGAGTTGTGTCCACACATAATCAATAGCCATTAAATAAATCTCATGCAAATACAAAGAGGATTACAATTTCGTCCACCATCTACCCCTACTATGAGGAACTGTGATCACAATTTCGTTCACCAAGTTTTTGTCGCCGTTGCCGGGGATTGTTCGAGTATGGACAACTGACGGTTCATCTTGTTGCTCAGATTAGGTAATTTTTCTTTCAAAATCTTTTTCAAAATTTTTCTTTTCTTTTTCATTTTTCCAAACTTTATTTTCGAAAAAAAATTAATAAAGATCCAAAAAAATTAATAAAATCATAAAAATAAAAAATATTTTGTGTTTCTTGTTTGAGTCTTGAGTCAATTTTTAAGTTTGGTGTCAATTGCATGATTTAAAATTTTTTTTCTTGCATTTTTCAAAAATCTCATGCATTCATAGTGTTCTTCATGATCTTCAAGTTGTTCTTGACAAGTCTTCTTGTTTGATCTTGATGATTTCTTGTTTTGTGTTGTTTGTTGTTTTTCATATGCATTTTTTGTTTGTTAGAGTCCATGCATTCAAGATTTCTAAGTTTGGTGTCTTGCATGCTTTCTTTGCATCAAAAACTTTTCAAAATTATGTTCTTGATGTTCATCATGATCTTCAAAGTGTTCTTGGTGTTCATCTTGACATTCATAGTGTTCTTGCATGCATCTTGTGTTTTGATCCAAAATTTTTATATTTTGGGTCATATTTGTGTTTTTCTCTCTCATAATTAAAAATTCAAAAATAAAAAAAAATATCTTTTTCCTTATTTTTCTCATAAATTTCGAAAATTTGAGTTGACTTAGTCAGAAATTTTCAAAATTAGTTGTTTCTTACAAGTCAAGTCAAATTTTCAATTTTAAAATTCTTATCTTTTCAAAATCTTTTTCTTATCTTTATATCATATTTTCGAAAATTAGCTAACAATTAATGTGATTGATTCAAAAATTTGAAGTTTGTTACTTTCTTGTTAAGAAAGGTTCAATCTTTAAGTTCTAGAATCTTATCTTGTAGTTTCTTGTTAGTGAAGTAAGTAATTTTAAAATTTTTTGAATTATATCTTTTTATCTTTTATCTTATCTTTTTCAAAAATTTTATCTTTTTCAAAATTTGATTTCAAAATATCTTATCTAACCTCTTATCTTCTTATCTTTTCAAATTTGATTTTAATATCTTTTTCAATCAACTAACTAACTTTTTGTTTGTTTCCTATCTCTTTCAAAACCAACTAACTACCTATCCCTCTCTAATTTTCGAAAATACTTCTCTCTTTTTCAAAAATTCCTTTTTGTTTTAAATTTTAATTTTAATCTTATCTTATCTCTAATTTTCGAAAATTACTAACACCTTTTTAAAATTATTTTCGAATTCCCCCTCTCTTTTCTTATTCTATTTAATTATTTATTTACTAACACCTCTCTTCACCTCTCTTCATCTAAAGATCCGAACCCAATCTATCCCTTGAGTTTGGATTCTTCTTCACTCTTCTCTCCTTTCTTCTTCTACTAACATAAAGGAATCTCTATACTGTGACATAGAGGATTCCTCTTTCTTTTCTTGTTTTCTTCTCTTTCATATGAGCAGGAACAAAGATNTCTTCTCTTTCATATGAGCAGGAACAGGGAAAAGGGCACTCTTGTTGAAGTTGATCCAGAACCTGAAAGGATTCTGAAGAGAAAATTAAGAGAAGCTAAATTACAACAATCCAGAGATAACCTTTCAGAAATTTTCGAACAGGAGAAGGAGATGGCAGCCGAAAATGAAAATAATAATAATAATAATGCAAGGAGAATGCTTGGTGACTTCACAAAGCCAACGTCCAAATTTGATGGAAGAAGCATCTCCATTCCTGCCATTGGAGCCAATAATTTTGAGCTGAAACCTCAGCTAGTTGCCTTAATGCAACAAAACTGCAAGTTTTATGGACTTCCTTCTGAAGATCCTTATCAGTTTTTAACTGAGTTCTTGCAGATCTGTGAGACTGTAAAGACGAATGAAGTTGATCCTGAAGTCTACAGACTCATGCTTTTCCCTTTTGCTGTAAGAGACAGAGCTAGAATATGGTTGGATTCACAACCTAAGGATAGCCTGGACTCCTGGGATAAGCTGGTCAATTCCTTCTTGGATAAATTCTTTCCTCCTCAAAAGCTGAGCAAGCTGATGACTACGCATCATGTTATGTTTTTCTATGCTTTTTCATATAAAAATCAATTCATAATGCTTAATTATGGGAGTGTTTTGGTGATTAAATTGAATATTGCTTTGATTGCTTGAGTTAATAAATTTTGTAGGAAATTATGGAAAATGAAGCAATAAAAGCACTAATAGAGGAAGCACACTCCCAAGGTGGCAAAAAGTTGGAAACAAACTCAAAGAGAAGCAAAGAGGATTTGCAACCCTGACCTCTTCACACTCCAACAAGAATAACTCGAGCTACAAAGCTCCAAATGAAGTGATCTCAGTGTCATTAGAAAGTAGACTTCTAGAGCTTTCCAACCATATATAACACTTTATAGTTGACACTGATTTGAGGGGACAAATTGCTATTCGTTTAGCTTCACAATTTCAGCGTAAAACAAGTCCCTGCAGTTCGCCAGACTGACCTCTTCACCTTCAAAAGATCATAACTTGGGCTAGAGAAGTCCAATTGACATGCTTCCAGCGGCGTTGGAAAGCTGAGATCTAGGGCTTTCCAAAGATATATAATAGTCTATAGTGGACATTCAATTTGGAGACCCAAACAGACCAATACTTCAGCGTGTAAGGTTTTTCCAAACCTTCAAAAGCCCAAAATGCCACTTCAATGACACTCCACATTGGGCCACTTCCAAATACTCCAATCCCTTCATTTATTCTTCAATGTTTCAAGCTTCTATGAAGGGAGTTAAAAGTTCACAAGCCCAAGTCAAGCCACAAGTAACAATCAATCAAGGCCACAAGAATCATCTAGAAGTAATTAGGAAATTTGCATTTGATTGTAATTTCATTTGAATTTGTAATTTAGGTAGCTTATAAATAGGGCCTTAGATTCAACATTTGAGAGACACCATGGAGGGGTGGAGGTGACTCCACTCCCCTTTCACTCTCATTCTCTTCTCTTCTTCCATTTTCTTTCATTCACACTTTAGTAAATATTTTTGTTATGATGAGTGATGGGTAAATTTTGGTTGAGACAAAGATCTCTCCCAAAATAACACCAATCTAACCGGCAAGTGCACCGGGTCGCATCAAGTAATAAAAACTCACGGGAGTGAGGTCGATCCCACAGGGATTGAAGGATTGAGCAATTTTAGTTTAGTGGTTGATTTAGTCAAGCGAATCAAGATTTGGTTGATTGATGGGTAACTTGCAGAATTTAAATTGCATTGAAAGTAAAGAGAACAAGAATTAAATTGCTGAATCTTAAAGAGCAAGAAAGTAAATGGCAGAAACTTAAAGAGCAAGTAATGTAAATTGCAAGAATCTTAAATGACAAGAAATGTAAATGGCTTGAAATGTAAAGGGGATTGGGACTTGGATTTGCAGGAATTAAACAAAGA
>NC_029773.3:58724314-58725686 GCF_000817695.3 Arachis duranensis
AGGAGCTGTGATAGATGTCAACAGAGGTGAATTAGTCCTTCAATTGAATGGGGACTACCTTGTGTTTAAGGCACAAAGCCATCCCTCTGTGACAAAAGAGAGTAAGCATGAAGAGCTTCTCTCAGTTCAGAGTCAAGAAGAGCCCCCACAGTCAAACTCTAAGTTTGGTGTTGTGAGGCCACAACCAAACTCTAAGTTTGGTGTTAAGATCCCATATCCAAACTCTAAGTTTGGTATTGGGACTATACAACATTGACCTGATCACCTTAGTGGCTCCATGAGAGCCACAGTCAAGCTATTGACATTAAAGAAGCGCTTGTTGGGACGCAACCCAATTTTATTTATCTAATTTTTCTTTTATTTTATTCTATTGTTATTTTGTGTTTTATTAGGTACATGATCATGTGGAGTCACGAAAAAAAATCATAAAAATTAAAAACAGAAGCAAGAACAGCAAAAAAAAAATCGCACCCTGGAGGAAGCACAGGCTGGCGTTCAACGCCAGTAAGGTGCATCTGGCTGGCGTTCAACGCCAGAACAGAGCATGAATCTGGCGCTGAACGCCAGAAACAAGCAACATTCTGGCGCTGAACGCCAGGAATGTGCCTAGAGGACAAAGCTGGCGCTGAACGCCAGTAACAAGCATGAAACTGGCGTTCAACGCCAGAAACATGCTTTACATGGGCGTTGAATGCCCAAAATGTGCACCACTCGGCGTTTAAACGCCAGAATGGTGTGCAAAGGCATTTTACATGCCTATTTGGTGCAGGAATGGAATTCCTTGACACCTCAGGATCTGTGGACCCCACAGGATCACCTCAGGATCTGTGGACCCCACAGGATCCCTACCTAACATATTCCCTCCTTACCTCCTAATCCTATTTTGTGATGAGTATTCCCCATGTCACACTTCCCAACACTCTTCACCAATCACCTCAATCCCTCTTCCCAATCACCCCCTTCACCACTCACATCCATCCACTCTTCCCCATAAACCCCACCTACCTTCAAAAATTCAAAACTATTTTCCCACCCATTCCCACCCTAAATGGCCGAACATACACTCTCCCCTCTCCCTATATATACCCTTCCTTTCTACTTCATTTTCACACAACACAACCCCCTCTTCTTCACCTTGGCCGAACCTAAATCTCCCCCTCTCTACCATATTCTCTTCTTCTTCTTATTCTCTTCTTTCTTCTATTGCTCAAGGACGAGCAATATTTTAAGTTTGGTGTGGTAAAAGCATAGGCTTTTTTGTTTTTCCATTACCATCAATGGCACATAAGGCCGGAGAATCCTCTAGAAAAAGAAAAAGGAAGACAAAGGCTTCCACCTCCGAGTCATGGGAGATGGAAAGATTCATCTCCAA
>NC_029773.3:58725726-58729660 GCF_000817695.3 Arachis duranensis
CCATCAAGACCACTTCTATGAAGTTGTAGCCAAGAAGAAAGTGATCCCTGAGGTTCCTTTTATGCTCAAGAAGAATGAGTATCCGGAGATCCGACATGAGATCCGAAGAAGAGGTTGGGAAGTCCTAACCAACCCCATGCAACAAGGAATCTTAATGGTTCAAGAGTTCTATGCCAATCCATGGATCACTAGGAACCATGATCAAAGTATGAACCCGAATCCAAAGAATTATCTCACAATGGTTCGGGGGAAATACTTAGATTTTAGTCCGGAAAATGTGAGGTTGGCGTTTCATTTGCCCATGATGCAAGGAGATGAACGCCCCTACACTAGAAAGGTCAACTTTAATCAAAGGTTGGACCAAGTCCTAATGGACATATGTGTGGAAGGAGCTCAATGGAAGAGAGACTCCAAAGGCAAGCCAGTCCAACTAAGAAGACTGGACCTCAAGCCTGTGGCTAGAGGATGGTTGGAGTTCGTTCAACGCTCCATCATTCCCACTAGCAACCGATCTGAAGTTACTGTGGATCGGGCCATCATGATTCATAGCATCATGATTGGAGAGGAAGTAGAAGTTCATGAGGTTATCTCCAATGAAATCTACAAAATAGCCGACAAGTCCTCCACCATGGCAAGGCTAGCTTTTCCTCACCTTATTTGCCATCTATGTTACTCAGCTGGAGTTATCATAGAAGGAGACATCTCCATTGAAGAGGATAAGCCCATCACGAAGAAGAGGATGGAGCAAGCAAGAGAGACCCTTCACGGTTCTCAAGAGATGCATGAGGAAACTCATCATCAAGAAATCCCTGAGATACCTCAAGGCATGCACTTTCCTCCTAACAACTATTGGGAGCAACTCAACACCTCCTTAGAAGATTTGAGCCACAATGTGAAACAATTAAGGGTGGAACATCATGAGCACTCCATCATTCTCCANNNNTGCATATTTTTTATCTTGTTGTTTATGAATGTTAAAATTGTTGGCTCTTGAAAGAATGATGAACAAAGAGAAATGTTATTGGTGATCTAAAAAATCATAAAATTGATTCTTGAAGCAAGAAAAAGCAGTGAAAAAGCAAAGGCTTGCAAAAAAAAAGTGGCGAAAAAAATAGAAAAAAAAGAAAAAGAAAAAAACAAGCAGAAAAAGCCAATAGCCCTTAAAACCAAAAGGCAAGGGTAAAAAGGATCCAAGGCTTTGAGCATCAATGGATAGGAGGGCCCAAGGAAATAAAATCCAGGTCTAAGCGGCTAAATCAAGCTATCCCTAACCATGTGCTTGTGTCATGAAGGTCCAAGTGAAAAGCTTGAGACTGAGTGGTTAAAGTCGTAATCCAAAGCAAAAAAGAGTGTGCTTAAGAGCTCTGGACACCACTAATTGGGGACTCTAGCAAAGCTGAGTCACAATCTGAAAAGGTTCACCCAGTTATGTGTTTGTGGCATTTATGTATCTGGTGGTAATACTGGAAAACAAAGTGCTTAGGGCCACGGCCAAGACTCATAAGTAGCTGTGTTCAAGAATCAACATACTTAACTAGGAGAATCAATAACACTATCCGAAATTCTAAGTTCCTAGAGAAGCCAATCATTCTAAACTTCAAAGGAAAAAGTGAGATGCCAAAACTGTTCAGAAGCAAAAAGCTACAAGTCCCGCTCATCTAATTAGAATTAATATTCATTGATATTTTAGAATTTATAGTATATTCTCTTCTTTTTATCCTATTTGATTTTCAGTTGCTTGGGGACAAGCAAAAATTTAAGTTTGGTGTTGTGATGAGCGGATAATTTATACGCTTTTTGGCATTGTTTTTAGGTAGTTTTTAGTAAGTTCAAGCTACTTTTAGGGACGTTAAACACCAGAAAAAAGAAACTTCTGGGTGTTTAATGCCAGATTGGCAGCATCCTGGGCGTTCAGAAAAATGCCCAGTGATAAAGGATTTTCTGGCGTTTAACGCCAGCCAAATGCTACAGCTGGGCGTTAAACGCCCAGAAGAAGCTACAAATGGGTGTTAAACGCCCAAAACATGCAGCATTTGGCGTTTAATGCTAGGATTGTGGGGAGGAGGTAAATTCATTTTTCACTTCAAATTTTTTCCATTTTTCATGTTTCAATTCATGATTTCTTGCATAAACATGTTACAAACTCTCATCTTTCAACTTCAATTCCAAAAATTTTTAATCCTAAACTTTTTTCTTAATTCTTCTTCAAAATCTTTTCAAACCTTTTTCAAAACTCAATTATCTTTTTAAATTCTTTTCAAATCTTTTTAAATTCTTTTCAAATCTTTTTAAAATCATCATATCTTCTTTTCAAAATTTAGATTTATCTTTTTCAAATATCTTTCATAACCTTTCAAATTTTAAATTATATCTTTTTCCTATCATACTTATCTTTTACAAATCTTATCTTATATCTTATCTTTTTCAAAATTTTCGAAAACCCACCCCCCTTCCCTTTCAATCCACATTTGGCCTCCCTCCTCTCCTCCACCATTCGAAATTGGTTCTCCTTCTATCCCTCTCCTTTCCTTTCTTTTGCTTGAGGACAAGCAAACCTCTAAGTTTGGTGTGTTTATCCATGATCACTAAACCAATACCCACTAAGATCATGGCTCCTAAGGGAAAACAAACCACTCCAAGAGACAAGTAAGAGAATATTCCAAAACCACTTTGGAATCAAGGGAAGTTCTTAACCAAAGAACATTAAGACCATTACTACAAAATAATGGGTCTAAGGTCAGTGATCCCGGAAGTTAAATTTGATCTGAAAGAAGATGAATATCTGGAGATCCAAGAGTAATTTCGAAACAAGAGCTAGGAAATCCTAGCTAATCCTGAAACAAAGGTGGGAAGAAATATGTGATAAACCACTATTTTATGGTTTATATTGTGTTTAATTATGTGGTTTTATCATGATCCTTACCTACTTATTCATTAATTTAGCATGCATTTATATTTTCTTCCTGAAATTATTACATGGTTGAAAACTGCTTCCTAGAGACTTTTTTATTATGCATTTTAGTTCTCCTTTATCCCATTCGATGCCGTAATCTGTGTGTTAAGTGTTTCAAGCTTTATAGGGCATGGATGAGTTGGAGAGTAGAAAGGAAGCTAGCAAAAAAATGGAAGGAACACAAAAAATTGAGGAGACAACCAGTGAGAAGTGACGCGGCCGCATGGCTCACTGATGAGCGGATAATTTATACGCTTTTTGGCATTGTTTTTAGGTAGTTTTTAGTAAGTTCAAGCTACTTTTAGGGATGTTTTCATTAGTTTTTATGTTAAATTCATATTTCTGGACTTTACTATGAGTTTGTGTGTTTTTCTGTGATTTCAAGTAATTTCTGGCTGAAATTGAGGGACTTGAGCAAAACTCTGAAAAAGGCTGACAAAAAGGACTGCTGATGCTGTTGGAATCTGACCTCCCTGCACTCGAAATGGATTTTCTGGAGCTACAGAACTTCAAATGGCGCACTCTCAACGGCGTTGGAAAGTAGACATCCAGAGCTTTCCAGAAATATATAATAGTTTATACTTTATTTGGAAATTGACGACTTAACTTGGCGTTGAACGCCAAGTACATGCTGCTGTCTAGAGTTAAACGCCAGAAACACGTCATGATCCGGAGTTGAACGCCCAAAACACGTTATAACTTGGAGTTCAACTCCAAGGGAAGCCTCAGCTCGTGGATAGATCAAGCTCAGCCTAAGCATACACCAAGTGGGCCCCGGAAGTGGATTTATGCATCAATTACTTACTCATGTAAACCCTAGTAGTTAGTTTAGTATAAATAAGACTTTTTACTAGTGTATTAGTCATCTTTTGACAGTTTAATCTTTTGACTTTGTAGTCTTTGATCATTCTGTCTCTTGATCATTCAGGGGGCTGGCCATTCGGCCATGCCTGAACCTTTCACTTATGTATTTTCAACAGT
>NC_029773.3:58729861-58733677 GCF_000817695.3 Arachis duranensis
CGTGATTGACAACCACTTCCGTTCTACTCTAGGCCGGGCGCATATCTCTTAGATTCCCCAACAGAATCTTTGTGGTATAAGTTAGATAGATGGCGGCATTCATGAGAATCCGGAAAGTCTAAACCTTGTCTGTGGTATTCCGAGTAGGATTCTGGGATTGAATGACTGTGACGAGCTTTAAACTCCTGAAGGCTGGGCGTGATGACAAACGCAAAAGAATCAAGGGATTCTATTCCAACTTGATTGAGAACCGACAGATGATTAGCCGTGCTATGACAGAGCATAGGACCATTTTCACTGAGAGGATGGGATGTAGCCATTGACAACGGTGATGCCCTACATACAGCTTGCCATGGAAAGGAGTAAGAAGGATAGGATGAATGTAATAAGAAAGTAGAGATCCAAGAGGAGCACAGCATCTCCAAACGCCTATCTGAAATTCCCACTATTGATTTACATAAGTATTTCTATCTTATTTTATTTTCTGTTTAATTATTAATTTTTGAAACCCATAACCATTTAATCTGCCTAACTGAGATTTACAAGGTGACCATAGCTTGCTTCATACCAACAATCTCTGTGGGATCGACCCTTATTCACGTAAGGTTATTACTTGGACGACCCAGTACACTTGCTGGTTAGTTGAACGAATTTGTGACTTTAAATAGAGCCAATTATTAAATTTCATACAAGTACAAAGAATATGGATCACAATTTCATCCACCACTCACGCGTTCGCGCGAAAGAGGAGAAATCGCAGTGACGCGGCCGCATGGCTCACGCGACCGCGCGGAATGGAAAAGCACAAGTGACACGGAGGCGTGGACGACGCGAACGCATGGCAAGGAAAAACGCGAATGACGCGTCCGCATAGACGACGCGATAGCGTGACGTGCGCGATCTGCATAATCTGCAAAATTCGCTGGGGGCAATTCCGAGCCCTATTTTGACACAGTTTTCGGCCCAGAACAACAGATTAGAGCCAGAGAACATGCAGAAACCAGAGAGAACAATTCATTCTGCACAGTTTTAGTTTTAGATCTAGTTTTTACTCCTCCTCTAGGTTTTTCTCTCTACATTCATAGTCTTTAGGATTTTTATTTTTCTATCACTTTTTGCATTGGGATACTGAGAAGAGTTATTACCTCATCAAGACTTCGTCATTCTTGTTTGTTTTCTTTACTTGGCTTTACTCTTCCATGTCCTTTGCTTTGTTAATTTTACCATTGGAATATTTTTAGGATTATTTAATACAAGGATTACTTTTATTTTTAATTGATTATTTTTTATTTTTATTTACAATGTCTTTCCTTAATTCCTTTTTATATGTTATGAATTTTACATTCATAATGAGCGAGTAGTTCCCTAACTTGATAGGGAGTTGATTGAAAGGAACCCTTAAGTTGGAAGGCTTGAAAGAAAGATTATAATTGGGTTATAGTTGGCTTGCCCTCTAGTCACTAATACCAACCCCTTTTAATTAAGTGGGTTGCAACTTGTGAACGGGCATAACATCCCAACTTGTTTGACTTTCCCTTACCTAGTAAGAGATAACTAAACAGGATAACCTTTAATTATCAATTAATCTAGAGAGTAATCCAACAACAGAGAGGCTTCCAACTAATCAACTCCCAGTCAAGGCTATTATTTACGTTATTCAAATTCTCCAATTTAATTCCCTCTTTACTCAACTCAAACCTTTTTGAAAACATCTGATTAATAAAATAGCACACCTTTCTGCAACTCGTTGGGAGACGACCTGGGATTCATACTCCCAGTATTTTAAATTTAAATTTCTGTGACACCTTTCTAAATTAATAAGTGGATTTCTGGTGAGTTAAGAACTATACTTGCAACGTATATATTTTAATAATTTTTAATTCACCAATTTCTGCCGCATCAATTTTTGGCGCCATTGCCGGAGAGTTGCAATAGAGTGCTAAAGTTATTAATTAGAATTTATTTATTTTCATTTTATTTTATTTTTGTCACTATGAACTGTACGTTTCTTTCGTTAAATGACGCGTTCACTTCCTGATCCAAGCTTGTCAGCATTTGACCCTGAGATTGAAAGAACTCTTTCACATATAAGGCAAGCTCGGCGTAGGCGACTCCTCTTTGAGGACGAACCTGAACCGTCATCTAAGGAAGAAACAAGCCCCCTCTCTACTAATCCAGTTCATTACGTGCAGGTGACATGGCAGTGCCCAGAAGAGTCACTATCCAGGAGGAAGGAGCCCCTGATTTTACGCTCTAACCATTCCAGGCGCACCACCCAGCAGTAGTTGTAGATTTTGAAATAAAGTCTTCACTACTCAACTTGATGCCCAAATTTCATGGCTTACCTGCTCAAGAGCCTATTAAGCATCTTAGGGATTTCCAGACCGCTTGTTCTACTGTTAAGCGTGATGGCACTAACGAAATCTCTATTCTATTGAAAGCCTTTCCGTTTTCTCTGGAGGGAAAGGCAAGAGAGTGGTACTACACTCAACCCAGAGCAATTGTTTTCGACTGGGATACACTTAGGAGAGAGTTTCTAGACAAATTCTTTCCAGCTGAAGTTGCCAATAAGCTAAGGAAGGACATGTCTATGATCGTTCAGGATGAATCTGAGACCCTCTATGAATACTTGGAACGCTTCAATACTCTTCGAGACGCATGTCCCCATCATATGATTGACAAGATAGTTTTGCTCGGTTACTTTACACAGGGTTTGAAATCTCAAGATAGGACCACACTGGAAGGTGCTTGCAATGGTTTAATAAAAAAGTACAAGACTACGGACGAAGCATGGCAGTTGATCAGAGACTTAGCTGACTCTACTAGGAATCATAGGCAGAGACAAAGTTAGTTAAAAACTGTTGCGGAGGTATCCACTAGTAAAGAGAATGCTGCTATAGCTCAGAGCTTATGTGAAATGACTAACTTGCTGAAGCAGATGCAACTGAATCAACAACAACCTCAGCAAGTTCAGCATTCTTTATACCGGGTATACCGGCAAGTATACCGGGTCGTATCAAGTAATAAGACTCACAAAGAGTGAGGTCGATCCCACGGAGATTGGTAGATTAAGCAACTTTAGTTAAATGGTAGATTTAGTCAAGCAAACATAGTTTTGATTTCATGAGCATTTTGATTTTTTGAATATAATTGCAAGAATGTAAATGACACAGAATGTAAAGAACTAGAAGATAGAAATAAAGTGAAAGTAAATAACGGAAACTTAAATTGCAAGAAACTTAAATGACATCAAAAGTAAATTGCAATAAAATAAAGTGCTGAATTCTAAAGAGCAAGAGAGTAAGAAATAAAGAAACAGAATGTAAATGGCAAGAATAATAAATTGCAAGAATGTAGAAGGGAATTGGGCAATGGGTTTTCAAACACTAAGAGCAAAAGAAATGAGAATTAATGATAGAGAGAGTCATTAGGGATCAGAGATGCTAGTTTTCATGAATTGATGTTAGTCAAATCTTCCTCAATCATGGGTATAGATCCATGGCAAGTGGGTGATTGAATCCCAATCTCTTGGTGATTCAATCTCTCTCAACATAAGCAATTGCCACTCTCGTGATCTAATTGTTCATGAGAAGAGATGAAGCTCAATTTTAATCCAGCCACACAATTCCCTTAATCTCAACCAAGGAGAGTTACATCTCACATACTAACTGTTCATACCCTGACCGGGCTCCTCCAACTCGGCAAAATCCATGAAAGGTCGGACCTCGTCCCAAAGGCCCACGCCTGAGGTCGGACCTCGGACAATAAAGCTAAGAAGGCCCATCAAAAGGAACGCAGCCCAAAACCTAAAGGCCG
>NC_029773.3:58734695-58735175 GCF_000817695.3 Arachis duranensis
AGCGATTCAACAGAGCCTGCCTGGACATACAACACTTGCCCACTGAAGCAGCCATCATGGGACTAGCAAACGGCCTAAAGGAGGGACCATTTAGCCAATCCCTATCCAAACGATACCCGACCTCCCTATACGAGGTGCAGGAGCGAGCAGCAAAATATATCAACATGGAGGAAACCTCCAAATTAAGAGACTCTTCTAGGAAGGAATCAACCCACCCACTCCGAGATAGAGATCGGGAACAGAGGAAGAAAGAAGAAACTAACTCGGACAAGCCACGGAAGTACCACAGTTACACCCCCCTCCGAGTCTCCTTGGTAGACATCTACAGAGAAGTATGCCACACCGAAAAGATCCCACCACCTCGACCGCTAAAACACAAGAGAGCGGGGAGAGATCGGTCCGAATACTGTGAATACCACAAACTCTACGGTCATTCTACTAACGACTGCTACGACCTAAAAAATGTTATAGAAAAGCTAA
>NC_029773.3:58735326-58736193 GCF_000817695.3 Arachis duranensis
AGGCACGTTCACATGATAAATGGAGGTTTTGCAGGTGGAGGAACATCCAGATCCTCGCGAAAAAGACACCTCAAAGAAGTCTATCATGTCCGAGAAGACAGTCCCCTACCCGAATTACCTCCTATCTCATTTACCCGAGAAGATGCTCAAGGGGTAATACCCGGGCACGACGATCCAATGGTAATCACCATCATCCTAGCAAACGCCAACTTACATCAAACCCTGGTTGACCAGGGAAGCTCAGCAGATATCCTGTTCAAAACGGCCTTCGACAAGCTCGGACTCCAAGAAAAAGAACTAAAAGCCTATCCCACCGACCTATTTGGGCTAGGGGATACCCCAATCCATCCCTTAGGATACGTCTCGCTACACACTACCTTTGGAAGAGGCGAGCAATCTAAAACATTAAGCATCGACTACATTATAGTCGACGTCGCTTCAGCATATAATGCCCTCATCGGGGCGACCAACCCTGAACAGACTGGCAGCTATAGTCTCGACCCCACACCTCTGTATGAAGTTCCCTACCGCAAAAGGAATCGCTACCCTAAAAGGCGACCAAAAACTAGCACGGCGATGCTACAACGAAAGCCTGAGCCTAAAGGGGAAAGAGGTCAACACAATAGAACTCGGACGAGTTCAAGCCCGAGAAGACCTTCGGCCACAACCAGAGGGAGAAACAGACAAAGTCCAGATCGGGAACACACCTGAAAAAATAACAAACATAGGAGCAAACCTCGAAGCAGGCCTAAAGGAGGAACTCATAACCCTCTTAAGGGAGAATTCCGACCTCTTCGCCTGGAAAGCCTCCGACATGCCAGGCATAAGCCCCGATCTGATGTGCCATAAGCTATCAGTATACCCGGG
>NC_029773.3:58736598-58737540 GCF_000817695.3 Arachis duranensis
AGACAGAAACTTGCTGACCGACCTCACCAGTGTCTTTGGCACCCTCAGAAAACACAACATGAGACTTAACCCGACAAAGTGCACCTTCGCCGCAGAAGCCGGAAAGTTCTTAGGCTTCATGCTGACTCAAAGGGGCATTGAAGCTAACCCGGACAAATGCCAAGCAATACTCAATATGAAGAGCCCGACGTGTGTCAAAGAAGTACAACAACTAAATGGAAGGCTAGCCGCCCTATCAAGATTTTTGGCAGGATCGGCGATAAAATCACTACCTCTCTACTCGCTCCTAAAAAAAGGGAAACCCTTCTTATGGACCCCGGAGTGCGAAAAAGCCTTCCAAGAATTCAAGGAGTTCCTCGGGCAACCACCAATCCTAACCCGACCTTTAAAAGGAGAAGAACTCGTACTATACCTCTCGGTTGGAAATCGAGCAGTCGCTTCAGCGTTAATACGAGAAAATGACCAAGGACAACACCCCATATACTTTGTAAGCAAAGCACTACAAGGAGCCGAATTAAAATATCAGAAGATAGAAAAATTCGCCTACGCCCTAGTGTTCACAGCTCGGAGGCTCCGTCCCTACTTTCAAGCCCACACCATCAAAGTCCGGACGAACCAACCCATGAGACACATCCTACAAAAAACAGACCTGGCAGGACGAATACTACAATGGGCGGTGGAACTGTCCGAGTTCGACCTCCACTATGAAGCCCGGACTGCCATAAAATCCCAGTATCTAGCCGACTTTATCGCAGAATACACGGAGAACCCTGGAACCCCACTCTCATGGAACCTATATGTCGACGGTCCTCAAACAAAACAGGAAGCGAAGCCGGGGTTATACTTGAAAGCGACCAAGGAACGCGGATAGAACTATCCCTAAAATTCGAGTTCCAGGCTTCGAACAACCAAGCCGAATACGAGGCCCTACTAGCAGGTCTG
>NC_029773.3:58737773-58738717 GCF_000817695.3 Arachis duranensis
CCCTCTCAAAGCTCGCCAGCACCAAGCCCGGAGGCAACAACCGAAGTCTCCTCCAAGAAACCTTACAATCTCCCTCCGTGTTAAGAGAGGAAGAAACGCTAAGTATATCCAACCAACAGCAAGGATGGATGACCCCCATACTCAACTACCTGAAGTCGGGAACTCTCCCCGCCGAAAGAAAAGAAGCTAAAAGGCTTGTAAAGGACGCCCAGAATTATACACTAATCCACGACGTGTTATACAGAAGAGGATTCTCAAACCCCCTCCTTAGGTGCGTTCCGACCTCAGAAACAAAGAGCGTCCTCGAGGAAGTCCACGGAGGTATGTGTGGGAACCATCTCGGAGCTCGGGCTTTATCCAAAAAAATAGTCCGAGCCGGGTTCTACTGGCCGACCTTGCAAAGAGATGCAACGGAATTTGTGAAAATATGCCCCCTGCCAAAAACACGCCAATTTCCACAAGGCACCACCGGAAGACCTTATCAGCATCACCGCACCATGGCCCTTCGCAAAATGGGGACTTGACCTACTCGGCCCGTTCCCCCAAGGACCGGGGCAAGTCAAATACCTCATAGTAGGGGTCGACTACTTCACGAAGTGGATCGAGGCTGAACCCTTAGCCACCATTACGGCTCAGAAAAGCCGCAAATTCCTATACAAAAACATTGTCACAAGGTTCGGAGTCCCCTACTCCATCACAACGGACAATGGAACACAGTTCACGGACACAAGCTTTCAGAACTTGGTAGCCGAACTAAAAATCAAACAGCAATTCACCTCAGTCGAGCACCCACAAGCCAATGGACAAGCAGAGGCCGCAAATAAAGTCATCTTGGCAGGGTTAAAACGAAGACTCCAAGAGGCCAAAGGGGCATGGGCCGAGGAGCTCCCCCAGGTACTATGGGCATATCGGACAACCCCGCACTCTACAACGGGAGAATCACC
>NC_029773.3:58738937-58740364 GCF_000817695.3 Arachis duranensis
ACAGCTAGAAAAATTTAACCCGAGGTGTACTCTTTTTCCCTACAAGGGTTTTTTAATGAGACACCCGGTTAAGTAAGGCACCCGACCTAGTCAAGGGTAAACACTCTGTAAATATTCTTTCTTTTTTAATACTAATTTTTCTATTTTTTCCTCATGATGAAACAAATCCTAGAAAGTACCCCGCCAAGGCGCATTAATTTATGCTCGGCAAAACGCATAAAATCATTTGCCAAAAGACCACACAAGGTCGGCAAAGATAAAGCGACGAGGTTCAAATTAATGTGAGAAGTTATAAAGTAACTCTGAAAAGGCTCAAAAAAAAAAAAGCCAAATAAAAAGAGATTACAAAAATAACTTAAAAGGCCGACCAACAACAAGGTCGGACCCAACAAAAGGAGGTACTCGAAACGCCCGAGGTCCGAGAAAAAGCCCGGATCCAGTGAAGGAAGCCTTAAAACGGCGAAAACAAAGATTTCGAAAACGCTTACTAGAAAGTTGCTATACAACTAAAAAGTACAAGCGAAAAAAACGAAAACAAGGGCCGACCAACAACAAGGTCGGACCCAACAAAGGGGAAGTTATAAAGTAACTCTGAAATGGCTCAAAAAAGCCAAATAAAAAGAGATTACAAAAATAACTTAAAAGGCCGACCAACAACAAGGTCGGACCCAACAAAAGGAGGTACTCGAAACGCCCGAAGTCCGAGAAAGAGCCCGGATCCAAAGAAAGAAGCCTTAAAACGGCGAAAACAAAGATTTCGAAAACGCTTACTAAAAAGTTGCTATACAACTAAAAAGTACAAGCGACAAAAAAAAAAAACGAAATCAAAAAGGGCACAGCAAAAGTTCCAAGCGCTAGCTAAAAAGTTGTTATCCAAAAACAACTAAAAAGCATAAAAGCGGAACAAAAAGTCAAAACGCGAACAAAAACACCGCATAAATAAGCTAAAAAGTTACTACAAGTAGCTAATAAGCAAAAAGATGTCCAAAGCGTTCACAGAAACCATCCACAAACAAAAGAGCCCACAGGTCGGGCAAAACACCAAAAATAAAGGATTACAGAGGATCAAGGTCCTTTCCAGACTCCACATCAACAGAAGGCTGCGGAGGAAACATAGAAATCGGGACTGCATCGACGGCAACGTCATCCCGGCTTGAAACCTCCACACCAGAGCCATCCCCGGCCAAGGGTGAGGTCGGGTTCGCAACCGGAATTTTGGGGTCGGACACCGAAACCTCATCCTCGTTGGGAGCAGGAACAATCTTTCCCTCCACAACAACGTTATCCGTACTAAATAAGCTCAGATCCAGGTCAGGAGCAAGAACTCAGACCTGAGCCTTCAAATTCTCAAACATAGCATCCATACCCTTGGCCACATGACCTTCTAGCTCGTAAAAATCATCCCGAGCAGATTGCAACTTCTCCTT
>NC_029773.3:58740681-58742652 GCF_000817695.3 Arachis duranensis
AGCTCTTGAGAGGTCTTCTGCTTCTTGGGAGGAGGACCCGAAGTCGAAAGAGGAGAAGAAGGAACAGGCCCAGAGGTCGGAGGATCTTGACTTATAGCTCGGAACTGGGGAGTCGGAATAGTCTTCGACCGAGTCTGAACACCCACAGTAGTCTTCTGCGGAGAAGATCGGGCAGAAGCCTCCCCGGCCTCGATATTCCGAGCAGCCACAGATTTCTTCGTCCGACGAAGGAACTTCATGGAATCTGCCTGAGAAGACATCTCTGCAAGAAAAAAAGATGAATCTCGGAAGAGGTCGGGAACTACCTAACTCGGAACGGAGAAGGCTTGGATCTCCCAACATTTTCTTCGTGTCCAAGTGAGGTGCCCGACCCCATAAACTGCTCACCACACCCACAAAGGCTTGCTCCACCTCATCTAGACTCTCAAAGGTATACTTAGCGGACACTACATTCTCCTGCCAACAAAGAGGAAAAGAGGGCTCCCCACTCTCATCTAGAAAGAAAGGTCGGACGTCTCCAGTAGCCCGGACCTTGAAATAAAAGTTCTTAAAATCGTGAAAGGACTCATCATACAGGGTACAAAACTTTCTTCCCTGGTTAGCCCTAAAAGAGACCCAAGATACCTTCCCTCCACCCGACCCCGGCTTCGTCAACACAAACAAGTAGGAAAAAAGAGAAATAGAGGGAGCAACGCCCAACAACTGACACAAAAGTTGAAACAGCTTTAAAAATGCCCAAGAATTTGGATGGAGCTGCGTAGGGGCAAGGTTACAAGACCATAACACCTCGGACTCCAGGTCGGTAAAAGGAAGTCGGACACTCAGCTTAGAGAAAAAACAATCATAAGCGTAAAAGAAGAGCTTCTCGGAACTATCTAAAGGCGGGAAGCAAACTCTCTCCTCGGAGTCCGGGGCTACTAGTTCATAATCCCTCTCAGACTCTCTATCTTCACATATGCTACATTGCCTACGAAACCTAGCTAAATACTCAGAATCTACCACAGAAGGGACTCTTAGAGGAACAGGATCTACCCAACCAAGACCACTTGGAATCTTGGTCGACATCGCTTGAAGAACCTTTCGAGACATAAAATTCTTGCCTACAAAGAAGAATACAACAGCAAGCAAAAATCACATAAAAGCAGACAGCGAAAACCTATTCAGCAAAGCAAGAAGCAAAGATCTTTTAGACGAAAATACAGCAACCCGGAGCAAAATACCAGAGAACAAAAAAGAGTCCCCCCCATGTACAAACAACTGGCGGCACCTCTTTTCGGGGCAACCCAGGCATAGAGAAAAAGAAACAAACAAAGAAGCCACACAAAAGAAACAGAAGCATATGCGCACAAGAAAAGAGATGGGAACAAACCTGGAAGAAAGAAACGAGGACGACGAGCTCCGAAGCAAGGAGAGCGGAACGGCGGCGCAGAGGAAACCCCGGAAAGAAACGCGGAAAAATTCGGGGAAGAAGAACAAAGAAAAAAGGAAGCAGTGCTCAAAAAAGGAAATGGCGAAAACTCAGAAAACAGGAAGGGAACAGAATAAACGAAGAAAAGGAGGAAAGGGGCAAATAAATAATGCCTTCACAAAAGCCCGAACGGAAATCGAGGAGAAACGGTAAAATGCAATAAATGCAGGAACGGCCATTTTTGAATTTTGAGAAACTACTATGCCCGAGCTCGACCTCCCAAAAAGGACGAACTCGGGCAGGGGCACTGTTCATACCCTGACCGGGCTCCTCCAACTCGGCAAAATCCATGAAAGGTCCGACCTCGTCCCAAAGGCCCACGCCTGAGGTCGGACCTCGAACAATAAAGCTAAGAAGGCCCATCAAAAGGAACGCAGCCCAAAACCTAAAGGCCGAAAAGGCCTAGGAAAGGCGGTTCCACAAAGATAGAGATAAAACTCCCAAAAGATAAGATAAGATAAGAATATCTTATCCAGGGAAGATCACGGCCAACTACTATAAAT
>NC_029773.3:58742739-58743755 GCF_000817695.3 Arachis duranensis
ACCCATGCTAACTTAAGCATCGGAGTGTCATTGCAGGTACAACCACCAACCACTCCACATATCAAGCTCGGGTCCCTGACCCCCACCTCGGGCCTCACCAAGACGTCCGAGCTACTCGTTTCAGGTAACCCTCGGAACACTAACCAAGGTGTGTTGATTAAGGAAATCATGAAAGGATGAACTCTAAACTGAATTATGTGGCTCATTCCTCAAATTCACCACATAATTCATATAGATTAACCCCTTTCTCGATGGTGGTTGAATCTTTGAAGAGCAAGAGTTCCCTCTTTAGATCAACCACTAGAATTGAGAAGGAGAAGATGGGTTCACCAATTCATTCCAACAAACAGAGCTCCTCCCCCTAATGAAAGTGGGGTTTAGTGAGTCATTGCTCCAAATTCAACAACAATTGACATAAAGGAAAATTAAACTAAATTGTAAAGAAAGATGAAGAAGAATAATGAAATGCTTAAAGATTAAGAAAATGAAGAAGAGAAGTTCTAAGAAGAAAAGTGCTCTCCGGGTATCCTCCCGGAAATGCTAACAAGTAAAAGTGCTCAAAGTATGAAAAGATTCTAAGTGTCAAAAAGTGTGTAAAAAGTCCTCCACAAGTACACCAATCTCTTCTATTTATACTACTCCCAAAACTTCTTCAGAGATCTTTAATTTGGGTTAGCAATGTGGGCTTTCTCATTGTTGCATTCTTGGTTCAATTGAAGAAGTTGTTGGCCTTTGTGATGAATAGGGGAAGTAGAGCAAGTTGGCAACCATTCTGGCCCATTGAGGGGCGTTATTGGCAATAACTCCAGGCTTAATGCATGTTGACAACGTGCATGGCATTTTCCTGGAAGTGAAGTATGAGACTTGGGCGTTACTAGCCCAAGTTGTTGCTAACAACTTGCTTTTCCTCTTCTTGGCTCTACTTTCATGCTAAATGTAGCCCAGAATTTGAGTGTCAACCTTCTGCTTCAATATGGACTATTATACATCATTGGAAAGCTCTTGATGTCTATTTT
>NC_029773.3:58747463-58751854 GCF_000817695.3 Arachis duranensis
TTGATGGTGTCCGGGCTAAAATCAACACTCACACCTTTTACATAACTCATGTATGGTTCTTCATCATCATATTCTCTTATCACATTAGTGTAGAACTCATGGATGAGAAGCATGCTCACTTCTTGAGGTTGGTCACAGAGAAGCTCCCATCCCCTTTTTCTGATTATTTTCTGTATTTCAGGGTATTCATCTTTTCTTAGCTTGAATGGTAACTCTGGAACAACATCTTTGCTTGACATCCAGCTGAAGATGCGCTCGTTGTGTTTGGATTTGAATCTTCTTTGATCAAATTCATCTTCTCTCCTATCCCTTGATGATGAGGCCATTGAGATTCACTTGCAAGGTTGAATCTCCCCAACACCAAACTTAGATGAATGCTTGTCCTCAAGCACAAGGAAAATGGTTGTGAATGGGGGGATATATGATACGCACAAGGAAAATGGTTGTGAATGGAAGAGATATATGATAACAATGTGGCTTAGGTAAGCTAGAAAATGATGGTGAGGAGGGGTGGAGTGTTTCGGTTATGTGAGGAGGTGTGATGCTTCAAGAGTTTTGTTGGGTATAGATGAGGTTCAAGGCTAGAATTTGTGAAACATGGACTAGGTTGGAGGTTGAGTATGAGTTCGGGTAGTGAAATGAGGTTATGGGGGTAGAAGAATGAGTGATGAAGAATGAGGTTTGATGAATGTGGTTGAAGTATTTAAAGTGAACTTTGGTGAGGATGCATGGTTCTAGTGGCATTTAAAGCTCGGTCATGGCATGGGGAGCATGCTTCCTTGTGCCCAATGCATGTTGAGTTCACTTCTTTCCAATGCACAAAGTTTAAAAACTCATGTGACTTCCCTTCCTTGTGTATCCGTGACCTCACTCATTAAGATTCCCCATCATTTCTTTCTTTCTTTTCATTATATGCTTCCAAGATTCCCCATCACTTCTTTCTTTCTTTCCTGCAACAAAATTCCAAAAGCTTGAGATTCTTAAAGTGACATTAATAGCTAAAAACTTATGATGATATTCCTATGCAAAATTGACTAAACTAACATTAAAATTTATGATTTGATTCCCTAATCTAATTTTTTCTAGCATTAGTAATGTAAGTAAAGACACCAAACTTAGTTTGTGACTAAGTGTTCTATGGAATTAATTCCAAAGATAGCCACATCAAACTTAGTATTTTACCTACATTATATGCTATTTCACGTTCTTTTTTTTTTTTAACTAAAATAGATGACTATACTTTCATAGTCTAGCATTTTCGTGTATGTATAGACACCAAACTTAGTTTGTGGCTAAGTGTTGTAGAACACACTTTTGCCATTACTTCAAGATTGGCCACACCAAACTTAGTGCCTTGCATACACCATGTACTAGTCTACTTAATCATTATTGACTACTAAAGTATGAAAATAAAAGACTCCCTGTGCATGGGTTGCCTCCCATGAAGCGCTTTGTTTATTGTCCTTAGCTTGACATTGCAACTTCTTTGCTCATGTTAGGAGTTGCACACTCTCTTCCTTGCTCCAAGGGCCACCAAAATAATGCTTCACCCTATGTCCATTGACTGTGAATGTTTGTTTTGAGGCTTCATCAAGTAATTCGACATAGCCATGAGGTGATACTTTGGTGATGGTGTATGGACCAGTCCATCTAGACCTCAGCTTCCCAGGGAAGATCTTCAATCTTGAATTGAATAACAACACCTTTTGGCCTGGTTCGAATGTTCTTTGAGAGATCCTCTTATCATTCCATCTCTTTGCTCTCTCTTTGTATATTTTGGCATTGTCATATGCCTCCAATCTGAACTCCTCAAGTTCATTGAGTTGTAGTAACCTCTTCTCTCCTGCTGCTTGAGCATCTAGATTTAGAAGTTTGGTGGCCCAGAAAGCCTTATGTTCAAGCTCTACAGGGAGGTGGCATGCCTTTCCATACACCAGCTGAAATGGAGATTTTCCTATGGGTGTCTTGAAGGCTGTCCTATATGCCCAAAGTGCATCATCCAGCTTCCTAACCCAATCCTTTCTTGTTGTTCCCACAGTTTTCTCCAAGATCCTTTTTAGCTCTCTGCTGGCAAGTTCAGCTTGCCCATTGGTTTGAGGGTGATATGGTGTGGCCACTTTGTGAGTAACACCATATTTGTGGAGCAAAGAATTGAGTTGCTTGTTGCAAAAGTGGCTTCCCCCATCACTTATAAGTCATTTGGGTACTCCAAATCTAGTGAAGATGTTCTTCTTGAGGAATTGTAAGACCACGTTGGTATCACATGTGGTGGTGGCTATTGCTTCAACCTATTTGGAGACATACTCTACTGCTACCAAGATGTATTTGAATGTGTAGGATGGAGGAAAAGGTCTAACGTGTAGGATGGAGGGAAAGGTCCCATGAAATCTATTCCCCACAGATCAAAGAGTTCCACTTCCAAAATGAATTTCTGAGGCATCTCATTTTTCTTTGACAAACCCCCTGTTCTTTGACATTCATTGGAATGGCTCACAAACTCTCTAGCATCCTTGAAGATTGAGGGCCAGTAGAAGCCACTTTGAAGGACCTTTGCAGCCGTTCTTTCGGCTCCAAAATGACCACCATAACTAGAGTTGTGACAATGCCATAGTATGTTCTTCATCTCATCTTCTGACACACATCTTCTTATCATTCCATCTGGGCATCTTTTGAACAAGAATGGTTCATCCCAAAAGAAGAACTTAGCCTCATGCAAAAGCTTCTTAACTTGTTGTCTTGTGTACTCTTGTGGAATGATTCTTCCTGCCTTGTAGTTGGTCATGTCTGCAAACCAAGGGACATGTTGAATGTGCAAGAGGTGTTCATCTGGAAATTCTTCATTTATTGATGGAAGGTTGTCTTGGCATGCATCTTGTGGTACCCTTGATAAGTGATCAGCAACTTGATTTTCACTGCCCTTTCTATCTTTGATCTCAATGTCAAACTCTTGTAGGAGTAGCACCCATCTGATTAGCCTTGGTTTGGCATCCTGTTTTGACATAAGATACTTAATAGCAGCATGGTCAGTATACACTAAGACTTTAGATCCAATCAAATATTGTCTAAACTTATCAAATAATTTCTACTTTTGCTTTGTCAACTTCTATACCCTTTCTTGAAATTTTGTGACCAAGAACAATGCCTCCGGGTACCATGAAATGGCATTTCTCCCAATTTAAAACTAAATTTGTTTCTTGGCACCTTTTCAAGACTAGGGTAAGATGATGCAAGCAAGTATTGAAGGAATCACCAAAAACAGAGAAATTATCCATAAAGACTTCAATAAATTTTTCTACCATGTCTGAGAAGATTGATAGCATGCACCTTTGAAAGGTAGCTGGGGCATTACACAGTCCAAATGGCATTCTCCTGTATGCAAAGACTCCAAAGGGACAAGTAAAGGAAGTCTTCTCTTGATCCATGGGGTCAACCACAATCTGGTTATACCCAGAATATCCATCAAGAAAACAGTAATAAGCATGGCCAGCCAATCTTTCAAGCATCTGGTCAATGAAAGGTAGAGGGAAGTGATCTTTCCGTGTGGCATCATTCAGCCTCCTATAGTCTATGCACATCCTCCACCCTGTCACTGTTCGTGTTGGAATAAGCTCATTCTTCTCATTAACAATGACAGTCATCCCCCCTTTCTTAGGCACTACTTGCACTGGACTGACCCATGGGCTGTCAGATATAGGGTAGATGATCCCAGCCTTACACAACTTCAGGACTTCCTTTTGAACAACCTCCTTCATTGTGGGATTCAATCTTCTTTGAGGTTGTACCACTGGTTTGGAATTCTCCTCTAGAAGTATCTTGTGCATGCATACAGCAGGGCTTATGCCTTTCAAGTCATCAATGGTCCATCCCAACGCCTCTTTATGAGCTTTCAAAACCATAAGGAGCTTTTCTTCTTCCTCTGCATTCAATGTGGAATTGATGATCACTGGGAAGCTATCCTTCTCCCCAAGGAATTCATATTTAAGATGAGGGGGTAGTGGTTTCAACTCTTGTTGTGGTGCCTCTTCTTTGGTAGCTTCACTTGGTTCCTCTAATGCTTCCAATTTGTTCTCTTCTTGTCCCTTGATGTTATGGACTTCCTCTTGTTTCATTTGATGGTTTGTGTCAAGCACTTCTTCAACCAAAGAATCTACTACATCAATCCTCATGCAATTTTCTTTCTCAACAGGGTGTTGCATTGCTTTGAAGACATTTATGGTCATTTGCTCATCATGCACTCTGAAAATCATCTCTCCTTTTTCCACATCAATGATTGTTCTAGCTGTAGCCAAAAAGGGTCTACCAAGAATGACTGAATTGTTTCCCTCTTCATCCATGTCTAGGACCACAAAATCAGCTGGGAATATGAAGTTTCCCACCTTCACCAAGAGGTT
>NC_029773.3:58756860-58774905 GCF_000817695.3 Arachis duranensis
GCTTATGGGCGTTGGCAACTTGATTGGTGCCTTTCCTGGCGTTGGCAACGTGCATGGCAAGGCCAATGGGCGTTGGCAACGTGCATGGCATGCTTGTGGGCGTTAGCAACTTGGTTGGCACGGCTTGTGGGCATTAGCAACTTGGTTGGCAAGGCCAATGGGCGTTGGCAACGTGCATGGCAAGGCCAACGGGCGTTGGCAACTTGGTTGGCACCAAGACTTGGTGCCTAGCCAAGCAACCATTCCTGGCGTTGTTGCCAAACACGCCAATGCTTCCTAGCTCAACAACGTGCTCGAGCCCCCCCCTTTTGGTGCCAAAATTGCTTGCTACGTTGCCAAGGAACACGCCTTCATAACTTGGAGTTGGCAACGTGCATCTCATTTTCCTGGGCCAAGTTTGCTTGTGTGGCGTTGCCTAGGGACACGCCTATGGTTCCTGGCGTTAGCAACGCCCTCGAAGCTCCTTCATGGCCCAAGTTCCTTGCTTGTGTGTGTTGTCCATAGTAACTCACTCCTTTCTCCAAGTTGGCAACGCCAACTTCTCTTCCAAGGCTGCCTGGCGTTACCTTCAACAACGCAGCCTATTCCTCAAGTTGGCAACGCCAACTTTGCTTCCAAGGCATCCTGGCGTTGCCTCCAACAACGCACCACATTTCTCAAGTTGGCAACGCCAACTTTGCTTCTTGGTTGCCTGGCGTTATCATGAACAACGCACCACATTTCTCAAGTTGGCAACGCCAACTTTGCTTCTTGGTTGCCTGGCGTTATCATGAACAACGCACCACATTTCTCAAGTTGGCAACGCCAACTTTGCTTCTTGGTTGCCTGGCGTTATCATGAACAACGCCCACTATCTCCAAGTTGGCAACGCCAACTTCTTCTTCTTGCCCAGCTTGCATCATTCTTGCTTCCATGCTTTCTTGTTTCATCACCTATCATCAACAAGGGAAATAGCTTCAAAGTCTTACCAATTCATGCAATAAATTTCATGAGATTCATTCATACTCATTCATATTTGCATTCCTTAAATCATTTGCATGAATTTGGCTAGAATCAACATGTTCCTTGGTGCTCTCATGCATGAAGATAAAACTCATAAAAGGACTTGTTTATTTAGAGAAAATGAGTGAGATTAAGCTAAAACTAACTAAACTAACTAGCTAATATAACAAATATGCAATTGCATCAGTACCTAAATATGCAAAGTTTCTAAAAGATTTATGTATACATAAAGACAAAATTAATGAATTAGAAACTATCCCTTTAGGTAGTTCCATATCTGCTTTAATGGGAAGTTTACCTGAAAAATGTAGTGACCCAGGTCCTTGTATAGTTAGTTGTACAATTGGAGGTGTAGTAATTTATGATTGCATGTGCTATTGGTGGTGTAGTAATTTATGATTGCATGTGTGATTTGGGAGCATGTGTTAGTATAATGCCTTTATCTGTATATGATGTTTTAAGGCTCCCTCCCTTAAAAAGGTCGGCAGCTCGTTTTGTGTTGGCAGATAAAAGCATTATTACAGTAGCTGTAGTTGCTGAAGATGTTTTTGGTGAACATTAAAGGGCTCACTTTCCCAATCGATTTCTATATCTTGGAGATGCCCAATAATGACTCAGATAAGCCATCATCAATCCTACTTGGCAAACCATTCCTGAAGACATCAAAATTCAAATTAGATACTTTTTCAGGAACATATTCTTTTGAAATAGATGGCCGAATGGTAATCTTCAATTTGAATGGAGTCAAAAATAACCCTCCAGAAGATCATTCTATCTTCCAGTGTGATATCATAGATGAAACTGTAGCTGAAATTCACCATGAAGAGTTGGAAGAACAGTACACAGAACAAGGTCCAAGTGTGGGGACTCTATTAACTGACAATAAAGGCACTTCAGCATTTTCACAAGCTCCAGACAATCCAGAGCCTGCCCATGACCAGAAGATAGAGTTAAAACCTCTCCCTCCATATCTCAAATACGCTTATCTTGAAGATGGGCAGAAGTTTCCAGTTATTATTGCACAAGACCTCACTCCTGAACAGGAAGAGCAGTTACTTAGTGTGCTGAGGAAGCACAAGAAAGCAATTGGGTGGAGTTTGGCAGACATAGTAGGCATCAACCCTCAAGTATGTGAGCACAGAGTATTTTTAGAGGAAGGAGCAAGATCTGTCTGCCAACCGCAAAGAAGACTGAATCCCTCTATTTTGGAAGTTGTCAAAAAGGAAGTGACCAGACTATTGGAAGCAGGTATCATTTATCCCATTTCAGACAGTGAATGGGTTAGCCCAGTACAAGTGGTGCCCAAGAAGTCTGGAGTCACTACAGTGAAGAATGAGCATGGAGAGCTCATAGCAACCAGAGTACAGAACGCTTGGAGAGTCTGCATTGATTACAGGCGTCTCAACCAAGCCATCCGTAAGGATCACTACCCACTTCCATTCATTGACCAAATGCTGGATCGCCTGTCAGGTAAATAACATTATTGCTTTCTAGATGGTTACACAGGTTACTTCCAGATTCATATAGCTCCTGAGGATCAGGAAAAGACTACTTTTACATGTCCTTTTGGGACTTATGCTTACAAGAGAATGCCCTTTGGCCTGTGCAATGCACCAACCACTTTCCAAAGGTGCATGATGATTCTTTTCTCTGATCTGATTGAGGACTGTATGGAAGTTTTTATGGATGATTTTATCATTTATGGTGATTCTTTTAGCCTTTGCTTAGATGGATTATCTAGAGTATTAGATAGATGTGTCAGTACAAACCTTGTATTAAATTTCGAAAAATGTCACTTTATGGTAAAACAAGGGATTGTACTAGGGCATGTTGTCTCTAATACTGGCATTTCTGTAGACCCAGCAAAGGTGAATGTTATTTCTAGTTTACCTTACCCCTCTTCTGTGAGGGAAGTCCGTTCGTTCCTTGGCCATGCAGGTTTTTACAGGAGATTTATTAAGGACTTCAGTAAGGTAGCACTTCCCTTATCCAGATTACTGCAGAAGGATATTGAGTTCGAGTTCAGTGAGGATTGCAGACAAGCGTTTGATAAGGTGAAGACCAACCTGACTCAAGCTCCAATTGTGAGAGGATTAGACTGGAGCCAGCCATTTGAAATCATGTGCGATGCTTCCAACCATGCAGTAGGAGCAGCATTGGCTCAGCGTGAAGGTAAGGATCCTTTTGTTATTGCTTATGCGTCTAAGACTTTAGACGCTGCCCAGTCCAATTATACTACTACTGAAAAAGAGCTTCTTGCTATTGTTTTTACTCTGGATAAATTCCGAGCTTATTTACTTGGTACTAGAGTAGTAGTGTATTCGGACCATGCAGCTTTAAAGTATCTATTAGTTAAAAAGGAGTCCAAACCAAGGCTCATACGTTGGATACTGCTGTTACAAGAATTTGATTTAGAAATAAAGGATAGGAGTGGTAACCAGAATCTAGTGGCGGACCACTTGAGTCGCCTTGAGCACATTAAGGATGATTCTACTCCTATAGATGATAATTTTCCATTTGATAACCTACAAGCAGTATCTGAGGTAGCACCTTGGTACGCACCTGTAGCTAATTATCTAGTTAGTCGCACATTTCCTCCACACTTTTCTAAGCATCAAAGGGATAAGCTGAAAAGCGAATCTAAATATTATATATGGGATGACCCATATTTATGGAGATGTGGCACTGATCAGGTAATTAGACGTTGTGTGCCTCAATCAGAATTCCAGTCTATTCTAGAGACCTGTCACTCCTCTGAGAGTGGGGGACATTTTGGCCCTCAAAGAACAGCTAGAAAGATCTTAGACTGTGGATTCTGGTGGCCTACTCTTTTTAGAGACGCTACTGAGTTTTGCAAATCTTGTCTCCCATGCCAAAAATTTGGTAATATATCCAGGAGGGATGAGATGCCTCAACAAATTATGCTTTTCTGTGAATTTTTTTATGTTTGGGGCATTGACTTCATGGGTCCGTTTCCAAATTCTAATGGTTATTTTTATATATTGTTAGCTGTGGATTACATTTCCAAATGGGTGGAAGCAATTCCTACCCGCACTGATGATGCTAACACTGTTGTTTCCTTTGTGAGAAACCATATTATTTGCCACTTTAGATCACCACGAGCAATCGTGAGCGATCAAGGCACCCATTTTTGTAACAAGAGACTAACAGGACTAATGAAGAAGCATGGGATTATTCATAAGGTTGCAACAGCATACCATCCTCAGACCAATGGGCAAGCCGAGATGTCAAACAGAGAGATAAAGCATATCTTGCAAAAGATAGTCAAACCTCATAGAAAAGACTGGAGCACCAGGCTACAAGATGCACTATGGGCATACAGGACAGCATATAAAACACCCATTGGGATGAGTCCTTTCCGCTTAGTTTATGGAAAAGCTTGTCATCTCCCAGTTGAAGTAGAGCACAGAGCCTTTTGGGCAGTCAAGGAGTGCAACATGGGAATTGAGCAAGTTAGAGCTGAAAGGAAGTTGCAACTGCAAGAACTGGAGAACCTTTGCCTAGAAGCTTACGAGAACTCAAGAATATACAAGGAGAAGATGAAGGCTGTTCATGATCAGCACATCAAGAGAAAAGAGTTCCAACCTGGGGATTTGGTCTTCCTTTACAAATCTCAACTGAGGCTCATGCCAGGCAAGTTGAGATCAAGATGGGATGGTCCATACAGAGTAGAGAAGGCCGAACCATATGGAGTTTATCACCTATGCCACCCTTCAAGCCCTGAACTTATCAAAGTTAATGGACAACGTCTGAAGCTGTACCATGGAGAGAAGATGCAGAAAAACAAAGAGCTTGAGATCTTTCTCTTGGAAGATCCCCATATAGCAGAAGTTTGAGCTAGTGGAGCGTCCAACTTACGGACGTTAAAGCAAAGTGCTAGGTGGGAGACAACCCACCATGGTATGATCGTTCTTTTCTTTCTATTTTTAGTTTTTTCTAGTCAATAACTCTTCTCTTTATTAGTACTTTCATGCATCTGCATTTGCGTACTTTTATAAAAAAAATGGAAGTTGCGCGACGCGACCGCATCAGCGACGCGTCCGCATCGACAGGAGAGGTGAGAAAATAAAAAAAATGAACAGAGAGTTTCGCTGGAGCCTGGCTGGAGGCGTGCCAGTGGCACAAATCGTCCCACGCGACCGCGTCGCTGACGCGTCCGTGTCACATGGGATTCATGGCCTCCCATGCGACCGCGTGCCCTGCTTTTCGACGTAAAAGGGGTGCACAATGAAATATTGTGCGAGAGTGGTGCTGGATTGGTGCTGGACGCACCATCCCTATCACGCGACCGCGTCGCTGACGCGGCCGCATCATCCCTTCTGAATGCGATCGCGTCACCCCAAATTTGGCAAATATATTAACTTGAACAGAGAGTTGTGTGGGCACGAGGCTGTACTCGCGTCATAAGCATCACACGGGTCACGCGACCACGTGACCGACGCGTCCGCGTCAACTAAATTTGAGCGCAATCACGCGAACGCGTGCCCCACGCGACCGCGTCGCTTGCGCCGCACAGCTTGACCAAAACTGCCAAAATATCTTATCTTTCTCTCCTCCAAATCCTAATTTTTCTTTTCCCCCCTTATTTCTTCCTTCTCTCTTCTTCCTTCTATTTCACCTTTCACTCTCTCTCTCTCACCTCCATTAACAAGGTTTTATTTTCTTCTTCCCTCCTTCCTTTTCTATCATTCTTCTTATTTTATATGTTATTTTCTTTTCTTTTCTTTTTCTTTTCATTATCCATATTTTCTTTCTTCTTCTTTCCTTTTTACATGGTTGCTAGAAATTTATTTGAGTCATCATTCCTCATTATATGCTTGTGGATTGTTGCAAATTATTTGGCGATTATATATTATTTTCTTTAAAGGGTTGCTTGCATGTTTGCTTTAATACTTTCTATACCTTATTTACCATGCATGCTATGTGTTTGTGAAAAAGCCCGTATGGCATCATGCACTTTTCTACATTATCCTGTTCTACTACTCAATGCATGTTTTTCACAAATTCCTCTCACTCCATCCCCTTCCTTGCTTTAATTCTTTGGATTTAACTTACTTTCTCTTCCCTTTTTCAGAATGGCCACCAAGAAAGGCAAAGAGAAAGCTACCCCTAAACCCACAGCAAGGAAAGGAACAAAGAGAGCATTAGTGGCCGAGCCTTCTTCAACTGCAGTCAAACCCTCAACAAAAAGAATTAAAAGGATTATCAAGGTTGATGAAAAAGAGAGAGCCTTCCCAGCCAAGAACACCGCACGATTCCCAAATCGCTACTGTGAGCAGATGTTTCTTATTCTGGCAGCTCGAAATTACAACAATGAACACCTTCTTATCCTTCCGCCTCGTATTGCTGAATTTGTTGAACCACAAATTGCACAAAGACATTGGGAATTCTTACAGAGACCGCCTTGACAGGTTAATCTTTCTTGGGTTGTTGAGTTCTACTCCAACTTCCACCTACCGACTCTGCAATTTGTCTATTTACGCCAGAAGCAAGTCCCCATTACAGAAGAGGCCATACAGCAAGCCTTAGATCTCCCACCTGCTCCAGAAGGGTTGGACGTTTTTCAGAAAGCCGCAATCAAGCGCCAGGCATACACCTTTGACTGGGACGCTGTTCTCAGAGTTATCGCTCGACCTGGCAGCAAATGGATCTTCGGATACCATTATTCCCGTCCTAAGGGAATCTCGTCTTCCACACTTACCTTAGAGGCTCACGTATGGGCACATATTATGTCCCATTACGTCTTCCCGAGTACTCATGAGTCCTCCTTCACCGCAGACATGGCCGTTCTACTATGGTGCATCCTCACAGACCAGCCTCTCAATTTACCATGACATATCCGGAATGCTATGAAACATGTGCAGATCATAGGCAACCTACCTTTCCCCGCATTGGTATCTGATCTTATCTCAGCAGCCGGAGTATCCTACAGAGCTGGAGACACTAAAGCCATTCTTCCACGGGATGATCAGTATGTCCCTAACGGGAGATATCTCAGGCCACAGCTTGCTACTACCAGTCAGTCCATAGAGGATGCTGCAGCTCATCCACCATCTACTAGACAACTGCTGCATCAAATACTGAAGCGGTTGGACCAACATCAAAAGAAAGCAAAGCTCCGAGAGCGCCGCAACCAACACCGATTCAAACACCTTAGGGAGCTGCTTAGAGGAGATTGCAGAGACTCAGACACCCCGGACTCCACTTCCTTCACCAGCACAGGGAGCCATGACGGCCCCGACTGTGGAGACACTGCCACCAGCCTACCATTGTTCCTGACAGATGGCACCGAGGACGGTGCAAAGCCTTAAGTGTGGGGAGGTCGGTCAGTACCTGACTTCCGGAGGTAATTTCTCTTCCATAGCACCAATAAATTAGGATATTTTAGTTAGATTTTCTTTCTTTTATAGAATAGGATAAATTGCATAGTAATAGGTTAGTTTCATGCATGTTCTACTTGATTGAAAAGACAATAAGTTTCTTCTAAAAAGATATCTTTGGAACAAAATTTCACTAATTTTAATCAAAACTTTTATGATAAATTTGCTTGAAGCTGTATTTGGAACATGATTTTTGAGCTAAAAGAACACACAACCTGTGAAGATTTGAGCCTTTATGCATGGTTACATTATTTAACCATAATTATTTTATTCTTGTGTGTTTATTTCTCTATGATTGTAATCTATATTTTGTTTCATCCTATATGTCCAATATTTATTATGTTTATATGCTTGCATGTGATTGAAGCCATTATTTGTTTAAACTCACTTATCCAAATTAAGCCTACCCTTTTTAATTACCTTTGTTAACCACTTTGAGCCTTTAAATCTCATTTTTTCTATATTTTACCACATTACTAGCCTTAAGCGAAAAAAAAAACAATTGTATATCCCAAATTGAATCTTTGGTTAGCTTAAGATAGAATTGTGTATGCTAGTTAAGTATGGGAATTTGTGGGAACAAAAGTCATTAAGGGAATGTGTCATGATAATACAATGGGAATTTGGATACCTACTCATGTGAAACTATAAGAATTATTTATCAATGAATAAATAAGGGGACAAAATTACCCCAATGCTGAATTAAAAATTCAAAGATCAATGCACATATGATAAAATTGATACATGAGTATGGAATGTAAAAGGGAATTATGGGTAGCTAGGTATGAATTCTAAGGTTATATAAAATATATAGGTTGGGTTAAAGCTTGGGTTAATTAAAGATTCAATTTATAAGCTCACTTAACCATATATGTATCCCTACCCTTACCTTGGCCCCATTACAACCTTGAAAAGGCCTCATGATGTTTGCATTGGCATATTAACTGTTGTTGATTGGTTAGGAGAAAAACAAAAGTTAGAAAGCATGATTAGAGAAGGATAGAGTGATTACCCTATACACTAGAGAGATTAGAGCGTACATACATCATCAGTGAGGGTTCAATGCTTGAATTTCCATGTTCCCTACTTTCATGAGCTATCTTCTTGCACTTTTATCTGTCTTACTGTATAATGATAGAATTAGTAGAATTTGATTTGTAATTGTTTTGAAGAGCTTATTTACTTTTGATCAAGTAGGCAAGAATCATATAGTTGCATTCATATATATAGGTTGCATTGCATTGCATGAGTTTCTTCATGTTCATACTTATTTATCTTATCTGCTTCAATTAAGCATGAGGACATGCTAATGTTTAAGTATGGGGAGGTTGATAAACCACTATTTTATGGTTTCTATTGTGTTTAATTGCGTGATTTTATCATGATCCTTACCCACTTATTCATTAATTTAGCATGCATTTATATTTCCTTCCTGAAATTATTACATGGTTGAAAACTACTTCCTAGAGACTTTTTTTTATTATGCATTTTAGTTCTCCTTTATCCCATTCGATGCCGTAATCTGTGTGTTAAGTATTTCAGGCTTTATAGGGCATGGATGAGTTGGAGAGTGGAAAGGAAGCTAGCAAAAAAATGGAAGGAACACAAGAAATTGAGGAGACAACCAGCGAGAAGTGATGCGGCCGCATGGCTCACACGTTCGCGCGAAAGAGGAGAAATCGCAGTGATGCGGCCGCATGGCTCACGCGATCATGCAGAATGGAAAAACACAAGTGACGCGGAGGCGTGGACGATGCGAACTCGTGGCAAGGAAAAACGCGAATGACGCGTCCGCATGGACGACGCGATCGCATGACGTGCGCGATCTGCATAATCTACAGAATTCGCTGGGGGCAATTCCGGGCCCTATCTTAACCCGGTTTTCGGCCCAGAACAGCAGATTAGAGCCAGAGAACATGCAGAAACTAGAGAGAACAATTCATTCTACACAGTTTTAGTTTTAGATCTAGTTTTTACTCCTCCTCTAGGTTTTTCTCTCTACATTCATAGTCTTTAGGATTTTTATTTTTCTATCACTTTTTGCATTGGGATACTGAGAAGAGTTATTACCTCATCAACACTTCATCATTCTAGTTCGTTTTCTTTACTTGGCTTTACTCTTCCATGTCCTTTGCTTTGTTTAATTTTACCATTGGAATATTTTTAGGATTATTTAATACAAGGATTACTTTTATTTTTAATTGATTATTTTTTATTTTTATTTACAATGTCTTTCCTTAATTCCTTTTTATATGTTATGAATTTTACATTCACAATGAGTGAGTAGTTCCCTAACTTGATGGGGAGTTGATTGAAAGGAACCCTTGAGTTGGAAGGCTTGAAAGAAAGATTATAATTGGGTTATAGTTGGCTTGCCCTCTAGTCACTAACACCAACCCCTTTTAATTAAGTAGGTTGCAACTTGTGAACGGGCATAACATCCCAACTTGTTTGACTTTCCCTTACCTAGTAAGAGATAACTAAACAGGATAACCTTTAATTATCAATTAATCTAGAGAGTAATCCAACAACAGCGAGGCTTCCAACTAATCAACTTCCAGTCAAGGCTATTATTTACATTATTCAAATTCTCCAATTTAATTCCCTGTTTACTCAACTCAAACCTTTTTGAAAACATCTGATTAATAAAATAGCACACCTTTCTGCAACTCGTTGGGAGACGACCTGGGATTCATACTCCCAGTATTTTAAATTTAAATTTCTGTGACACCTTTCTAAATTGATAAGTGAATTTCTGGTGAGTTAAGAACTATACATGCAACGTATATATTTTAATAATTTTTAATTCACCAATTTCTGCCCCATCAATATGGTTCAGGAATTCTACTCTAATCTGTGGCAAACAGACAGGCAGAGAATAGCTGGAACCGCCTTCTATAACTATCGGACCTTGGTCAAAGGGAAGATTATTCACCTTCACCCTGACAAAATCAGGGAGATCTTTAAGCTACCTCAGCTGAAAGATGACCCAGAGTCCTTTAATAGGAGAATAATGAGAACAAATAAGGGCTTGGACGAAATTCTAGAGGACATATGCCTCCCTAGAACCAAGTGGATAACCAGCACAAAGGGTGTCCCAAATCAACTCAAGAGAGAAGATCGCAAACCAGTCGTCAGAGGCTGGCTGGACTTCATTGGGCGTTCTATACTGCCCACTAGCAACCGCTCTAAAGTCACCATCAAAAGAGCAGTAACGATCCATTGCATTATGCTTGGAAAAGAAGTGGAAGTTCATCAGCTGATCTCTTGTGAACTTTACACAGTTGCAAATAAGAACTCCAAAGATGCCAAATTGGCTTATCCAAGCTTAATATCTATGCTATGTAAAGATGCTAGGGTGAAGATGGGAGTAACTGTGTATATCTCAGTTGAGCGACCAATCACCAAAAAGTCAATGGAAGGACAACAAATGCAGGACGTCCCCATCAAGAGGAAAGCACAGGAGTTCCTCCCAGAAATTTCTCAAATTGAATACTGGGAGCATCTTGAAGCATCTGTCACCAAGTTTCAAGAAGCTATGGAGCAACTGAAGGAAGAACAGCAAAATCAAAATAGCATGCTTTGCAAACTGCTTAAGGAACAAGAAGAGCAAGGGCGTGAACTGAAGCAACTGAAGTGTCAGAAGCTGTCTCTTGAAGGGCCAAGCACCCCACAGATTAAAGGAGCATCCACCTCCCAAAATAAAGGTTGTTGAGTCCTAATCTTAGCCTTAACTCTGTGATAGTTGTTCTTATTAGGAATTTACCTTAGAAGTTATATATGAGTAGTAGTAGTAATTAGTATATCTATTTTGAATTTATCTCCAATTAAGCTATAATTTATTTTTCTTATCATCATCAAACATGAATAAAATAGTAGATTTTTAGAATAAAGAGGAAATATTTTTTTCGAGTTCTTAATAAGGAAAATTCTAATTATTTAGATGTGGTGGCAATACTTTTTGTCTTCTGAATGAATGCCTGAACAGTGCATATTTTTTATATTAAATTTTATGAATTTTAAAATTGTTGGCTCCTGAAAGAATGATGAACAAGAGAAATGTTATTGATAATCTGAAAAATCATGAAATTAATTCTTGAAGCAAGAAAAAGCAGTGAAAAAAAAGAGAGAGAAGGAGCAGTAGAAAAAGCTAATAGCCCTTAAAACCAAAAGGCAAGGGTAAAAAGGATCCAAGGCTTTGAGCATTAATGGATAGGAGGGCCCAAGGAAATAAATCCAGGCCTAAGCGGCTAAATCAAGTTGTCCCTAACTATGTGCTTATGGCATGCAGGTCCAAGTGAAAAGCTTGAGACTGAGTGGTTAAAGTTGTGATCCAAGACAAAAGAGTGTGCTTAAGAACTCTGGACACCTCTAATTGGGGACTCTAGCAAATCTAAGTCACAATCTGAAAAGGTTCACCCAGTTATGTGTCTGTGGCATTTATGTATCCAGTGGTAATACTGGAAAACAAAATGCTTAGGGCCACGACCAAGACTCATAAAGTAGCTGTGTTCAAGAATCAACATACTAAACTAGGAGAATCAATAATACTATCTGAATTCTGAATTCTTAATGGATGCCAGTCATTCTGAATTTCAAAGGATAAAGTGAGATGCCAAAACTGTTCGGAAGCAAAAAGCTACTAATCCCGCTCATCTAATTAGAATCTGAGCTTCACTTAAAACTCTGAGATATTATTGTTTTTTGATTTTTTTATCCTATTTTATTTATCTAGTTGCTTGGGGACAAGAAATAGTTTAAGTTTGGTGTTGTGATGAGCGGATATTTTATACGCTTTTTGGGGGTAATTTCATGTAAATTTTAGTGTGTTTTAGTTAGTTTTTAGTATATTTTTATTAGTTTTTAGGCAAAATTCATATTTTTGGACTTTACTATGAGTTTGTGTGTTTTTCTGTGATTTCAGGTAATTTCTGGCTGAAATTGAGGGAGTTGAGCAAAAATCTTATTCAGGCTGAAAAAGGACTACTGATTCTATTGGATTCTGACCTCCCTGCACTCGGAATGGATTTTTTGGAGCTACAATAGTCCAATTGGTGTGCTCTCAATTGAGTTCGAAAGTAGACATCCAGGACTTTCCAGCAATATATAATAGTCCATACTTTGCGCAAAGATAAACAACGTAAACTGGCGTTTAATGCCAGTTCCATGTTGCATTCTGGCGTTGAACGCAGAAACAGGTTGCAAGTTGGAGTTAAACACCAGAAACAGGTTACAACCTGATGTTTAACTCCAGAAACAGCCCAGGCACGTAAGAAGCTTAAGTTTCAGCCCCAGCACACACCAAGTGGGTCCCAGAAGTGGATTTATACACTATCCATCTTAGTTTACTCATTTTCTGTAAACCTAGGTTACTAATTTAGTATCTAAACAACTTTTAGAGACTTATTTTGTATCTCATGACATTTTAGATATGAACTTTGTACTCTTTGACGGCATGAGTCTCTAAACTCCATTATTGGGGGTGAGGAGCTCTGCAGCGTCTCGATGAATTAATGCAATTATTTCTGTTTTCTATTCAAACACGCTTGTTTCTCTCTAAGATGTTCATTCGTACTTAACCATGATGAAGGTGATGATCCGTGACACTCATCACTATTCTCAATCTATGAACACGTGACTGACAACCACCTCCGTTCTACCTTCGATTGAATGAGTATCTCTTAGATTCCTTAATCAGAGTCTTCGTGGTATAAGCTAGAATCCATTGGCAACATCATTGAGAATCTGGAAAGTCTAAACCTTGTCTGTGGTATTTCGAGTAGGATTCAGGGATTGGATGACTGTAACGAGCTTCAAACTCGCGAGTGTTGGGCATAGTGACAGACGTAAAAGGATCAATGGATCCTATTCTAAAACTCCAACACATTCTCCATTACTGCGTAACAATTACTCATTTCATGCTTTTTTACTTTTTACAATTGAAGCTAAAGAACCCTATTGGTATCCTGACTTAGAATAATAAGATAACCATAGCTTACTTCAAACCAACAATCTCCGTGGGATCGACCCTTACTCACGTAAGGTATTACTTGGACGACCCAGTGCACTTGCTGGTTAGTTGTGCGGAATTACATAGTGTGAGTGTAATTTTCGTGCACCATTAAGTCACTCCTCAAAATCGTTACCATAAACCTCTTTAGGTCGCCCTCCAAAACCGTGACCACAAACCCCTTTAAAGTCACTCTTTTGTAAAATTATGACCATAGACATTTTTAGGTCATTCTATAAAATCGTGATCATAGACACTTTTAAGTCACCTTTTAAAACTGTGATCATAGACCCCTTTTTAGGTTACCTTTTTGTAAAATTGTAACCATAGACCCTTTTAGATCACATTTTTTAAAAAATCGTGACCTTTTAAGTTACTCCTCAAAACCGTGACCATGAACTCCTTTACGTCTTCTCAAAAACCATGACTATAAACCTTTTTAGATCATCTGTTTTTAAAAAATCGTGATTATAGACTCTTTTATGTCACTTTTTAAAACCGTAATCGTAGATATCTTTAGACCATCTCCCAAAAACATTACCATATGCCCTTTTCCTATGGCCTTTTAATCTCAGGGCATCAAAAGAATTTCTAAACAAAAAGTTTGAATTTGTCCTGTTATCCACCAAAATTCTTTTGAAATCTTTCAGGGTAAAATGTACAATAGGAATGGTTTCATAATGCATTAATCCAGCTATAGAGACTTTTATGTCCTTTTTAATAGAACTTCAAAATTTTCCTTTCCCATACCTTTCGATCACGACATAACCATTATCGAGGGTGGTATCAGTTGCAAAACATCAAAAGGTTGTTGGGTACGATGAGTCATCGCTTCCCGATCTGGCCTTACATATTATATGAATTCACCAAGCTTGCCATCCTATACCACCTATTCTAAAGTATCTTTTTATGTCATAGTAGTGCTCTACTTTATGATAACTGCAAAAATAAGACTTATTCAGCATTGGCTTTAGTAGAAATCAAATGTTAAGAAAATGATATATAAAACAAGAATATAAGGAGTTAAACAGCACACCAGCCACACGTGATAGTGCATGTTTAGGGGTGGCAAACGTGCCTATATCTATCGGGCCGGCTCGCATAACTCGCCAAAAAATGGGTCGGACTGAAAAATTGAGACCGCCAAAGAGTAAAAGCCCACCTAATCCGCACCGCGGACTTTGGCGGGGTAGGATGGGTTTCTCCGCCGGGCTTAGTCTTTTTTTTTGCAAGGGGTATTTTTGCAATTTTTTGCCAAAATTCAACTTTTTCCAACCCAACTTACAAGAGTATGAAGATGAAAATTGAGTGTTTTGGATTATGTTTATTTTGTTTTGGAGACAATATTTATAATTATATTTTGGATGAAAGCTTGGTTTATACTTATATTTATTAGATATTTATAATTGAGAAAATCTCTACATCCATGTAAAAAATACATAGATGTTATCCAAGTAACTTCTTCCACACGCGCGTTTCCCCACCTTACAGTCATTTGTTATACATGCGCCTCATATAACGTATATAACGTAAACCTTTTGCTGCGTGATAAACCTTTCTCAACATAAAACTTCTTCTCTTTTTGCGCTTCTTCTTCTTCTTCTTCTTCTTCTTCTTCTTCTTCTTCTTCTTCTTCTTCTTCTTCTTCTTCTTCAACCTAATAAAATTCCTTGTTTTCCTCTATTCGCATTTTTTTCTCTGTATTATGGATCTGGATTGAGTTTGACGTAATTAGCTTTGTCGTTCTTCTTCTTCTTCATTTTCTTCTTCGATCTGGACTTCTGAACTGAAACAATGAATGAATCAACTTCAATTTAGTTGAATGAGTGGGATTTAGATTATTCATCCGAAATGCATCAACTTGATGAGGTTTGGATTATTGAATTTTGAATTTAATTCACTGGAATGCAATTGCTAATTTTATTTGAATTGAATTGAATGTACAGATGTGATCTGAATCTGAATTGAATTGAATTGAATGGATAATATCTAAATTATGGATAGAGTTGTTTCAAATTTGGTTTTGTATAATAGATTTTTTTCATTCACTGTGAGTAACTTTTTGATTCGGTAAGTGTTATAGAGTTGTTTCACCATGAGCATGTGTTCGGTTTGGTATGCAGAAAGGAGTCTGTAAAAAAAGATTTAGGAAAAAGTTTGTTATCCCACGAAGAAGCAACGTTGAGCGATGTGAATCACCTTCAAAGCCCGCCACGCGTCAAAATAAGAGGCCGGCCCAAGAACAGACTTGGGTCAATGATAACGACCAAAAGCATAGGTTTGGATTTTCACACTAAAAAAATAGGATTGACATTGCAAGTATAGTCCAAACCCAACAATTAATCATCAATCAAATGTTATCACAATTCAAACCAAATATAAACCAAGAGTAATTAAACCTTGGGTCATCTTTCCTAGGAGTTGCAATTAAGGTGTTCAATTATTGGCTATTAGGGAAATGGGTATTGGGAATGCAAGAGAGAGCAAGTAATGTAAATGGCAAGAAAGTAAATGATCTTGCAAGAAATTAAAGGAAAGCAATTAAAAGCAATAAAAATGGAAATTAAATGATAAAAAGGAGCCCTTTGGTGAGAATTGGGAAATTTAGGATTTCTATCCTAGTTATGGACCACAAACATGGCAATTGTGTAGAATTTATTCCAATTAGTCAATCCTACTTGAGAATTAGTCAAAAGGGCATAATTGATTCCAATCCCTAAGTCCTAGTCAACACTAGTGGGTCACTTAGAGTTAAGGGAAACCAAACCAATTAACAATCCTCACACAATGCGGAATGAACATCCACAACTCAATTTCATCCAAACACCCAATTTCCCAACCAAGAGTGTGAAAATCTAAACATGCAAGAAATTAAACATCAAAGCAATAAAAGTCAAAAGCAATAAAATGCAAGGAAAGGAAACTTCAAATGTACGAAAATCTCTTGGCATGGATTAAGGGCTAAGGTTACCTATCCTAGACATTAACCACAAATATATGATGATTATGAAGAGTTAATCCTACTTAGTTAACCTTACATCGAAGATAAGTCAAATAGGCATAGTTGATTCTAATCCCTAAGTCCTATGTCAACACTAAGGGGTCACGTAGTGTCAAGGGAGACCAAATCAACTAACTACTCTAATGTATCAAACAAGAATGGACATCAATGACTCAAGGGTCACCAAAGTCATCAATTCCAAGCCAAGAGTGAGGAAAGATAAGCAAAAACTAAGCCAAGCATTTTATCAAACACTTGGTGTGCATGAAAATAAAATAATATTAAATTACATTGAAAATAAATTATAACTACCAAAAGCAAGAAAATCATAACAACAACTAAAGAAACAATAAATGAACATAAAACATAAATTGGCATTTATTGAAATTAAAATAACAAAAGTATCCTGGTGCACGAAATTGTGATCTCTAATAATGGCATTCAACTTGGTATGCGAGTTTATAACTCAACACTTTCTTCACAACCTCGCACAACTAACCAGCAAGTGCACTGGGTCTTCCAAGTAATAAACCTTACATGAGTAAGGGTCGATCCCACGGAAATTGTTGGTATGAAGCAAGCTATGGTCATCTTGAAATTCTCAGTTAGGCGAATAATATATGGTTATGGAGTTTTCGAATAATAATAATAAATAAACAGAAAATAAAGATAGAAATACTTATGTAAATCATTGATGGGAATTTCAGATAGGCGTATGAAGATGTTGTGCTCTTTCTGAATCTCTGCTTTCCTACTGCCTTCATCCAATCCTTCTTATTCCTTTCCATGGCAAGCTGTATGTAGGGCCTCACCGTTATCAATGGCTACATCCCATCCTCTCAGTGAAAAAGGTCCAAATGCTCTGTCAAAGCACGGCTAATCATCTGTCGGTTCTCGATCATGCCGAAATAGAATCCCTTGATTCTTTTGCGTTTGTCATCACGCCCAACAATCGCAAGTTTGAAGCTCGTCATAGTCATTCAATCCCTGAATCCTACTCGAAATACCATAGACAAGGTTTAGACTTTCCAGATTCTCATGAATGCCGCCATCAATTCTAGCTTATACCACGAAGATTCTGATTAAGGAATCTAAGAGATATGTTGGTACACGAAATTGTGATCATCAATGGCGCCATCAACATGGTACGCACAATTGCAATCTCAACTCTTTATCACAACTTCGCACAACTAACCAGCAAGTGCACTGGGTTGTCCAAGTAATAAACCTTACGCGAGTAAGGGTCGATCCCACGGAGATTGTTGGTATGAAGCAAGCTATGGTCATCTTGTAAATCTCAGTCAAGCAGACTCAAATGGTTATGGATGATGAATAAAACATAAAGATAAAGATTGAGATACTTATGTAATTCATTGGTGATAATTTCAGATAAGCGAATGGAGATGCTTTGTCCCTTCCGTCTCTCCGCTTTCCTACTATCTTCATGCAATCCTTCTTACTCCTTTCCATGGCAAGCTGTATATTGGGCATCACCATTGTCAATGGCTATAGTCCCGTCCTCTCAGTGAAAATGTTCAACGCGCTCTGTCACTGCACGGCTATTCAGTTGTCGGTTCTCAATCATGTCGGAATAGAATCCAGTGATTCTTTTGTGTCTGTCACTAACGCCC
>NC_029773.3:58775041-58776957 GCF_000817695.3 Arachis duranensis
ATATCTTAGAACAAGAATAAGCTGAATTGAATAGAAGAACAATAGTAATTGCATTAATACTCGAGGTACAGCAGAGCTCCACACCTTAATCTATGGTGTGTAGAAACTCTACCGTTGAAAATACATAAGAACAAGGTCTAGGCATGGCCGAGAGGCCAGCCCCCAAAACGTGATCAAAAGATTCAAAGATCTAAAGATGAAAATACAATAGCAAAAGGTCCTACTTATAGAGAACTAGTAGCTAGGGTTTACAAAGATGAGTAAATGACATAAAAATCCACTTCCGGGCCCACTTGGTGTGTGCTTGGGCTGAGCATTGAAGCATTTTCGTGTAGAGACTTTTCTTGGAGTTAAATGCCAGCTTTTGTGCCAGTTTGGGCGTTTAACTCCCATTCTTGTGCCAGTTCCGGCATTTAACGCCGGCAATTTTGAGCTGACTTGGAACGCCTGTTTGGGCCATCAAATCTCGGGAAAAGTATAGACTATTATACATTGCTGGAAAGCCCAGGATGCCTACTTTCCAACGCAGTTGAGAACGCGTCAATTGGGCTTTTATAGCTCCATAAAATTTACTTCGAGTGCAGGGAGGTCAGAATCCAATAGCATCTGCAGTCCTTTCAGCCTCTGAATAAGGTTTTTGCTCAGATCCCTCAATTTCAGCCAGAAAATACCTGAAATCACAGAAAAACACAAACTCATAGTGAAGTCCAGAAAAGTGAATTTTAACTAAAAACTAATAAAAATATAATAAAAACTAACTAAAACATACTAAAAACATACTAAAAACAATGCCAAAAAGCGTATAAATTATCCGCTCATCACAACATCAAACTTAAATTGTTGCTTGTCCCCAAGCAACTGAAAATTAAATAAGATAAAAAGAATAGAATATGCAATGAACTCTAAAAGCATCTATGAAGATCAGTATTAATTAGATGAGCGGGGCTTTAGCTTTTTGCCTCTAAACAGTTTTGGCATCTCACTTTTCCTTTGAAATTCAGAATGATTGGCTTCTCTAGGAACTCAGAATCCAGATAGTGTTATTGATTCTCCTAGTTAAGTATGATGATTCTTGAACATAGCTTCTTTATGAGTCTTGGCCCTGGCCCAAAGCACTCTGTCTTCCAGTATTACCACTGGATACATACATGCCACAGACACATAACTGGGTGAACCTTTTCAGATTGTGACTCAGCTTTGCTAGAGTCCCCAATAAGAGGTGTCCAGGGTTCTTAAGCACACTCTTTTTGCCTTGGATCACAACTTCATTTTTTTTTCTTTTTCTTTTCCCCTTTTTTTTCGTTTTTTTTTAATTCAATGCTTTTTCTTGCTTCAAGAATCATTTTTATGATTTTTCAGATCCTCGGTAACATGCCTCCTTTTTCATCATTCTTTCAAAAGCCAACATTCATGAATAACAAATTCAAAAGACATATGCACTGTTCAAGCATACATTCAGAAGTCAAAGTATTGCCACCACATCAAAATAATTAATCTGTTATAAAATTCAAAATTCATGCAATCCTTCTCCTTTTTAATTAAGACCACATTTTTTTCATTTAAGAAAGGTGATGGATTCATAGGACATTCATAACTTTAAGGCATAGACACTAAGACACTAATGATCATAAGACACAAACATAGATAAACATAAGCATAATTTTCGAAAAATAGGAAAATAAGGAACAAGGAAGTTAAAGAATGGGTCCACCTTAGTGATGGCGGCTTGTTCTTCCTCTTGAAGATCTTATGGAGTGCTTGAGCTCCTTAATGTCTCTTCCTTGCCTTTGTTGCTCCTCTCTCATGATTCTTTGATCTTCTCTAATTTCATGGAGGAGGATGGAATGTTCTTGATGCTCCACCCTTAGTTGTCCCATGTTGGAACTCAATTCTCCTAGGGAGGTGTTGATTTGCTC
>NC_029773.3:58777048-58779220 GCF_000817695.3 Arachis duranensis
TCTCTTGTTTGCTCCATCCTTTTCTTAGTGATGGGCTTGTCCTCATCAATGAGGGTGTCTCCCTCTATGTCAATTCCAACTAAATAACAGAGGTAACAAATGAGATGAGGGAAAGCTAACCTTGCCAAGGTAGAGGACTTGTCCGCCACCTTATAAAGTTCTTAGGATATAACCTCATGAACTTCTACTTCCTCTCCAATCAATGATGCTATGAAGCATGATAGCCCGGTCTATAATAACTTCGGACCGATTGCTAGTGGGAATGATTGAGTGTTGGATAAACTCCAACCATCCCCTAGCCACAGGCTTGAGGTCATGCCTTCTCAATTGAACCAGCTTCCCTCTTGAATCTCTCTTTCATTGAGCGCCCTCTTCACAAATGTCTATGAGGACTTGGTCCAACCTTTGATCAAAGTTGACCCTTCTAGTGTAAGGGTGCTCATCTCCTTGCATCATGGGCAAGTTGAATGCCAACCTTACATTTTCCGGACTAAAATCTAAGCATTTCCCCCGAACCATTGTAAGCCAATTCTTTGGGTCTGGGTTCACACTTTGATCATGGTTCTTGGTGATCCATGCATTGGCATAGAACTCTTGAACCATTAAGATTCCGACTTGTTGAATGGGGTTGGTAAGAACTTCCCAACCTCTTCTTCGGATCTCATGTCGGATTTCCGGATATTCACTCTTTTTGAGTTTGAAAGGGACCTCGGGGATCACCTTCTTCATGGCCATAACTTCATAGAAGTGGTCTTGATGCACCCTTGAGATGAATCTCTCCATCTCCCATGACTCGGAGGTGGAAGCTTTTGCCTTCCCTTTCCTCTTTCTAGAGGTTTCTCCAGCCTTAAGTGCCATAAATGGTTATGGAAAAACAAAAAGCAATGCTTTTACCACACCAAACTTAGAAGGTTTGCTCGTCCTCGAGCAAAAGAATAAATAAGAGAGTAGAAGAAGAGGAAATAGAGGAGATGGAGGAGGCTTTGTGGTTCGGCCAAGGGGAGAAGTAGTGTTTAGGCTGTGTGAAAATGAAGGAGTGAAGATGGGTTTATATAGGAGTGGAGAGGGGGTGTATGGTTCGGCCATAATGGGTGGGTTTGAGAGGGAAAGTGGTTTGAATTTGAATGGTGAGGTAGGTGGGGTTTTATGAAGGATGGATGTGAGTGGTGAAGAGAAGAGTGGGATTTGATAGGTGAGGGGTTTTTGGGGAAGAGGTGTTGAGGTGATTGGTGAATGGGTGAAGAAGAGAGAGTGTGGTGGGGTAGGTGCGGATCTTGTGGGGTCCATAGATCCTGAGGTGTCAAGGAAAAGTCATCCCTACACCAAGTGGCGAGCAAAAATGCTCTTTATGCCAATTCTGGAGTTAAACACCGGGCTGGTGCCCATTTCTGGTGTTTAACGCCAGCTTCTTGCCCTTTCCTGGCGTTTAACGCCAGTCTGGTGCCCCTTTCTGGCGTTAAACGCCCAGAATGATGCCAGACTGGGCGTTAAACGCCCATTTGCTGCCCTTACTGGCGTTTAAACGCCAGTAGGTTTTCCTCCAGGGTGTGCTATTTTTCTTTCTATTTTTCATTCTGTTTTTGCTTTTTCAATTGATTTTGTGACTTTCCATGATCATCAACCTACAGAAAACATAAAATAACAAAAGGAAAATACATAAATAGAACATTGGGTTGCCTCCCAACAAGCGCTTCTTTAATGTCAGTAGCTTGACAGTGGGCTCTCATGGAGCCTCACAGATACTCAGAGCAATGTTGGAACCTCCCAACACCAAACTTAGAGTTTGAATATGGAGGTTCAACACCAAACATAGAGTTTGGTTGTGGCCTCCCAACACCAAACTTAGAGTTTGACTGTGGGGGCTCTGTTTGACTCTGTTTTGAGAGAAGCTCTTCATGCTTCCGCTCCATGGTTACAGAGGGATATCCTTGAGCCTTAAACACAAGGGATTCTTCATTCACTTGAGTGATCAATTCTCCTTTGTCAACATCAATCACAGCCTTTGCTGTGGCTAGGAAGGGTCTTCCAAAGATGATGGATTCATCCATGCCCTTCCCAGTCTCTAGGACTATAAAATTAGTAGGGATGTATTGGTCTTCAATCTTTACCAGAACATCTTCTACAAGTCCATAAGCTTTTTTTCTTGAATTGTCTGCCATCTCTAGTGAGATT
>NC_029773.3:58779686-58780339 GCF_000817695.3 Arachis duranensis
AATTCTTTGTCTGTTGCTGAGAAGATGATGGAAAAGGCTTGCCATTGCTAAACCTGTTTCTTCCACCATTATTGTTGTTGAAACCTTGTTGAGGTCTCTGTTGATCCTTCCATAGAGATTTGGATGATTTCTCCATGAAGGATTATAGGTGTTTCCATAGGGTTCTCCCATGTACTTCACCTCTTCCATTGAAGGGTTCTCAGGATCATAAGTTTCTTCTTCAGATGAAGCATCCTTAGTACTACCTGGTGCAGCTTGCATTCCAGACAGACTTTGAAAAATCATATTGACTTGCTGAGTCAATATTTTGTTCTGAGCCAATATGGCATTCAGAGTATCAATCTCAAGAACTCCTTTCTTCTGATTCGTCCCATTGTTCACAGGATTCCTTTCAGAAGTGTACATGAATTGGTTATTTGCAACCATTTCAATGAGTTCTTGAGCTTTTTGCAGGCGTCTTCTTTAGATGAAGAGATCCTCCAACAGAACTATCCAATGACATCTTGGACAGTTCAGACAGACCATCATAGAAGATACCTATGATGCTCCACTCAGAAAGCATGTCAGATGGACACTTTCTGATCAATTGTTTGTATCTTTTCCAAGCTTCATAGAGGGATTCACCTTCCTTCTATCTGAAGGTTTGGACATCC
>NC_029773.3:58780559-58781965 GCF_000817695.3 Arachis duranensis
TGACAGTGTCACAGATTTGCAAGAATTCTGCTAAGAATTGATGAGGATCTTCCAATGGAAGTCCATGGAACTTGCAATTCTGTTGCATTAGAGAAACTAATTGAGGCTTAAGCTCAAAGTTGTTTGCGCCAATGGCAGGGATAGAGATGCTTCTCCCATAGAAGTCGGGAGTAGGTGTAGTAAAGTCACCCAGCACCTTCCTTGCATTGTTGGCATTGTTGTTGTTTTCGGCTGCCATGTTTTCTTCTTTGAAAAATTCTGCTAGGTCCTCTACAGAGAGTTGTGCCTTAGCTTCTCTTAGCTTTCGCTTCAAGGTCCTTTCAGGTTCAGGGTCAGCCTCAACAAGAATGCTTTTGTCTTTGCTCCTGCTCATATGAAAGAGAAGAGAACAAGAAAATATGGAATCCTCTATGTCACAGTATAGAGATTCCTTGAGGTGTCAGAGGAATAGAAAAATAGAAGGAAGAGGTAGAAGAATTCGAACTTAGAAAGATAGAGTTCGAATTGTACATGTTAGTCCATAAATAGAAGGATGTGAGAAGAGGGGAAGAGATTTTCGAAAATAAGTTAAAAGATTTTGAAAAAGAATTTTGAAAATTGATTGATGATTTTCGAAAACTATGAGTGGGAAAGAAATTAAGTGATTTTTGAAAAAAAAAATTTTGAAATTAGAAATAAAAAAATATGATTGAAAACTTATTTTGAAAATGATGTGATTAAAAAGATATGATTGAAAATATATAGTTTTAAAAAGATATGATTGAGAAATAATTTAAAAAGATTTGATTTTTAAAATCAATGACTTGGCTAATAATAAAAGATATGATTCAAACATTAAACCTTTCTCAATAGAAAAGGCAACATACTTGAAATGTTGAATCAAATCAATAATTGTTAGCAAGTATTTTTGAAAATGGAAAGAAATTGATTTTGAAAAGATATGATTGAAAAGATATGATTTGAAAAAGATTTTATTTTAAAAAATTATGAAAACTTGAAAAAAATTTGAATTGAAAACAAAATCTTCCCTCTTGTGCCATCCTGGCGTTAAACGCCTAGAATGGTATACATTCTGGCATTTAACGCCCAAAATGCTACCCTTTTGGGCGTTAAATGCCCAGCCAGGTACCCTGGCTGGCGTTTAAACGCCAGTTTTCCTTCTTCACTGGGCGTTTTGAACGCCCAGCTTTTTCTGTGTAATTCCTCTACTGAATGTTCTGAATCTTCAATTCTCTGTATTATTGACTTGAAAAGACACAAATTAAAAATTTTTTTGGATTTTTAATGATGAGGAAAAATCAAAATGCAACTAAAATCAAATAAATAAAGCATGCAAGACACTAAACTTAGAATTTTGTATACTACTAACACTAACAAATTGAGAATGCATATGAGAAACAACAAAA
>NC_029773.3:58782619-58783661 GCF_000817695.3 Arachis duranensis
ATACCTAATCTAAGCAACAAGATGAACCGTCAGTTGTCCAAACTCAAACAATCCCCGGCAACGGCGCCAAAAACTTGGTGCACAAAATTGTTATCATCAATGGCGTCATCAATATGCTACGCACAACTGCAATCTCAACTCTTTATCACAACTTCGCACAACTAACCAGCAAGTGCACTGGGTCGTCCAAGTAATAAACCTTACGCGAGTAAGGGTCGATCCCACGGAGATTGTTGGTATGAAGCAAGCTATGGTCATCTTGTAAATCTTAGTCAGGCAGACTCAAATGGTTATGAATGATTTATGAATAAAGCACAAAATAAAGATAGAGATACTTATGTAATTCATTGGTGAGAATTTCAGATAAGCGTATGGAGATGCTTTGTCCCTTCCGTCTCTCTGCTTTCCTACTGTCTTCATCCAACCCTTCTTACTCCTTTCTATGGCAAGCTGTATGTAGGGTTTCACTGTTGTCAGTGGCTACCTCCCATCCTCTCAGTGAAAATGTTCAACGCGCTCTGTCACAGCACGGCTATTCAGCTGTCGGTTCTCGATCATGTCAGAATAGAATCCAGTGATTCTTTTGCGTTTGTCACTAACGCCCCACAATCACGAGTTTGAAGCTCGTCACAGTCATTCAATCCTTGAATCCTACTCAGAATATCACAGACAAGGTTTAGACCTTCCGGATTCTCTTGAATGCCGCCATCAATTCTAGCTTATACCACGAAGATTCCGATTAAGGGATCCAAGAGATATCCACTCAATCTAAGGTAGAACGGAGGTGGTTGTCAGGCACACGTTCATAAATGAGAATGATGATGAATGTCACGGATCATCACATTCATCAAGTTGAGGAACAAGTGATATCTTAGAACAAGAATAAGCTGAATTGAATAGATGAACAATAGTAATTGCATTAATACTCGAGGTACAACAGAGCTCCACACCTTAATCTATGGTGTGTAGAAACTCCACCGTTGAAAATACATAAGAACAAGGTCTAGGCATGGCCAAGAGGCCAGCCTCCATGATCTAAGGA
>NC_029773.3:58783890-58784935 GCF_000817695.3 Arachis duranensis
TGCCAGTTTGGGCGTTTAACTCCCATTCTTGTGCCAGTTCCAGCGTTTAACGCCGGGCAGTTTTGAGCTGATTTGGAACGCCGGTTTGGGCCACCAAAATCTCGTACAAAGTATGGACTATTATACATTGCTAGAAAGCCCAGGATGTCTACTTTCCAACGCTATTGAGAGCGCGCCAATTGGGCTTCTGTAGCTCCAGAAAAACCACTTCGAGTGCAGGGAGGTCAGAATCCAACAGCATCTGCAGTCCTTTTCAGCCTCTGAATCAGGTTTTTGCTTAGATCCCTCAATTTCAGCCAGAAAATACCTGAAATCACAGAAAAACACACAAACTCATAGTAAAGTTCAGAAAAGTGAATTTTAACTAAAAACTAATAAAAATATAATAAAAACTAACTAAAACATACTAAAAACAATGCCAAAAACCGTATAAATTATCCGCTCATCATATGCGTTCGGTCTGAGGTAGAATGAAAGTGGTTGTCAGTCACATGTTCATAGGTGAGAATGATGATGAGTGTCACGAATCATCACATTCGTCATGGTTAAGTGCAACGAATATCTTAGAACAAGAATAAACTGAATTGAATAGAAAATAGTAGTAATTGCTTTAAAAATTGAGGTACAGCAGAGCTCCACACCCTTAATCTATGATGTGTAGAAACTCCACTGATGAGCGGATAATTTATACGCTTTTTGGCATTGTTTTTAGTATGTTTTTAGTATGATCTAGTTAGTTTTTAGTATATTTTTATTAGTTTTTAGTTAAAATTCACTTTTCTGGACTTTACTATGGGTTTGTGTGTTTTTCTGTGATTTCAGGTATTTTCTGGCTGAAATTGAGGGCTCTGAGCAAAAATCTGATTCAGAGACTGAAAAGGACTGCAGATGCTGTTGGATTCTGACCTTCCTGCACTCGAAGTGGATTTTCTGGAGCTACAGAAGCCCAATTGGCGCGCTCTCAACGGCATTGGAAAGTAGACATCCTGGGCTTTCCAGCAATGTATAATAGTCCATACTTTGCCCGAGATTTGATGGCCCAAAC
>NC_029773.3:58789349-58790792 GCF_000817695.3 Arachis duranensis
GAAGTCTTCATGGATGACTTCTCAGTATATGGAGACTCATTCAGCTCCTGCCTTAACCACCTAGCACTTGTCCTAAAATGGTGCCAAGAGACTAACCTGGTTTTGAACTGGGAGAAATGTCACTTTATGGTGACTGAAGGAATTGTTCTTGGGCACAAAATTTCAAGCAGGGGAATAGAGGTGGATAAGGCAAAGGTAGATGTAATTGAAAAATTACCACCACCTGCCAATGTTACGGCAATCAGAAGCTTTTTGGGGCATGCAGGATTCTACAGAAGGTTTATAAAGGATTTTTCGAAAATTGCAAAACCTTTGAGTAACCTGCTAGCTGCTGACACACCATTTGTGTTTGACACATAGTGTCTACAGGCATTTGAGACCCTGAAAGCTAAGCTGGTCACAGCACCAGTCATCTCTGCACCAGATTGGACATTGCCATTTGAACTAATGTGTGATGCCAGTGACCATGCCATTGGTGCAGTGTTGGGACAGAGGCATAGCAAGCTTCTGCACGTCATTTATTATGCCAGCCGTGTTCTAAATGACGCACAGAAGAATTACACAACCACAGAAAAAGAGTTACTTACAGTGGTCTATGCCATTGACAAGTTTAGATCCTATCTAGTGGGATCCAAAGTGGTTGTGTACACTGACCATGCTGCTCTTAAATACTTACTCACAAAGCAGGATTCAAAACCCAGATTTATAAGATGGGTGTTGCTTCTGCAAGAGTTTGATATAGAAATAAGAGACAGAAAAGGGACAGAGAACCAAGTAGCTGATCACCTGTCCCGAATAGAACCAGTAGCTGGGGCGTCCCTCCCTTCTGCTGAGATCTCTGAGACTTTCCCAGATGAGCAACTCTTTGCCATTCAGGAAGCTCCATGGTTTGCAGATATTGCAAACTATAAAGCTGTGAGGTTCATACCCCCGGAGTACAGCAGAGTGCAAAGAAAGAAATTAATTTCAGATGCCAAGTACTACCTATGGGATGAACCATATCTCTTTAAGAGATGTGCAGACGGAATGATCCGCAGATGTGTACCCAGAGAAGAGGCACAAAGGATCCTATGGCATTGCCATGGATCACAGTATGGAGGACATTTTGGAAGTGAGCGAACAGCCACTAAAGTCCTCCAATGTGGCTTCTACTGGCCTACTCTCTATAAAGATTCCCGAGAGTTTGTGCGTAACTGTGACAGTTGCCAAAGAGCTGGTAACTTGTCTCACGGATATGCCATCCCTCAACAAGGGATATTAGAGATAGAATTGTTTGATGTATGGGGAATTGACTTCATGGGTCCATTCCCACCATCATACTCAAACACTTACATTCTGGTGGCAGTGGACTATGTATCTAAATGGGTGGAAGCAATTGCTACACCCACTAATGATACCAAGACCGTGCTAAAATTCCTCCAGAAACACATCTTCAGCAGATTT
>NC_029773.3:58796182-58797290 GCF_000817695.3 Arachis duranensis
TGACAGGGTGCGTTGAACATTTCCACTGAGAGGATGGGAGGTAGCCACTAACAACGGTGAAACCCTTGCATACAGCTTGCCATGGAAGGAGCCTTGCGTGCTTGAAGAAGAAGACAGTAGGAAAGCAGAGATTCAGAAGATGGAGCATCTCCAAAACCTCAACCTGTTCCCCTTTACTGCAAAACAAGTACTTATTTCATGTTCGTTTGCTTTTTACAATCAATCCTGATAATTTCTGATATCCTGACTAATATTTACAAGATAACCATAGCTTGCTTGAAGCCGACAATCTCCGTGGGATCGACCCTTACTCACGTAAGGTATTACTTGGACGACCCAGTGCACTTGCTGGTTAGTTGTGCGGGGTTGCAAAAGTGTGATTGCAATTTCGTGCACCAAGTTTTTGGCGCCGTTGCCGGGGAATTGTTCGAGTTTGGACAACTGACGGCTTATCTTGTTGCTTAGATTAGGACTATTTTATTTTTGTTGGTTTACAGTCTTTTAGTTGAGTCTAGTTTCATATTTTAAGTTTGGTGTCAATTGCATGCTTTTGTTTTTCTTTTAATTTTCGAATTTGCATGTCTTTAGTCCCTTTTTGATCCGTAAAACTTCTAAGTTTGGTGTCCACTTTGTATTTTTCCCTTAAAATTTTCGAAAAATTTGTGTTTGATTTTCTAAAAATTTTAAGTTTGGTGTCATTTTGTTATTTTTCTCTTTCCTCATTTCAAAAATCAAAAATCAAATCTCTTTCACAATAATTTTCAATCATATCTTTTCTATTGCTTTTTCCAAAATCTTTTTAACTAATTAATTGATTTAGTTTTCAATTTTCTTTGATCTTATTTTCTTTTAGTTTTCGAAAATTTATTTTATTTTCCTTTTGTTTTATTTTATTTTTTCGGTCAAAAAAATATATATATAATATATATATTTTACTTGTGAATTCATATCATATTCCCTTTACCCATCATGGACTCAAGTGGAATTGATCAGTCCAGAAGGACTCTGGGGTCATATGCTAACCCCATTACAGCTGCATATGGGAGTAGCATCTGTACACCTCCCATCAAAGCAAGCAGCTTTGAGCTAAATCCTCAACTCATTATCA
>NC_029773.3:58798383-58799491 GCF_000817695.3 Arachis duranensis
TTGAAATAAAGATTCCGTTTGCAGAGACACTTGAGCAAATACCTTCTTATGCTAAGTTCATGAAAGAAATCTTAAGTCATAAGAAGGATTGGAGAGAAACTGAAAAAGTGTTTCTCACTGAAGAATGCAGTGCAGTCATTCTGAAAAGCTTACCAGAAAAGCTTCAGGATCCAGGAAACTTTATGATACCATGCACATTAGAAGGTGCCTGCACCAAGACAGCCTTATGTGATCTTGGAGCAAGCATCAATCTAATACCTGCATCCACTATCAGAAAGCTTGGGTTGACTGGAGAAGTCAAACCAGCCCGGATATGCCTCCAACTTGCTGATGGCTCCATTAAATATCCATCAGGCATAATAGAGGATATGATTGTCAAGGTTGGGCCATTCGCCTTTCCAACTGACTTTGTGGTGCTGGAAATGGAGGAGCACAAGAGTGCAACTCTCATTCTAGGAAGACCTTTCCTAGCAACTGGACGAACTCTCATTGATGTACATAGAGGGGAAGTAACCCTGAGAGTCAATGAGAATGAGTTCAAGTTGAATGCTGTAAAAGCTATGCAGCATCCAGACACACCAAATGACTGCATGGGCGCTGACATTATTGACTCTCTGGTAGAAGAGATCAATATGACTGAAAGCCTAGAATCAGAGCTTGAGGACATCTTCAAAGATGCTCAACCTGATCAAGAATAATCAGTGGAAACAAAGGAATTTTCGAAAATTCCTCAGGAGGAGGATAAGCCTCCCAAACCTGAACTCAAACCACTACCACCATCCCTAAAGTATGCATTTCTGGGAGAGGGTGACACTTTTCCAGTGATTATAAGCTCTGCTTTAAATCCACAGGAAGAGGAAGCACTGATTCAAGTGCTAAGATCATACAAGACAGCTCTTGGGTGGTCCATAAGCGATCTCAAGGGCATTAACCCAGCTAGATGCATGCACAAGATCCTACTGGAGGATAATGCCAAACCAGTGGTCCAACCACAAAGGAGGCTAAATCCAGCCAAGAAGGAGGTGGTGCAGAAAGAGGTCACTAAATTACTAGAGGCTGGGATTATTTATCCTATTTCTAATAGCCCCTGGGTAAGCCCTGTCCAAGT
>NC_029773.3:58802300-58803076 GCF_000817695.3 Arachis duranensis
TTTTTTTCGAAATCTCTCCTCCCCACTTTATAAATACATGTTTGGCCCCCCTCATTCCCCACACCATTCGAATTTGCTCTTCCTCTCTCTCTCTTCTTTCCTTTCTTTTGCTTGAGGACAAGCAAACCTCTAAGTTTGGTGTGCTTTTCCATGATCACTAAGCCAAGATTCATCAAGATCATGGCCCCTAAGGGAAAACAAACCAATTTAAGAGGAAAGAAAGAGAATAATCTAAAGAACATGAAGACCATTATCACAAAATAATGGGTCTGAGGTCGGTGATCCCGGAAGTTAAATTTGATCTGAAAGAAGATGAATATCCGGGGATCCAAGAGCAAATTCGAAAGAGAGGATGGGAAGTTCTAACCAATCCTGAGATAAAGGTTGGAAGGAATATGGTTCAGGAATTCTACTCAAATCTGTGGCTAACAGATAAGCAGAGAATGACTGGAACTGCTTACCATACCTACAGAACCATGGTCAGAGGGAAAGTTATGTACTTCCATCTGGACAAAATAAGAGAAATCTTCAAATTGCCTCAACTGCAAGATGATCCTGAATCCTTTAATAGGAGAATGGTGAGAGCAGATAAAGGGTTGGATCAAGTTCTAGAGGACATATGCCTCCCTAGAACTAAGTGGATAACCAATTCAAAGGGTGTCCCAAACCAACCCAAGAGGGGAGACCTCAAACCAATTACAAGAGGTTGGCTAGACTTTATTGGGCGTTCCATAATGCCCACTAGCAACCGTTCTGAGGTCACTATCAAGAGAGCA
>NC_029773.3:58804467-58804640 GCF_000817695.3 Arachis duranensis
GAGAGAAGAAAGAAAGAGAAAGAAAAAGAAAGAAATAAAGTTGTGATCCAAGGCAAAAAGAGTGTGCTTAAGAACCCTGGACACCTCTAATTGGGACTCTAGCAAAGCTGGGTCACAATCTGAAAAGGTTCACCCAATTATGTGTCTGTGGCATGTATGTATCCGGTGGTAAT
>NC_029773.3:58804721-58805029 GCF_000817695.3 Arachis duranensis
AAATAGTTATGTTCAAGAATCATTATACTTAACTAGGAGAATCAATAACATTATCTGAGTTCTGAGTTCTTATAGATGCCAATCATTCTGAACTTCAAAGGATAGAGTGAGATGGCAAAACTGTTCGGAGGCAAAAAGCTACTAGTCCCGCTCATCTAATTGGAGCTAAGTTTCCTTGATATTTTGGAATCTATAGTATATTCTCTTCTTTTTATACTATTTTGATCTTCAGTTGCTTGGGGACAACCAACAATTTAAGTTTGGTGTTGTGATGAGCGGATAATTTATACGCTTTTTGGCATTGTTTT
>NC_029773.3:58805577-58815154 GCF_000817695.3 Arachis duranensis
GCCTGACAACCACCTCCGTTCTACCTTGGATTAAGTAGATATCTCTTGGATTCTTTAATCAGAATCTTCGTGGTATAAGCTAGAACTGATGGCGGCATTCAAGAGAATCCGGAAGGTCTAAACCTTGTCTGTGGTATTCTGAGTAGGATTCAATGATTGAGTGACTGTGACGAGCTTCAAACTCCTGAGGGCGGGGCGTTAGTGATAGACGTAAAAGAATCATTGGATTCTATTCCGGCCTGATTGAGAACCGACAAATGGATAGCCGTGCCGTGACAGGGTGCGTTGAACATTTCCACTGAGAGGATGGGAGGTAGCCACTGACAACGGTGAAACCCTTGCATACAGCTTGCCATGGAAGGAGCCTTGCGTGTTTGAAGAAGAAGACAGTAGGAAAGCAGAGATTCAGAAGATAGAGCATCTCCAAAACCTCAACCTATTCTCTATCACTGCAAAACAAGTACTTATTTCATGTTCTTTTACTTTTCACAATCAATCCTGATAATTTCTGATATCCTGACTAAGATTTACAAGATAACCATAGCTTGCTTCAAGCCGACAATCACCGTGGGATCGACCCTTACTCACGTAAGGTATTACTTGGACGACCCAGTGTACTTGCTGGTTAGTTGTGCGGGGTTGCAAAAGTGTGATTGCAATTTCGTGCACCATCCACCGTTGAAAATATATAAGTGATGGTGGTCCAGGCATGGCCGAATGGCCAACCCCCATGGTCTAGGAACTAAACGTCAAATGATATCTAATACAATAGTAAAATGTCCTATTTATACTAGACTAGCTACTAGGATTTACAGAAGTAAGTATTTGATGCAGAAATCCACTTTCGGGGCCCACTTGGTGTGTGCTTGGGCTGAGCTTGAGCTTTACACATGCAGAGGCTTCTTTTGGAGTTGAACGCCAAGTTGTAACGTGTTTTTGGTGTTCAACTCTGGTTCGTGACGTGTTTCTGGCGTTTGACTCCTGATGAGCGGATAATTTATACGCTTTTTGGCTTTGTTTTTAGGTAGTTTTTAGTATGATCTAGTTACTTTTAGGGATGTTTTCATTAGTTTTTATGCTAAATTCACATTTCTGGACTTTAATATGAGTTTGTGTATTTTCTGTTATTTCAGGTATTTTCTGGCTGAAATTGAGGGACCTGAGCAAAACTCTGGTAAGAAGCTGACAAAGGACTGCTGATGCTGTTGGAATCTGACCTCCCTACACTCGAAATGAATTTTATGGAGCTATAGAACTCCAAATGGCGTGCTCTCAAGAGGTTTGGAAATTAGACATCCAGAGCTTTCCAGCAATATATAATAGCCCATACTTTATTCGTAATTAGATGATGTAAACTGGCACTCAATGCCAGTTCCATGCTGCATCCTGGAGTCAAACGCCAGAAACACGTCACGAACCAGAGTTGAACGCCCAAAACACGTTACAACTTGGCGTTCAACTCCAAGAGAAGCCTCAGCTCATGGATAGATCAAGCTAAGCCCAAGCACACACCAAGTGGTCCCTATAAGTGAATTTATGCATCAATTACTTACTTCTGTAAACCCTAGTAGCTAGTCTAGTATAAATAGGATATTTTACTATTGTACTAGTTGTCTTTTGACCACGTTACATCTTTGGTCTCAGTTTTATTTCATTATTCATCTTAGGATACTATTGATCATGTTTGGGGGGCTGGCCATTCGGCCATGCCTGAACCTTCATCACTTATTTCATATGTATTTTTAACGGTGGAGTTTCTACACACCATAGATTAAGGGTGTGGAGCTCTGCTGTACCTCAAGTTTCAATGCAATTACTACTATTTTCTATTCAATTCGACTTATTCTTATTCTAAGATATTCATTGCACTTCAACATGATGAATGTGATGATCCGTGACACTCATCATCATTCTCACCTATGAACGCGTGACTGACAACCACTTCCGTTCTACCTTAGACCGGGCGCATATCTCTTGGATTCCTTAATAAGAATCTTCGTGGTATAAGCTAGAATTGATGGCGGCATTCATGGGAATCCGGAAAGTCTAACCTTGTCTGTGGTATTTCGAGTAGGATTCCGGAATTGAATGACTGTGACGAGCTTCAAACTCGCGATTGCTGGGCGTGATGACAAACGCAAAAGAATTAAGGGATTCTATTCCAACATGATCGAGAACCGACAGATAATTAGCCGTGCTGTGACAGAGCATTTGGACCATTTTCACTGAGAGGATGGGATGTAGCCATTGACAATGATGATGCCCTACATACAGCTTGCCATAGAAAGGAGTGATAAAAATTGGAAGAAAGCAGTAGGAAAGTAGAGATTCAGAAGGAACACAGCACCTCCATACGCTTATCTGAAATTCCCACCATTGAATTGCATGAGTAACTTTATCTTTATTTTCTATTTATTTTATTATCATTCGAAAAACCAATAATCTCTTAATATAGTTGAATCCGCCTGACTGGGATTTACAAGATGACCATAGCTTGCTTCATACCAACAATCCCTGTGGGATCGACCCTTACTCACGTAAGGTATTACTTGGACGACCCAGTACACTTGCTGGTTAGTTGTGCGGAGTTGTGACAAAGTGTGATTTATGTTTGAGATCACCAAGTCTTTGGAGCCATTGTTGATGATCACAATTTCGTCCACCAAGTTTTTGGCGCCGTTGCCGGGGATTGTTCGAGTATGAACAACTGACAGTTCATCTTGTTTCTCAGATAAGGTAATTTTCTTTTCAAAAAGTTTACAAAAATTTTTCAAAATTTTTCTTTGTTTTCGTTTTTCCCAAAAATTATTTTCGAAAAAAATAATAATAAAATAAAAAAAATCAAAAATATTTTGTGATTGTTGTTTGAGTCTAGTGTCAATTTTTAAGTTTAGGTGTCAGTTGCATGTTTTAAAAATTTCTTGCATTTTTCAAAAATTCATGCATTCATAGTGTTCTTTATGATCTTCAAGTTGTTCTTGGTAAGTCTTCTTGTTTGAACTTGATGTTTTCTTGTTTTGTGTCTTTTATTATTTTTCATGTGCATTCTTGCATTCATAGATCCATGCATTAAAGAATTCTAAGTTTGGTGTCTTATATGTTTTCTTTGCATAAAAAATTTTTCAAAAATATGTTCTTGATGTTAATCATGATCTTCAAATTGTTCTTGGTGTTCATCTTGACATTCATAGTGCTCTTGCATGCATCATGAGTTTTGATTCATAATTTTCATGTTGTGAGTCATTTTTGTTATTTTTCTCTCTCATCATTAAAAAATCAAAAAAAATATCTTTTCCTTTTTCTCTCCTAATTTTTGAAAATTTGAGTTGACTTAGTCAAAAAATTTTAAAATTAGTTGTTTCTTACAAGCCAAGTCAAATTTTCAATTTTAAAAATCTTATCTTTTTAAAACTTTTTCAAAAATCAAATTTTTTTCATTTTTCTTATTAATTTTTCGAAATTTTCTTTTAAAAATGTTTTTTAAAAATCTTTTTCTTAATTTTATCTTTATTTTCGAAAATTATGCTAACAATTAATGTGATTGGTTCAAAAATTTGAAGTTGTTAATTTCTTGTTAAGAAAGGTTCAATCTTTAAATTCTAGAATCTTATCTTTTAGTTTCTTGTTAGTTAAGTAATTAATTTTAACTTTAAAAATTAAATCTATCGTATCCTATCTTTTATATCATATCATTTTCAAAATTTTATCTTTTTCAAAAATTTTGATTTTAAAATATCTTTTCTAACTTCTTATCTTCTTATCTTCTTATCTTTTCAAATTTGATTTTCAAATCTTTTTCAACTAACTATTTGACTTTTTGTTTGTTTCTTATCTTTTTCAAAACCCCCTAACTACTTTTCTCTCTCTAATTTTCAAAAATATCTCATCCCTTTTTTTTAATTCTTTTTAAATTAACTAATTGTTTTAAAGTTTAATTTTAATTCTATCTCATCTTTAATTTTTTGAAAATCATTAACTCCTTTTCAAAATTAATTTTTGAATTCTCTCTCTCATCTTCTTCTATTTATTTATTCATTTACTAACACTTCTCTTCACCTCTCTTCATCTCCAATCACTTCCTCTATCCTTACCCTTGTGTTTGGATTATTCCTTCTTCTTAATCCTTATCCCCTTTCTTCTTCTACTAATAATAAGGATCCTCTTTACTGTGACATAGAGGATTTCTCTTCCTTTTCTTTTTCTCTTCTCTTTCATATGAGCATGAACAAGGAAAAAGGCACTCTTGTTGAAGCTGATCCTGAACCTGAAAGGACCTTGAAGAGGAAACTAAGAGAAGCTAAATTACAACAATCCAGAGGCAACCTTTTTGAAATTTTCGAACAAGAAAAGGAGATGGCAGCCGAACCAACAACAATAATGCAAGGAGGATGCTTGGTGATTTTACTAAACCCACGTCCAAGTTTGATGGAAGAAGCATCTCAATTCCTGCCATTGGAGCAAACAATTTTGAGCTAAAACCTTAATTAGTTGCTTTAATGCAACATAACTGCAAGTTTCATGGACTTCCATCAGAAGATCCTTACTAGTTTTTAACTAAGTTCTTGCAGATTTGTGAGACTGTTAAGACGAATGGAGTAGATCCTGAAGTCTACAGGCTCATGCTTTTCCCTTTTGCTGTAAGAGACAGAGCTAGAACATGGTTGGACTCACAACCTAAAGATAGCCTGGACTCCTGGGATAAGCTAGTCACGGCCTTCTTGGATAAATTCTTTCCTCCTCAAATGCTGAGCAAGCTTAGAGTGGATGTTCAGACCTTCAAGCAAAAAGATGGTGAATCCCTCTATGGAGCTTGGGAAAGATACAAGCAGATGACCAAAAAGTATCCTTCTGACATGTTTTCAGAATGGACCATATTAGATATATTCTATTATGGTCTATCTGAGTTTTCCAAAATGTCATTGGACCATTCTGTAGGTGGATCCATTCACCTAAAGAAAACGCCTGCAGAAGCTCAAGAACTTATTAACATGGTTGCAAATAATCAATTCATGTACACTTCTGAGAGGAATTTCGTGAATAATGGGACGCCTCAGAGGAAGGGAGTTCTTGAAATTGATGCTCTGAATGCCATATTGGCTCAGAACAAAGTGTTGACTCAGCAAGTCAACATCATTTCTCAAAGTCTGAATGGATGGCAAAATGCATCCAACAGTACTAAAGAGGCATCTTCTAAAGAAGAAGCTTATGATCCTAAGAACCATGCAATGGCAGAGGTAAATTACATGGGTGAACCTTATGGAAACACCTATAATTCATCATAGAGAAATCATCTAAATTTCTCATGGAAGGATCAACAAAAGCCTTAAAAAGGCTTTAATAATGGTGGAAAAAACAGGTTTATCAATAGCAAGCCTTTTCCATCATCTTCTCAGCAATAGATAGAGAATTCTGAGCAGAGCTCCTCTAATTTAGCAAATATAGTCTCTGATCTGTCTAAGGCCACTTTAAGTTTCATGAGTGAAACAAGGTCCTCCATTAGAAATTTGGAGGCACAAGTGAGCCAGGTGAGTAAGAAAGTAACTGAAACTCCTCCTGGTACTCTCCCAAGCAATACAGAAGAGAATCCAAAGAGAGAGTGGAAGGCCATTGATATAGTCAATATGGCCGAATGCAGAGAGGGAAGAAAGGACAAAAATCCTATGAGGAAGACCACCTGGGACGTCCTCTGAGCAAGAAGGAGTCCCCTTTTGAGGACCTAAAGGAATCTAAGGCTCATAAAGAGACCATAGAGATTCCATTAAACCTCCTTCTGCCATTTATGAGCTCTGAAGACTATTCTTCCTCTGAAGAGGATGAAGATGTAACTGGAGAGCAAGTTGCTCAATATTTAGGAGCTATCATGAAGCTGAATGCCAAGTTGTTTGGTAATAAGACTTGGGAATGTGAACCTCCCTTGCTCATTAGTGAACTAGATACATGGGTTCAGCAAACATTACCTCAAAAGAGACAAGATCCTGGCAAATTCTTAATACCCTGTACCATAGGCACCATGACCTTTAACAAGGCTCTATATGACCTGGGGTCAAGCATAAATCTTATGCCACTCTCTGTAATGGAGAAACTAGGGATCATTAAGGTACAGCCTACCATATTCTCATTACAAATGGCAGACAAGTCAGTAAGACAAGCTTATGGATTGGTAGAGGACGTGTTAGTGAAGGTTGAAGGCCTTTACATCCCTGCTGATTTCATAATCTTAGACACTAGGAAGGCGGAGGATGAATGAATCATCCTTGGAAGACCTTTCTTAGCCACAGCAGGAGCTGTGATTGATGTTGACAGAGGAGAGCTAGTCCTTCAATTGAATGGGGATTACCTTGTGTTTAAGACCCAAGGGTGTTCTTCTGTAAACATGGAAAAGAATCACAGTAAGCTTCTCTCAATACAGAGTCAAACAAAGCCCCCACAATCAAACTCTAAGTTTGGTGTTGGGAGGCCCTCATCATGCTCTAAACATCTGTGAGGCTCCATGAGAGCCATTGTCAAGCTAGTGACATTAAAGAAGCGCTTGTTGGGAGTCAACCCAATTTTTATTTATCTAATTTTATTTTTTTATTTTACTATTATTTTATGTTTTATTAGGTTCATGATCATGTGGAGTCACGAAAAAATACAAAAATTAAAAACAGAATCAAAAACAGCAGAAGAAAAATCACACCCTGGAGGAAGGACTTACTGGCGTTTAAACGCCAGTAAGGAGCATCTGGCTGGTGTTCAATGCCAGAACAGAGCATGGATCTGGCGTTGAATGCCAGAAACAAGCAACTTCCTGGCGTTTGAACACCAGGAATATGCCCTGAGGAAAGCTGGCACTGAACGCCAGGAAGAAGCATGGAACTGGCGTTCAACGCCAGAAACATGCTGCAATTGGGCGTTGAACACCCAAAATGAGCATCACTTCGGCGTTTAAACACCATAATTGTATGCTAAGGCATTATACATGCCTAATGGGTGCAGGGATGTAAATCCTTGACAGCCCAGGATCTGTGGACCCCACAGGATCACCTCAAGATTTGTGGACCCCACAGGATCTCCACCCACCTCAACTCACCTTCTCTCTTCTTCACCAATCACCTCAATCTCTCTTCCCCATCACCCCTTCACCACTCACATCCATCCATCTCTTCCCACCCAATCCCACCCATATGGCCGAAACATACACATCTCCCCCTCTCCTCCGTATCTTCTTCCATTCTTTCTTCTTTTGCTCGAGGGCGAGCAACATTTTAAGTTTGGTGTGGTAAAAGCATAGCTTTTTTGTTTTTCTATAACCATTGATGGCACCTAAGGCCAGAAAAACATCTAGAAAGAGGAAAGGGAAGACAAAAGCTTCCACCTCCGAGTCATAGGAGATGGAGAGATTCATCTAAAGGGTTTATAGCTCAGTGGCAAAACATTTGACTGCAAATCAAGAGATCCCTGAGATACCTCAGGGGATAAATTTTCCTCTACACAATTATTGGGAGAAACTAAGGATAGGAGCACTGATGAGCGGATAATTTATACGCTTTTTGGCATTGTTTTTAGCATGTTTTTAGTATGATCTAGTTAGTTTTTAGTATATTTTTATTAGTTTTTAGCTAAAATTCACTTTTCTGGACTTTACTATGATTTTGTGTGTTTTTCTGTGATTTCAGGTATTTTCTGCTGAAATTGAGGGTCCTGAGCAAAAATCTGATTCCGAGACCAAAAAGGACTGCAGATGCTGTTGGATTCTGACCTCTCTGCACTCAAAGTGGATTTTCTGGAGCTACAGAAGCCCAATTGGCGCGCTCTCAACGGCGTTGGAAAGTAGACATCCTGGGCTTTCCAGCAATATATGATAGTCCATACGTTTTCCGAGCTTTGATGGCCCAAACCGGCGTGGCAAAACAGCCTCAGAAATTCCAGCGTTTAACGCTGGAACTGGCATAAAACTTGGAGTTAAACGCCCAAACTGGCATGAAAGCTGGCGTTTAACTCCAGAAAAGGTCTCTACACGAAAATGCTTCATTTCTCAAACCAAGCACACACCAAGTGGGCCCGGAAGTGGATTTTTAAGTCATTTACTCATTTCTGTAGACCCTAGGCTACTAGTTTACTATTAATAGGATCTTTTGACATTGTATCTCATGACATTTTACATCTGCTCATTGTATCTTCCACGGCATGAGTCTCTAAACCCCAAGGTTGGGGGTGAGGAGCTCTGCTGTGTCTTGATGGATTAATGCAATTACTACTGAAAGTAGTTATCTCTTGGATTCTTTAACCGGAATCTTCGTGGTATAAGCTAGAACTGATGGCGGCATTCAAGAGAATCCGGAAGATCTAAACCTTGTCTGTGGTATTCTGAGTAGGATTCAATGATTGAATGACTGTGACGTGCTTCAAACTCCTAGCAGGTGGGGCGTTAGTGACAGACGCAAAAGAATCGCTGGATTCTATTCCGGCCTGACCGAGAACCGACAGATGATTAGCCATGCTGTGACAGAGCATAGGAACATTTTCACTGAGAAGATGGGAGGTAACCATTGACAACGGTGAAACCTTACATACAGCTTGCCATGGAAGGAGCCTTGCGTGTTTGATGAAGAAGACAGTAGGAAACCAGAGATTTAGAAGATGGAGCATCTCCAAAACCTCAACCTATTCTCCATTACTGCAAAACAAGTAATCATTTCATGTTCTTTTGTCTTTCACAATCAATCCTGATAATTTCTGATATCCTGACTAAGATTTACAAGATAACCATAGCTTGCTTCAAGCCGACAATCTCCGTGGGATCGACCGTTGCTCACGCAAGGTATTACTTGGACGACCCAGTGCACTTGCTGGTTAGTTGTGCGGAGTTGCAAAAGTGTGATTGCAATTTCGTGCACCAAGTGTTTGGCGCCGTTGCCGGGGATTGTTCGAGTTTGGACAACTGACGGTTTATCTTGTTGCTTAGATTAGGACTGTTTTATTGGTTTAGAGTCTTTTAGTTTAGTCTAGTTTCATATTTTAAGTTTGGTGTCAATTGCATGCTTTTGTTTTTCTTTTAATTTTCGAATTTGCATGTTCTTAGTCTCTTTTTGATCTTTAAAAATTCTAAGTTTGGTGTCCTCTTTGTGTTTTTCCCTTAAAAATTTTCGAAAAATTAGTGTTTGATTTTCTAAAAATTTTAAGTTTGGTGTCATTTTGTTGTTTTTCTCTCTCCTCTTTTCAAAAATCAAATCTTTTTCATAAAAATTTTTCAATCATATCTTTCTAATTGCTAATCTCAAAATCTTTTTGATTAACTAATTGATTCAGTTCTCAATTTGCTTTGATCTTATTTTCTTTTTGATTTTCGAATTTTTTTATTTTAATTTCCTTTTGTTTTATTTTATTTTTTCGGTTAATTCAAAAAAAAAAAAGAAAAAAAACAAAATTTATCTATTTGCAATCCATATCATTTCCCTTTATCCATTATGGACTTAAGTGGGATTGATCAGTCCAACGACAAAATATATCTATTTGCAATCCATTATGGACCTAAGTGGGATTGATCAGTCCAAAAGGACTCTGGGGTCATATGCTAACCCCATTACAGCTGCAT
>NC_029773.3:58815180-58817745 GCF_000817695.3 Arachis duranensis
GTTGAATAACCAACCTACAGCAAGCATAAAGACATGGAAACAGTTGTCAGACAAATTCCTGAATCATTTTTACCCTCCTAAGAGGATGACACAGTTAAGGCTGGACATCCAAGGCTTTAAACAAGAGGATAATGAATCCCTTTATAATGCCTGGGAGAGGTATAGAGGTATGCTAAGGAAATGCCCCTCTGAAATGTTCTCAGAATGGGTACAGTTAGACATCTTTTACTATGGGCTTACAGAAAAAGCTCAGATGTCCTTAGACCACTTAGCTGGTGGATCTATACACATGAGGAAGACAATTGAAGAAGCTCAAGAGCTTATAGACACTGTTGCTAGAAACCAATATTTGTATTCTAGCAATGAGTTCTCTCCAAAAGAGGAAGTCATGGCAGTGGTCACTGACCCTAGTCCTCAAGAACAAATAACTGAGCTTAATCAGCAATTGCTCCTGATGACAGAACAGTTAGCAGACTTTAAAGAAATGCTCCATGAAACTAAAATTGCTAACAAGAGCAAAGAACTGCAGTTGAAGCAAGCAAAACAGCAAATATCCAAACAGATAACAGAGGAATGTCAAGCAGTTCAACTGAGGAGTTGGAAGACACTGAATAACACTGCTCAGAAGAGCAAAAAGCCAAACAAGGAACAATTGACAGAGGACAACCAAACCACTGTGCAAAATCCCTCTGAGGACAGTAAGAGCCCAGAGAGGAATGTTATTGGCGTTCAAACGCCAGAAAGGGAAGGAAAGCTGGCGTTAAACGCCCATTCCTTGCCCAGTTCTGGCGTTTAAACGCCAGAAAAGGGGGAAAAGTTGGCGTTAAACGCCCATTTTCCACCCAATTCTGGCGTTCATACGCCCAGTGATGATCAGACACTTGAAAGTGCTGACAGTAATCCCTCTAACAAGGCTTCTTCAACCACTTCTGTAAGGAATAAACCTGCAGCATCTAAGGTTGAAGAATATAAAGCCAAGATGTCTTATTGGTGCGCGAAATTGTGAACAATACTTTTTCACAACTCTCATAATCCCCGGTCATGAACCCCAAAAACTTGGTGTTCAATACCATGGCATTACACAACTTCGCACAACTAACCAGCAAGTGCACTGGGTCGTCCAAGTAATAAACCTTACGCGAGTAAGGGTCGATCCCACGGAGATTGTTAGTATTGAAGCAAGCTATGGTCATCTTGTAAATCTTAGTCAGGCAAACTCAAATGATAATGATGATGAACGAAAATAACAAAAAGGTAAAGATAGAGATACTTATGTAATTCATTGGTAGGAACTTCAGATAAGCGCATGAAGATGCCTTCCCTTCCGTCTCTCTGCTTTCCTACTGTCTTCATCCAATCCTTCTTACTCCTTTCCATGGCAAGCTTAAGCAAGGGTTTCACCGTTGTCAGTGGCTACCTCCCATCCTCTCAGTGAAAACGATTGCATATGCTCTGTCACAGCACGCGGAATTCAGCTGTCGGTTCTCAGTCAGGCCGGAATAGAATCCATCGATTCTTTTGCGTCTGTCACTAACGCCCCGCCTGCTAGGAGTTTGAAGCACGTCACAGTCATTCAATCATTGAATCCTACTCAGAATACCACAGACAAGGTTAGACCTTCCGGATTCTCTTGAATGCCGCCATCAGTTCTCGCCTATACCACGAAGATTCCGATTAAAGAATCCAAGAGATATTCACTAGAGCCTTGATCGCTTGTAGAACAAGAGTGGTTGTCAGTCACTTTGTTCATGAGTGAGAATGGTTATGGGCGTCAATCATCACCTTTCATCATGTTGAAGAACAAGTGATATCTTGGATAAAGAACAAGCGGAATTGAATGGAAGAACAATAGTAATTGCATTAAAACTCGAGGTACAGCAGAGCTCCACACCTTAATCTATGGTGTGTAGAAGCTCCACCGTTGAGAATACATAAGAACAAAAGTGATCATTGGTTTCGGTCCCAGAGAGGGAACCAGAAGAACCAAGATCTGATCTAAGAACTAGATGTCCGAAGATGAAAATACAATAGTAAAAGGTCTTACTTATAGAAAACTAGTAGCCTAAGGTTTACAGAATTGAGTAAATGACATAAAAATCCACTTCCGGGCCCACTTGGTGTGTGCTTGGGCTGAGCAATGAAGCAAATTTCGTGCAGAGACTCCTCTTGGAGTTAAACACCAGCTTTAGTGCCAGTTTGGGCGTTTAACTCCCATTTGGGTGCCAGTTCCGGCGTTTAACGCTGGAAATCTTGAAGGTGACTTTGAACGCCAGTTTGGGCCATCAAATCTTAGGCAAAGTATGGACTATTATATATTACTGGAAAGCCCAGGATGTCTACTTTCCAACGCCGTTGAGAGCGCGCCAATTGGGCTTCTGTTGCTCCAGAAAATCCACTTCGAGTGCAGGGAGGTCAGAATCCAACAGCATCTGCAGTCCTTTTTGGTCTCTGAATCAGATTTTTGCTCAGGTCCCTCAATTTCAACCAGAAAATACATGAAATCACAGAAAAACACACAAACTCATAGTAAAGTCCAGAAAAGTGAATTTTAACTAAAAACTAATA
>NC_029773.3:58817967-58818740 GCF_000817695.3 Arachis duranensis
AAACATCTATGAAGATCAGTATTAATTAGATGAGCGGGGCTTTTAGCTTTTTGCCTCTAAACAGTTTTGGCATCTCACTCTATCCTTTGAAATTCAGAATGATTGGCTTCATTAGGAACTTAGAATCCAGATAGTGTTAATGATTCTCTTAGTAAAGTATGATGATTCTTGAACATAGCTACTTATTGAGTCTAGTTAAGCATAGTGATTCTTGAACATAGCTAGTGTATGAGTCTTGGCTGTGACCCAAAGCACTCTGTCTTCCAGTATTACCACCGGATACATTCATGCCACAGACACATAATTGGGTGAACATTTTCAGATTGTGACTCAGCTTTGCTAAAGTCCCCAATTAGAGGTTTCCAGGGTTCTTAAGCACCCTCTTTTTGCCTTGGATCACAACTTTATTTCTTTCTTTTTCTTTTTCTCTTTCTTTTCTCTCTTTTTTTTTCGTTTTTTTTTTCATTGCTTTTTCTTGCTTCAAGAATCATTTTGATGATTTTTCAGATCCTCAGTAACATGTCTCCTTTTTCATCATTCTTTCAAGAGCCAACATTCATGAACCACAAATTCAAAAGACATATGCACTGTTTAAGCATACATTCAGAAAACAAAAATATTGCCACCACGTCAAAATAATTAAACTGTTATAAAATTCAAAATTCATGCAATTCTTCTCTTTTTCAATTAAGAACATTTTTCATTTAAGAAAGGTGATGGATTCATAGGACATTCATAACTTTAAGGCATAGACACTAAGACACTAATGATCA
>NC_029773.3:58820173-58823040 GCF_000817695.3 Arachis duranensis
TTTGCCTTCCCTTTCCTCTTTCTAGAGGTTTCTCCGGTCTTGGATGCCATAAATGGTTATGGAAAAACAAAAAGCAATGCTTTTACCACACCGAACTTAAAATGTTTGCTCGTCCTCGAGCAAGAGAAGAAAGAAGAGAGTAGAAGAAGAAGAAATGAGGAGAAGGGGAATGGCTTTGTATTCGGCCAAAGGGGAGAGAGAAGGTGTTTAAGGTGTGTGAAAATGAAGGAATGAAGGAGGGTTTATATAGGAGAGGGGGAGAGGGATGTTCGGCCATTTGAGGGTGGGTTTGGGTGGGAAAGTGGTTTGAATTTGAATAGTGGGGTAGGTGGGGTTTTATGAAGGATGGATGTGAGTGGTGAAGAGAAAGATGGGATTTGATAGGTGAAGGGTTTTTGGGGAAGAGGTGTTGAGGTGATTGGTGAAGAAGAGATAGAGAGTGGTAGGGTAGGTGGGGATCCTGTGGGGTCCACAGATCCTTAGGTGTCAAGGAAAAGCCATCCCTGCACCAAATGGCATTCAAAATCACGTTTTGAGCCAATTCTGCCGTTAAACGCCGGGCTGGTGCCCATTTCTGGCGTTTAACGCCAGCATGTTGCCCCTTTCTGGCGTTTAACGCCAGTCTGGTGCCCCTTTCTGGCGTTAAACGCCCAGAATGGTGCCAGACTGGGCATTAAACGCCCACCAGCTAACCTCACTGGCGTTTAAACGCTAGTGGGTGTGTCCTCCAGGGTGTGCTATTTTTCTTCCTGTTTTTCATTCTGTTTTTGCTTTTTTTTTCATGGATTTTGTGACTTCTTATGATCATCAACCTACAAAAGACATAAAATAACAAAAGAAAATAGTTAATTATAAAACATTGGGTTGCCTCCCAACAAGCGCTTCTTTAATGTCAGTAGCTTGACAGAAGACTCTCATGGAGCCTCACAGATATTCAGAGCCATGTTGGAACCTCCCAACACCAAACTTAGAGTTTGAATGTGGGGGTTCAACACCAAACTCAGAGTTTGGTTGTGGCCTCCCAACACCAAACTTAGAGTTTGACTGTGGGGGCTCTGTTTCGCTCTGTTTTGAGAGAAGCTCTTCATGCTTCCTCTCCATGATGACAGAGGGATATCCTTGGGCCTTAAACACCAAGGATTCTTCATTCACTTGAATGATCAACTCTCCTCTATCAACATCAATCACAGCCCTTGCTGTGGCTAGGAAGGGTCTGCCAAGGATGATGGATTTATCCATGCACTTCCCAGTCTCTAGGACTATGAAATCAGTAGGGATGTAGTGGTCTTCAACTTTAACCAGAACATCCTCTACAAGTCCATAGGCTTGTTTTCTTGAATTATCTGCCATCTCTAGTGAGATTTTTGCAGCTTGCACCTCAAAGATCCCTAACTTCTCTATTACAGAGAGAGGCATGAGGTTTACACTTGACCCTAAGTCACACAAAGCCTTCTTGAAGGTCATGGTGCCTATGGTACAAGGTATTGAAAACTTCCCAGGATCTTGTCTCTTTTGAGGCAGTTTCTGCCTAGACAAGTCATTCAGTTCTTTGGTGAGCAAAGGGGATTCATCCTCCCAAGTCTCATTTCCAAATAACTTGTCATTCAGCTTCATAATTGCTCCAAGGTATTTGGCAACTTGCTCTTCAGTGACATACTCATCCTCTTCAGAGGAAGAATACTCATTAGAGCTCATGAATGGCAGAAGTAAGTCCAGTGGAATCTCTATGGTCTTATTTTGAGCCTCAGATTCCCATGGTTCCTCATTGGGGAACTCTTTGGAGGCCAGTGGACGCCCAGTGAGGCCTTCCTCAGTGGCGTTCACTGCCTCTTCTTCCTCCCAAAATTCGGCCATGTTGATGGCCTTGCACTCTCCTTTTGGATTTTCTTCTGTATTGCTTGGGAGAGTACTAGGAGGGAGTTCAGTAATTTTCTTGCTCAGCTGACCTACTTGTCCTTCCAAATTTCTGATGAAGGACCTTGTTTCAGTCATGAAACTTTGAGTGGTCTTAATTAGATCAGAGACCATAGTTGCTAAGTCAGAGGTATTCTGCTTAGAGTTCTCTGTCTGTTGCTGAGAAGATGATGGAAAAGGCTTGCTATTGCTAAACCTGTTTCTTTCACCATTATTGTTATTGAAACCTTGTTGAGGTCTCTGTTGATCCTTCCATGAAAGATTTGGATGATTCCTCCATGAAGGATTGTAGGTGTTTCCATAGGGTTCTCCCATGTAATTCACCTCTTCTATTGAAGGGTTCTCAGGATCATAAGCTTCTTCCTCAGATGAAACTTCCTTAGTACTGCTTGGTGCATGGTGCGCGAAATTGTGATCACTACAACTTCACACAACTAACCAGCAAGTGCACTGGGTCATCCAAGTAATACCTTACGTGAGTAAGGGTCGATCCCATGGAGATTGTTGGTATGAAGCAAGCTATGGTCATCTTGTAAATCTTAGTCAGGCAAACTCAAATGTATATGGTGATGAACGAAAATAACACAAAGATAAAGATAGAGATACTTATGTAATTCATTGGTAGGAACTTCAGATAAGCGCATGAAGATGCCTTCCCTTCCGTCTCTCTGCTTTCCTACTGCCTTCATCCAATCCTTCTTACTCCTTTCCATGGCAAGCTTGTGTAGGGTTTCACCGTTGTCAATGGCTACCTCCCATCCTCTCAGTGAAAGCGATTGCATATGCTCTGTCACAGCATAGCGGAATTCATCTGTCGGTTCTCAATCAGGCCGGAATAGAATCCAGTGATTCTTTTGCGTCTGTCACTAACGCCCCGCCCTCAGGAGTTTGAAGCACGTCACAGTCATTCAGTCATTGAATCCTACTCAGAATACCACAGACAAGGTTAGACC
>NC_029773.3:58823646-58824280 GCF_000817695.3 Arachis duranensis
ACGCCAGCTTTTATGCCAGTTTGGGCGTTTAACTCCCATTTTGGTGCCAGTTCCGGCGTTTAACGCTGGGATTTCTGTAGGTGACTTTGAACGCCGATTTGGGCCATCAAATCTTGGGCAAAGTATGGACTATTATATATTGCTGGAAAGCCCAGGATGTCTACTTTCCAACGCCGTTAAGAGCGCGCCAATTGGGCTTCCGTAGCTCCAGAAAACTTTCCAACGCAATTAAGAGCACGCCATTTGAATTTCTGTAGCTCCAGAAAATCTATTTCGAGTGTAGAGAGGTCAGAATCCAACAGCATCTGTAGTCCTTTTTCAGCCTCCTGTCAGATTTTTGCTCAGATCCCTCAATTTCAGCCAGAAAATACCTGAAATCACAGAAAAACACACAAAATCATAGTAAAGTCAAGAATAGTTAATTTTGCATAAGAACTAATAAAAACATCCCTGAAAGTAGCTAGATCCTACTAAAAACTACCTAAAAACAACGCCAAAAAGCGTATAAAATATCTGCTCATCACAACACCAAACTTAAATTGTTGCTTGTCACCAAGCAACTGAAAATCAAATAAGATAAAAAGAAGAGAATATACTATAGACTCCAAATTATCAATGAAACTTAGCTCCAAAT
>NC_029773.3:58824720-58826479 GCF_000817695.3 Arachis duranensis
CTTTTTTTTTTGTATTCACTGCTTTTTCTTGCTTCAAGAATCATTTTTATGATTTTTCAGATCCTCAGTAACATGTCTCCTTTTTCATCATTCTTTCAAGAGCCAACAATTTTAACATTCATGAACCACAAATTCAAAAGACATATGCACTGTTCAAGCATACATTCAGAAAACAAAAAGTATTGTCACCACATTAAACTAATTAAGCTAGTTTTAAAGATGAATTTGAAATCCTGTACTTCTTGTTCTTTTGTAATAAAAACAGTTTTCATTTAAGAAAGGTGATGGATTCATATTCATAGCTTTAAGGCATAGACACTAAGACTCTAATGATCACAAGACACAAACACAGACAAACATAAAGCATAATTTTCGAAAAACAGAAAAATAAAGAACGGGTCCACCTTAGTGATGGCGGCTTGTTCTTCCTCTTGAAGGTCTAATGAAGTGCTTGAGCTCCTCAATGTCTCTTCCTTGTCTTTGTTGCTCCTCTCTCATGATTCTTTGATCTTCTCTAATTTCATGGAGGAGGATGGAATGTTCTTGGTGCTCCACCCTTAGTTGTCCCATGTTGGAACTCAACTCTCCTAGGGAGGTGTTTAGTTGCTCCCAATAGTCTTGTGGAGGAAGGTGCATCCCTTGAGGTATCTCAGGGATCTCATGATGAGAGGGGTCTCTTGTTTGCTCCATCTTTTTTCTTAGTGATGGGCTTGAGGTCATGCCTTCTCAGTTGAATCGGCTTTAGATGCCATAAATGGTTATGGAAAAACAAAAAGCAATGCTTTTACCACACCAAACTTAAAAGGTTTGCTCGTCCTCGAGCAAAAGAAGGAAGAATAGAGGATAAGAAGAAGAAAATGGAGGAGATGGAGGAGGTTGTGTGGTTTTATGAAGGATGGATGTGAGTGGTGAAGAAAAAGATGGGGTTTGATAGGTGAAGGGTTTTTTGGGGAAGAGGTATTGAGATAATTGGTGAATGGGTGAAGAAGAGAGAGTGTGGTGGGGTTGGTGGGGATCCTGTGGGGTCCACAGATCCTGTGGGGTCCACAGATCCTGTGGTGTCAAGGAAAAGTCATCCATGCACCAAATGGCATTCAAAATCACGTTTTGAGCCAATTCTGGCGTTAAACGCCGGGCTGGTGCCCATTCATGGCGTTTAACGCCAGTCTGGTGCCCCTTTCTGGCGTTAAACGCCCAGAATGGTGCCAGACTGGGCGTTAAACGCCCAACTGCTAGGCTTACTGGCGTTTAAACGCCAGCAGCATCTTCCTCCAGGGTGTGCTGTTTTTCTTCCTGTTTTTTTATTCTGTTTTTGCTTTTTTCATTAATTTTGTGACTTCTTATGATCATCAACCTACAAAATAAAGTAAAATAACAAAAGAAAATAGATAAAATATAACATTGGGTTGCCTCCCAACAAGCGCTTCTTTAATGTCAGTAGCTTGACAGAGGGCTCTCATGGAGCCTCACAGATACTCAGAGCAATGTTGGAACCTCCCAACACCAAACTTAGAGTTTGACTGTGGGTGCTCTGCTTGCCTCTGATTTGAGAGAAGCTCTTCATGCTTCCTCTCCATGATGACAGAGGGATATCCTTGAGCTTTAAACACCAAGGATTCTTCATTCACTTGAATGATCAATTCACCTCTATCAACATCAATCACAGCCTTTGCTATGGCTAGGAAGGGTCTGCCAAGGATGATGTTCTCATCCATGCACTTCCCAGTCTCTAGGACTATGAAATCAGTAGGGATGTAAT
>NC_029773.3:58830439-58830679 GCF_000817695.3 Arachis duranensis
AAAGACATAAAAATCCACTTCCGGGCCCACTTGGTGTGTGCTTGGGCTGAGCAATGAAGCATTTTCGTGTAGAGACTCTTCTTGGAGTTAAACGCCACAGTTTTGGCGTTTAACTCCCATTTAGGTGCCAGTTCCGGCGTTTAACGCTGGGATTTCTGTAGGTGACTTTGAACGCCGGTTTGGGCCATCAAATATTGGGCAAAGTATGGACTATCATATATTGCTGGAAAGCCCAGGATG
>NC_029773.3:58830915-58833250 GCF_000817695.3 Arachis duranensis
TGGATGATTCCTCCATGAAGGATTGTAGGTGTTTCCATAAGGTTCTCCCATGTAATTCACCTCTTCTATTGAAGGGTTCTCAGGATCATAAGCTTCTTCTTCAGATGAAGCTTCCTTAGTACTTCTTAGTGCATTTTGCATTCCAGACAGACTTTGAGAAATCATATTGACTTGTTGAGTCAATATTTTGTTCTGAGCCAAAATGGCATTCAGAGTGTCAATCTCAAGAACTCCTTTCTTCTGACTAGTCCCATTGTTCACAGGATTTCTTTCAGAAGTGTACATAAATTTGTTATTTGCAACCATTTCAATTAGTTCTTGAGCTTTTGTAGGCGTCTTCTTCAAATGAAGAGAGCCTCTAGCAGAGCTATCCAAAGACATCTTGGACAGTTCAGAGAGACCATCATAGAAAATACCTATGATGCTCCATTCAGAAAGCATATCAGAAGGACACTTTCTGATTAATTGTTTGTATTTTTCCCAAGCTTCATAGAGGGATTCTACTTCCTTCTGTTTGAAGGTTTGGACTTCCGCTCTAAGCTTACTCAATTTTTGAGGTGGAAAGAACTTTACCAAGAAGGCATTGACTAGCTTTTCCCAAGAGTCCAGGCTTTCTTTAGGTTGAGAGTCCAACCATGTTCTAGCTCTGTCTCTTACAGCAAAAGGGAATAGCATAAGTCTGTAGACCTCAGGGTCAACCCCATTAGTCTTGACTGTGTCACAGATTTGCAAGAATTTGCTCCAATGGCAGGGATAGAGATGCTTCTCCCATAGAAGTCGGGAGTAGGTGCAGTAAAGTCACCCAGCACCTTCCTTGCATTGTTGGCATTGTTGTTGTTTTCGGCTGCCATGAGTTCTTCTTCTTTGAAGAATTCGGTCAGGTGTTCTAAAGAGAGTTGTGCTTTGGCTTCTCTGAGCTTTCTCTTCAAGGTCCTTTCAGGTTCCGGATCAGCCTCAACAAGAATGCCTTTGTCTTTGCTCCTGCTCATAAGAAAGAGAAGAGAACAAGAAAATGTGGAATCCTCTATGTCACAGTATAGAGATTCCTTTAGGTGTCAGAGGAAAAGAAGAGTAGAAGACAGAAGTAGAAAATTCGAACTTATTAGAGAAGATGGAGTTCGAATTTTGCATTAAGGAATAGTGTTAGTCCATAAATAGAAGGATGTGAGAAGGAGGGAAGTCATTTTCGAAAATTAAGTGAAAAATTCTGAAAATAATTTTGAAAAACATTACTTAATTTTCGAAAATGAAAGTGGAAAAGAAATCAAGTGATTTTTGAAAAAGATTTTGAAATTAGAAATCAAAAAGATTTGATTGAAAACTATTTTGAAAAAGATGTGGTTAAGAAGATATGATTAGTTTTAAAAAAATGTGATTGGGAAAATATGATTTGAAAAACATTTTAAAAAGATTTGATTTGAAAATTAAAAACTTGACTAACAAGAAAAGATATGATTCAAACATTAAACCTTTCTCAACAGAAAAGGCAACATATTTGAAATGTTGAATCAAATCATTAATTGAGAGTAAGTATCTTTAAAATTGGAAAGAAATTGGTTTTGAAAAAGATTTGATTGAAAAATTGATTTGAAAAAAAGATTTGATTTTGAAAAGATTTTGAAAACTTAAAAAGAATTGATTTGAAAACAAAATCTTCCCTTCTAGCCATCCTGGCGTTAAACGCCCAGAATGGTGCACATTCTGGCGTTTAACGCCCAAAATGCTACCCTTTTGGGCGTTAAACGCCCAACCAGGTACCCTGGCTGGCGTTTAAACGCCAGTCTGTCCTTCTTCACTGGGCGTTTTGAACGCCCAGCTTTTTCTGTGTAATTCCTCTGCTGTATGTTATGAGTCTTTCAATTCTCTGTATTATTGACTTGAAAAGACACAAATTAAAAATATTTTTGGATTTTTAATAATAAGGAATAATCAAAATGAAACTATAATCAAATAACAATGCATGCAAGACACCAAACTTATCAGTTTGTATGCTACTGACATTTAATAAAATGTGAATGCATATGAGACACATAAACACTCAAGTCAAGAGAATTAAAAATCATAGTAATAAAATCATCAAGAACAACTTGAAGATTAATGAAGACACATGCATGAATGCAAAAAGAGCAGAAACATGCAATTGACACTAAACTTAAGATGAGACTCTAAACAAGAAATATTTTTGGATTTTATGATTTTATAATTTTTTTTGTGTTTTTTTTTCTTTCGAAAATTATGTAGAAAAAGAAAATAAAGGTATCAAAATTCTTAATGAGAATTCCAGGAATCATGCAATGTTAGTCTAAAGCTTTAGTCTAAAGAAATTAGACATGGC
>NC_029773.3:58833471-58833652 GCF_000817695.3 Arachis duranensis
AATGCCAAAAACTTGGTGTTGTTGCCGGATCTTGGCACTGATGTTACCAAAAGCTTGCTCAAAACTTGAACAATCCCCGGCAACGGCGCCAAAAACTTTGTGCGCGAAATTGTGAACAATACTTTTTCACAACTCTCATAATCCCCGGTCATGAACCCCAAAAACTTGGTGTTCAATACCA
>NC_029773.3:58833752-58834730 GCF_000817695.3 Arachis duranensis
AGAGGTTGACAAGGCAAAAGTGGAAATAATAGAAAAACTCCCTCCACCAACTAATGTGAAATCTATTAGAAGTTTCTTGGGGCATGCAGGTTTTTATAGAAGGTTTATCAAAGATTTTTCTAAAATAGCCAAACCTTTGAGCAATCTTTTGATGATTGATCAACCTTTTGTTTTTGATAAAGATTGTCAGCATGCTTTTGAGACTTTAAAACAGAAACTCACAACAGCACCAATCATCACACCCCCGGATTGGAACTTACCATTTGAACTCATGTGTGATGCAAGTGAAATTGCAATTGGTGCTGTACTTGGACAGAAAAAGGGAAACTTGCATCATGTCATATATTATGCAAGTAAAGTATTAAATGAAGCTCAAAAAAATTACACTACAACAGAGAAGGAATTGCTAGCTGTAGTCTATGCATTTGATAAGTTTAGATCATACTTGATAGGATCTAAAATTGTGGTTTATACTGATCATGCTGCTCTCAAGTATTTGATGACAAAACAGGATGCTAAACCAAGACTTATCAGATGGATTTTACTCCTACAAGAATTTGACATTGAGGTAAAGGACAGGAAAGGCACTGAAAATTTAGTTGCTGATCATTTGTCAAGGCTGCCACCAGAAACAATTCAAAAGGCCTCAGTACCTGTGAATGAAAGCTTCCCAGATGAACATCTCATGCAAATCCAACAAACACCATGGTTTGCTGATATAGCAAACTACAAAGTAGGGAGAAAGATACCACAAGAATTCACTAAGCAACAAGTGAATAAACTAATCAATGAAGCAAGGAAGTTCTTGTGGGATGAACCCTATCTGTTCAGAAGGTGCTCTGATGGAATAATCAGGAGATGTATTCCTGAAAGTGAAACAAAAGATATATTATGGCATTGCCATGGCTCAGCCTATGGTGGACACTTTGGTCCAGAAAGAACAGCAGCAAAGGTATTACAAAGTGGTTTCTATTGGCC
>NC_029773.3:58834844-58836416 GCF_000817695.3 Arachis duranensis
CAAGCAGAATTAGCAAACAGGGAACTAAAGAAGATCCTAGAAAAAACAGTTGGTAGCACAAGAAAAGATTGGGCTAGGAAGTTGGAAGATGCACTTTGGGCATACCGAACAGCTTTCAAAACTCCTATTGGGAAGTCCCCATTTCAACTGCTATATGGCAAATCTTGTCATCTCCCTGTAGAGCTTGAGCACAAAGCCTTTTGGGCCACTAAACTTCTAAATTTGGATTCTGAAGCAGCAGGAGAGAAAAGATTGTTGCAGCTGAATGAGCTAGATGAGTTTAGGCTAGAAGCTTATGAAAATACCAAGATATACAAGGAGAAAGCTAAAAGATGGCATGACAGGAAGATTCTAAAGAAAGAATTCAAACCTGGACAACAAGTTCTCTTGTATAACTCATGGCTCAAGATATTCCCTGGCAAGCTTAAGTCTAAATGGACTGGTCCATATTTGGTAACTAAGGTTTTTCCTTATGGGAGCATCGAATTACTAGATGAAGCAACAAAGAATCAATTTACAGCAAATGGTCATAGAGCAAAATTGTACCTAGGAGGGCAATGGAACAAAGAGAAGGAGGTCCAGAACCTGAATCCCTCTTGAAAAAAAAAATGAAGATGTCAAGCTAATGACAATAAAAGAGCGCTTGTTGGGAGGCAACCCAACCTGAGGTAGTTTCTTTTCATAGCTTTTCAATAAAAATGTTGAGTAATTGTTGTGCATTGCAAGGAGCTAAGTTTGGTGTTGCACACCAAAACAATTTGAGGGAGAATGAAAACTTCTAAGTTTGGTGTCCCACCAAAAATATCATTTAATACATTCTTACCTCTTGCATGATTCTAGCTCCAAGTAATCAACCACATTACTCAACTGTTAAATTGTTTTCTAGCTTTAATTCCATTAGCTTTTAGTAAGGATACATGGTTTCAAAGATGGTTAACCTTGCACATCCGAGACAGTGGCAAAATAATTAAGTTTGGTGTTCACACACCAAAACAAATCCTGAAACCACACTCAGTTATGCTTACTAACCATATGATCAAGGGCTTGAGAAGCAAGCAACTTTGAGAATTATGCAGGACATGAATCAATAATTGAAGACACTATGCATTTTAACTCAAAGAGGACATAGCAGAAAGAAAAATCAAAGGGCTGTAACTTCAAAGGTTGTATCTGAACTTAACGCTTGCTGCTGTGTGATGTTTTGAATTTGGAAACCATTGTATGCCTTGCTAAAGTGTTCATCTAGTTGCAAGTGAAATTGTTTGTGAAAATGAAAGTCTGCATAATGCTTGTATCCATCGCTCAGATTTAAATTTTGCCTTGTGTCCCATATACTTGAATAAAAGAGTTTGGTTTGAATTGAAAAGAGAAAAATCCAATGTTGCATGAGTATGAATGGAAGTTGGTGGTGGCACATGTGTTTGATTAAATGCATAACTCATGAAATAAGTGTTGCATAATATCATTCTCATTCAATTGTAAGTTAGCTTGCTGTTATAGAGATTCCTATTGATGATGAGATAACTCTTGGTAACCAAAAACAGAAAGAAAAAGCCAAAATGGCAAGAAAAA
>NC_029773.3:58837425-58838512 GCF_000817695.3 Arachis duranensis
TGAGGTTTAAGCTAATTTTAATTGCATTTTAATTGATTTATAAGCCTCTTGAATTTAGTGATACTTTGAGTGGTTGTTTGGTTTATTTTAGGTGAAGAAAAGAAAAGAAAATGAAAAGCGTGGCCTAAGAAGTGTGACGCAAGAAAAGGAAAGCGTGGCAAATGAAAGGGGAAGCGTGCCGCAACTCATAGTGGAAGCAACCTTGCCCTCCACAAGAGCAGACTGCCCTCTAGGAGGGCAGCACTAAGTGACCGAGCCAACAAAGGCAACCCTGCCCTGCCCACTCCAAGGGCAGAGCACAAAATGGTGCCTTGGAGCAAGGAGAAGCAAACTCTGCCCTGCCCTTGTGGAGAGCAGGATCGGGCTCCATGAGGAAAGAAATTCAAGGGAAAATGACACCCATGCAAGCCACAAGTTTCGAACAAGGGACCATGAAGAAGCCAAGCTCTAACACCCACTAGCATGCCAAAGAATCAAAAGAAAGAATAGCGTGTTTGCAAGCCACCAGATTCGAACACGGGCCATGAGATTGGGAACCTTGCCCTGCCCTTGGCGCGGGCAGGGCAGAATCATGAGTGTGCGCATCAACAAGCACCAACGCGCGCACCAATTCCTTCCTTGGCACGATCCTGGCGCACCAAACCATTCCTGCCCTGCCCTTGGCGCGGGCAGGGAGCAACCACGCGTCAACGTGCTTCGCGCGCACGCGCGCTCCTCAAATCTGGCATCATCCACGCACCAACGTGCAGCACGCGCACGCGCGCTTCTCAATTCTGGCAGCACCAAGCGCACGCACGCATCACGTTCTGGCGCAGCAGCTTTCCCGCCCTGCCCTTGGCGCGGGCAGGGCAGCCTCTGGCGCACCAAATTTCCTCCTCATGCGCACCACGCAGCTTCTGGCGCACCAATTTCTTCACCATGCGCATCATGGCCGCACCAAAAGCATGCACCATGCATCAACTTTCTGCCCTGCCCTCCACAAGGGCAGGGCAGCCTCCTGGAAGTGGATTTTGGGCCAAAAATTCAAATTAAAAATTAATTTGAATTCATTTCTTCACCAATCCAAAAGCCCATCCAAATCCCATTA
>NC_029773.3:58840333-58859745 GCF_000817695.3 Arachis duranensis
CCTACTGTCTTCTTCTTCAAACACGCAAGTCTCCTTCCATGGCAAGCTGTATGTAGGGTTTCACTGTTGTCAATGGCTACCTCCCATCCTCTCAGTGAAAGCGATTGCATATGCTCTGTCACAGCATAGCGGAATTCATCTGTCGGTTCTCAATCAGGCCGGAATAGAATCCAGTGATTCTTTTGCGTCTGTCACTAACGCCCCGCCTGCTAGGAGTTTGAAGCACGTCACAGTCATTCAATCATTGAATCCTACTCAGAATACCACAGACAAGGTTTAGACCTTCCGGATTCTCTTGAATGCCGCCATCAATTCTAGCTTATACCACGAAGATTCCGGTTAAAGAACCCTAGAGATAACTACTTAATCTAAGGTAGAACGGAGGTGGTTGTCAGGCACGCGTTCATAGTTGAGAGTGATGATGATTGTCACGGATCATCACATTCATCCGGATTAAGAACAAGTATCATCTTAGAATGGAAGCAAGCATGATTGAATGAGAAACAGTAGTAATTGCATTAATCCATCAAGACACAGTAGAGCTCCTCACCCCCAACCATGAGGTTTAGAGACTCATGCCGCGGAAAGTACACAAAGAAAAAGTATAAAGTGTCATGAGGTACAGATACAATGTCAAATGATCCTATTAATAGTAAACTAGTAGCCTAGGGTGTACAGAAATGAGTAAATGACGTAAAAATCCACTTCTGGGTCCACTTGGTGTGTGCTTGGGCTGAGCAATGAAGAAATTTCGTGTAGAGACCTTTTCTGGAGTTAAACGCCAGCTTTCATGCCAGTTTGGGCGTTTAACTCCAATTTTCATGCCAGTTCCGGCGTTTAACGCTGGAATTTCTGAGGGTGACTTTGAGCGCCGGGTTGGGCCATCAAATCTTGGGCAAAGTATGGACTATCATATATTGCTGGAAAGCCCAGGATGTCTACTTTCCAATTCCAGAGACAAGCTTATGGAATAGTAGAGGACGTGCTAGTAAAGGTTGAAGGCCTTTACATCCCTGCTGATTTCATAATCCTAGACTCTAGGAAGGAAGATGATGAATGCATCATCCTAGGAAGATCTTTCCTAGCCACAGCAGGAGCTGTGATAGATGTCAACAGAGGTGAATTAGTCCTTCAATTGAATGGGGACTACCTTGTGTTTAAGGCACATGGCCATCCCTCTGTGACAAAAGAGAGTAAGCAGGAAGAGCTTCTCTCAGTTCAGAGTCAAGAGGAGCCCACACAGTCAAACTCTAAGTCTGGTGTTGTGAGGCCACAACCAAACTCTAAGTTTGGTGTTCAGACCCCATATCCAAACTCTAAGTTTGGTGTGGGGACCACACAAAAATTGACCTGATCACCTTGTGGCTCCATGAGAGCCACTGTCAAGCTATTGACATTAAAGAAGCGCTTGTTGGGAGGCAACCCAATTTTTATCTAATTTTATTTTATTTTGTTTCTTTGTTATTTTTGTGTCTAATTAGGTACATGATCATGAGGAGTCACGATACTAAAAACTAACTAGATTATACTAAAAACATACTAAAAACAATGCCAAAAAGCATACAAATTATCCGCTCATCAGCAGGCTGAAGTCTCAAATAGAGAACTAAAACGAATCCTGGAACGGACTGTAAACACCCGTAGAAGGGATTGGACAAAAATTCTGGATGATGCTCTGTGGGCATACAGAATTGCATTCAAGACTCCTATAGGGACCTCTCCATACCAGCTTGTGTATGGAAAAGCCTGTCATCTACCAGTGGAACTAGAACATAAGGCCTACTGGGCAACCAGGTTCCTAAAACTTGATGCTAAGGTAACTGGAGAGAAGAGATTACTCCAGTTGAATGAGCTAGAGGAGTTCAGACTCAATACTTTCGAAAATGCTAAAATTTACAAGGAGAAAGCAAAAAGGTGGCATGACAAAAAGTTGTCATCTAGAGTCTTTGAGCCAGGATAGAAGGTTCTGCTATTTAACTCTAGGCTCAGATTATTCCCTGGGAAATTGAAATCCCGGTGGAAGGGACCATATGTGATTACAAGTGTGTCACCATATGGATATGTAGAGCTTCAAGATATTGACTCTGACAAAAAGTTTATTGTTAATGGGCAGAGAGTCAAACATTATCTTGAAGGCAATGTTGAGCAAGAATGCTCAAAGCTGAGACTAGATTAAAGCTCAGTAAAGTCCAGCTAAAGACAGTAAAGAAGCGCTTATTGGGAGGCAACCCAGCCATCAGCATAAATTAGATGTTTATAACAATTATATGAGTCATCTTATTTTGTTATTCATGTTTGTCAATATATTTCAGTAAATAATTCAGAAAAATGAAGGTTCAGAACATAAAGCAGAGGAATCACAGAGAAAAAAAGCTCACTGGCGTAAAAACGCCAGTAAAGAGGCATTTTGGGCGTTAAACGCCAGAATGGGCAGCATTCTGGGCGTTTAACACCAGAATGAGCAACGTCCTGGGTGTTTAGAAAAATGCCCAGTGACAAAGGATTTCTGGCATCCAAATTGGCCAGTAGATGGGCGTTAAATGCCAGAATGGATACCATTCTGGGCGTTTAACGTCAGAACAGCAGGGGAGGGGAATTTCGTTTCCAATTCAATTTTTTTCAAATTTTCTTGCTTTAATTCATAATTTTCTTCATAAAAACATTACTAATATTCATCTTTCAATCCCCATTTCAAAAATTATTAGTCTTATAAATTCTTCTTAATTTCTTTTCAATTCTTTTTCAAAAACGTTTTTAAATCTCATTTATCTTCCAATCTCTTTCCAAATCTTTTTAAATCATCCATATTATCTTTTATTTTTTTAGATGCATCCACAAAAATTCAGATTTCAATTCCTCATATCTTTCAAATGTTTAAATCTATCTTTTTCATATCATGTTTATCTTTTATCAATCATATCTTTTTATCTTTTTTCTGAAATTTCGAACCCACTCCCCCCTCCCTTTTAAAAGCATGTTCGGCCTCCCCCCTTGAGCCATCTTTCGAATCCATCTCTCCCTCTATTCCTTTTCTTTCTTTTCTTTTGCTTGAGGACAAGCAAAGCTCTAAGTTTGGTATATTTTTCCATGATCACTGACCAAAATCATGGCTCGTAAAGGAAAACAAACCACTCCAAGAGGCAAGAAAGAAAACAATCCAAAACCACAATGGATACATGAGAGGTTTTGCACCAAAGAACATGCAGACCATTACTTCAAAATTGTGGGTAGAAGATTAGTGATCCCGGAAGTTAAATTCGATCTGAAAGAAGACGAATATCCGGAGATCCAAGAATAGATTCAAAATAGAGGCTGGGAAGTCCTAGCTAATCCTGAGGCACTTGTGGGAAGAAACATGGCCCACGAATTCTATGCAAATCTGTGGCTGACAGATAAGCAAAGATTAGAGGGAACTGCCTTCCACACCTTTCAGACTATGGTCAGAGGGAAGATTATTTACTTCCACCTTGATAAAGAGAGAGAAGACCTTAAACTTCTTCAACTACAAGATGATCCAGAATTCTTTAACAGGAGAATGGCTAAAGATAAAAAGTAGGATCAAGTTCTAGAGGATATATGCCTTCCTGGAACCAAGTGGATAACCAACACAAAAGGTGTCCCAAACCAACTGAAGAGAGGAGATCTCAAACCAATTACTAGGAGCTGGCTGGATTTCATTGGGCATTCTATTCTTCCCACCACGCTCTGAAGTCACTGTCAAGAGGGCAGTGATGATTCAATGTATTATGCTGGGAAAAGAGGTGGAAGTTCATCAGCTAATTCCTTGTGAAATTTACACATTTGCACACAAGGAATCCACTAAAGCCAAGTTGGCTTACCCAAGCTTGATCAGTCTATTATGTAAAGATGCTGGGGTGAAGATAGGTGTGGATGAGTATATCCCAATTGAACACCCAATCACCAAAAAGGTAATGGATGGACCTCAAGTTCAAGACAACCTTAGCAAGAGGAGGGCGCATGAACTCCTTCCAGAAATTCCTCAATTTGACTATTAGGCCCACTTAGAAGCCTCTGTCACCAAGCAGCAAGAAGCTATGGATCAACTCAAAGAAGAGCAGCAGAATCAGAACAGCATACTTTGCAAATTGCTCAAGGAACAGGAGCAGTAAGGTGTGAGCTACAGGAGCTGAAGCACCAGAGGCTATCCCTTGAAGCGCCAGGCATCCCACAGATTGAAGGAGCACCTATCTCCCAAAATCAAGGTTGTTGAGTCCTAACTCTGTGATAACTTCTGTTATTAAGGACCTATATTAAGAATTGCATGAGCATTAGTATTAGGATTGCATGATCATTAGTATTAGAAGTGCATGAGCATTAGTATCATTTTTTTTATCAATTTGGGTATAATTTAATTTTTTTATCATCATCAAACACGAATAAAATAGTAGATTTTTTTAGAAGATCAAGGGTGCAAATATCTCGAGTATATAATAAGAAAGATTCAAATTATTTATATGTGGTGGCATTGCTTTAGCTCTCTGAATGAATGCATAACAGTGCATAATTTTATATACTGAAATTTAAGTAATGTTTGGCTCTTGAAAGAAGGAGGTAAACAGAGAAATGTTATTGATAATCTGAAAAATCATAAAATTAATTCTTGAAGCAAGAAAAAGCAGTGAAAAACACAAAGCTTGCGAAAAAAAAAGCAAGCAGAAAAAGCCAATAACCCTTTAAACCAAAAGGCAAGGGTAAAAAGGATCCAAGGCTTTGAGCATTAATGGATAGGAGGGCCCAAAGGAATAAAATCCTAGCCTAAGCGGCTGAATCAAGCTGTCCCTAACCATGTGCTTGTGTCATGAAGGTCCAAGTGAGAAGCTTGAGACTGAGTGGTTAAAGTCGTGATCCAAAGAAAAAAGAGTGTGCTTAAGAACTCTGGGCACCTCTAACTGAGGACTCTATCAAAGTTGAGTCACAATCTAAAAAGGTTCACCCAGTTAGGTGTCTGTGGCATTTATGTATCTGGTGGTAATACTGGAAAATAAGATGCTTAGGATCACGGCCAAGACTCATAAAGTAGCTGTGTTCAAGAATCAACATACTAAAATAGGAGAATCAATAACATTATCTGCATGTTGAGTTCTGAAAGAAGCCAATCATTATGAGTTTCAGGGGATAAAATGAGATGCCAAAACTATTCAGAAGCAAAAAGCTATAAGCCCCGCTCATCTAATTTGAATTTGAGCTTCATTGAAGACTCTGAGATTTTATTGCAGTACGATCTTCTTTTCATCCTATTTTATTTGTCTAGTTGCTTGGGGACAAGCAACAGTTTAAGCTTGGTGTTGTGATGAGCGGATATTTTAACGCTTTTTGGTAGTGTTTTCATATAGTTTTTAGCATGTTTTATTCACTTTTTGTTATATTTTTATTAATTTTTATTCAAAAATCACATTTTTGGACTTCACTATGGGTTTGTGTGTTTTTCTATAATTTCAGGTATTTTCTGGCTAAAATTGAGGGACCTGAGCAAAAATCTAATTCAGAGTCTGAGAAAGGACTGCAGATGCTGTTGGATTCTGACCCTCCTGCACGCGAAGTGAATTTTGTGGAGTTAGAGAAGCCCAATTGGTGCGCTCTCAAATGCGTTGGAAAGTAGACATCTTGGGCTTTCTAGAAATGTGTAATAGTTCATACTTTTCCCGAGATTTGATGGCCCAAACTAGCGTTAAATGCCAGCCAGAGACCCTTTTCTGGCGTAAAATGCCAGAACTGGCACCAAAACTGGAGTTAAATGTCCAAACTTGCACCAAAGCTGGCATTTAACTCCAAGAGTGGCCTATGCACGTGAAAGCTTCAAAGCTCAGCCCAAACACTCACCAACTGGACCCCTGAAGTGGATTTCTGCATTATCTGCACTTAGGAACTCATTTTTCTGTAAACCTAGGTTACTAGTTTAGTATAAAAACTACTTTTAGAGATTCATTAAGGAACTTATGACATTTTTGCATTTCATATTGTATCTTTGACGGTGTGAGTCTCTAAACCCCATAGGTGGGGGTGAAGAGCTCTGCTGTGTTTCAATGGATTAATGCAATTATTACTGTTTTCCATCCAATTACACTTGCTTCTATTCTAAGATATTCACTCGTACTTCAATGTGATGAATGTGATGATTCATGACACTCATCATCATTCTCAAATCCATAAATGCATGCTTGACAACCACTTCCATTCTATCTAAGCTCACATAGTCATTGGGCGACAGCTTGAGTGCGTATCTCTTGGGCTCCTGATCCACGAGTTTGACTGCTTCTCCTGACAACAGAGCATTCGAATCCGTGAGATCATGACCTTCGTGGTAAAGGCTGAAAATAATTGGCAGCATTCATGAGATCCGGAAAGTCTAAACCTTGTCTGTGGTATTCCGAGTAGAATCTGGGAAGGGATGACTGTGACGAGCTTCAAACTCGCGAATGTTGGGCGCAGTGACAGTGTGCAAAAGGTTAAATATATCCTATTCCGACACAAGTGAGAACCGACAGATGATTAGCCCTACGAGAACTGTAGCTGGACCATTTTCACTGAGAGGACGGATGGTAGCCATTGACAACGGTGATCCACCAACACATAGCTTGCCATAGAAGGAGCCATGCATGTTTGGAGAAGAAGACAATAGGAACGGAGAAATTTAGAGGGCAGAGCATCTCCAAAACCCCAACCTATTCTCCATTACTGAATAACAAGTATCATTCATTTCATGTTCTTTTACTTTTTGCAAACAAAACCCTTTTTATTATTAAATTCCTGACTAAGAGTTACAGGATAACCATAGCTTGCTTTAAGCCGGCAATCTCCGTGGGATGGACCCTTACTCACGTAAGGTATTACTTGGACGACCCAGTGCACTTGCTGGTTAGTTGTGCGGAGTTGCAAAAGTGTGATTGTAATTTCGTGCACCAGGAACTCTGGCTAGTTTGGCAGTTAGAAAAGACCAATACTAATAGAGATGATGAGAAAGGTCGGGATAACAAAAAATCTTTTCGGCTCACACCTTAATATGATTCCTATACACAATTTAATACAAAAAGGGAATAAATCATTAAAAAAATTTTATATGCCAAGCTCATCAAACTTCCAAGGAAGGCAGGTACTTATTAGGATATGAAAAATGTAGATAAATCAAAGTATTTTGCTTTTCATCAGAAAGCATTGTCACATCACTGTTGAATGTGTCATAGCCAAGGATCTACTAAAACGACTAGTTCGGCAAGGTCATCTAGATAAGTACATCAGCAGGGCACGTTTCTCAAGGTAAAGAAAAAAGTGTCATCACTCAACCTACTCAACCGCGAGGAATAATCAATTGTATATCTGGCAAGTTTGCTAGTGGAGACATCACTAACTCTGCTTGTAAATGAACATACTGAGCTATGCTCTTGGTAGAGGGAGTTAATAGCTCTACTCAAACTCCCCCTACTGTTCCAGAAATGGAGTTCAAATCATCTGATTTCCAAAAGGCAACAACTAATTTAGATGATCGAGTAGTAATACCCATACAATTGGGAGATTTGATTGTTCGTAAGGTCCTTTAAGACCTGGGAAACAGTGTAGATGTTTTTTTTATTCTACATTTTATAAGATGAAATTAAGTGATCACATCTTACAACCTTCTTCTGCTGACCTAGTGGGCTTCTTGGGTGAGCGAGTTCCTGTTTCGGGTTCTGTGTGGTTAAAAAACCACACTAGGTGAGCATCTTTTAGCTAAAAAACTTTGGATATTCAATATCTTATTGTAGATTGTTATAGTCCTTATAATTTTATACTTGGTCGTCCTTTTCTGAATTATTTTGGTGCTATAGTTTCTACAATTTATCTCTGTGTTAAGTTCCATGTGTAGGACGATCTTATTGCTACTATTCATAGTGATCATCATGATGCTCAGTATTGTTACAATGCCAGCTTTATAGGGATATGATAAAGAAAGCTCAAACAGTTTCTCTGACAAAATGCCAATTTATTTTCTTGGATTTCCGAGATATGCCTCGCTTAGATTTGGTTATTATTTGTCATAAGTTGGCTTTAAATCCTGTAGTAAAACATGTAGCTAAGAAAAAGCATAACCTTGGTGCTGATAAACGACGAGCTTCTTTAGATGAAACCAAGAAACTCATTAATGCTGACTTTAAACGTGAAATAAGGTTTACTACTTGGTTGGCTAACATAGTTATAGTAAAGACACACAATGGTAAATGGTGTATGCATATAGATTGCACTGATTTAAATAAGCTTATCCTAAGGATGCATACTGTAACAATCTAGGCTTCAGCAAAATAAAACTTTTCCTGAAAAAAGGGAAAATTTTCCAAAATCCTAGTAAAGCAAGCACCTCACCACGTCATCAGTTCTTAAACTAGCGAAGATTTTGTTTCCGACCCTCTTTGGCTAGGAATTTTAAAACTTTGATTTCTGTCGAGAGAACAAAAATAATAATATAATATTATTATTATTTTACTTGATTTAGTTAAACTGGAGATAAGTTTAATAATATTATAACCTGGCCCAAAATCTACAGGCACAGATAATTGCCAGCACTCTTCGATGAACTTAGCTATGCCAATATACCTTCATAGATCGTTTAGTTCTAAGATAATTTTATTACTAGTATCATTTATACTTGTAGTTTATATATTTATTCTAGAAGTATAATTACTAGTAATCTAATATATCTAACTTTAGTAATTATCTCATTAATGATATTTTATTAATTAATTCGAGTGACTAACCACCCTTGGGATTTGGCCAGCTCTATTTTCAGCCACCTCCTACTTGCTTTCTTTTCTTCATACATGATTTCGAGAGCCACCTCTTACTTCTTTCCTTTTTCATACGCAACTTTGATAGAGGAGAACAAGAGAGAAAAGTTGAAAATACCATAGTCGCCAAGTTTCTAAAATTCGGTCCCTTGGTTTTAAAACTTCCACAAAAATTTTAAACTGATTAAAATGTTCGTCTTTTTTTCCTCTTCACAATCATATCGGATTTGTTAAGGTGAGTTGAGGTATTTTTGTTGTGATCTCCTCTTGATGGTTCAGCCATGCGAAAACCATGAAAGGACTTGATATCATTGATGTTGTTTAGGAATTCTTGCTTAAAAGTCTTAAGGAGCAAGAATCCATCACTTCCCGCATGAGAAAGGTGAGGAATTTCTTTTTGAACTTGTGTTGAAGATTTGATCACGACGTATATCCTGGTTTGAATGTTATTTTGATTTAAAACTAGGAAGGAAGCAATCTAGAAATCACCAAAAGGAAAATGGATTTTATAAGCTAAAATAAAAAGGTAAGTTTCGGTAAATTAAGTATGAGTTGATTGTATTTTGATGCCTGGATAACAAATGATTGTTTGATGCTTGAAACTAAGTGTTTACGTGATTTTTGACCTATATCTAATGGTGGAATGTTGAGAGCTGGGCACCCTCCTCTCAAAACATCTTTAGCGTTGGGTGTCCCACAATTTAAGCGTCTTGGGTGCCAAGTGTTGGGCACTGGTCGCCTACGTCTTGCCATGAAATTCATGCTTCAAAGACGCTAAGCGCTGGCTAAGGGCGCTAAGCGCCATGCCCTGATTTGAGGCACTGAGTGCCCACCAATGGCACTAGGCACCACGGCACAATTTAACGGAGTTTTGTGAATAACTAAAGGAAAATGTATTTTGGTAGGAATTTAAAGGTTAAAATTTAATTAACTGAATCTTAAAGGCTAAACTACAAATAACTAAAGTCTTAGTGTTAAATTATAATATTCAAAAGCTAAAGGATAAAAACAATTAAAGCAAAAGATAAGGATATAAAGGCAAGAAACTTAAAAGTTTAAGGAATACGATGGTTATAATAGTAAAAGATGTAAAAAGATAATTCAAAACTTTAGAATCTAAGGATTTCTTTATAAAACACTTTGGGATAAGTGCGAGAAGAGAAGATTAATTAATTATGGCACTAAGAAGGGACCAATAGCATTGAGAAAAAATATTAATGAGAAAGAGATGCAATATGAGTTTGACAAAAGTGGGCATAGCCCTAAAAGATTAAGAAAAATGGAATCTACAAGCTAAAAAGTTGCTTACAGAGGCTCTAATGATTATTGATTGGGCCTTTGGGTTGGATAATGATTGTCGATTAGGTCTTTGAGCCAGATCATGATTGTTGATTGGGCTTTAGGATAGAAAATGATTGTTGATTTGGGTCTTTGGGTCAGATAAGAACACGGGGATGCTCGTAGATTGATTTACTTTCCAGACATATATCATCCCTATAAGTGTTGTTCCTATAAGACAAGGTCGCTTATAGAGGTTATGACGTGCATACTTGGTGCACGAAATTGTGATCTCAATGGCGCCAACAACTTGGTAGGCACAATTGTAATCTCAACTCTTTTTCACAACTTCACACAACTAACCAGCAAGTGCACTGGGTCGTCCAAGTAATAAACCTTACGTGAGTAAGGGTCGATCCCACGGAGATTGTCGGCTTGAAACAAGCTATGGTCATCTTGTAAATCTCAGTTAGGCGGATTCAAATGGTTATAGAGTTTTGATAATTAAAAGATAAATAAAACATAAAATAAAGATAGAGATATTTATGGAATTCATTGGTGGGAATTTCAGATAAGCGTATGGAGATGCGTTGTTCCTTCTGAATCTCTACTTTCCTATTGCCTTCATCCAATCCTTCATAGTCCTTTCTATGGCAAGATGTATGTTGGGTGTCACCGTTGTCAATGGCTACTTCCCGTCCTCTCAGTGAAAATGGTCCTCTACGGTTTCTGTACGGCTAATCAACTGTCGAATTTCTCGTCTCGGATGAAAACTACCATGCACAGATATCGTATGGCTAATCAGCTGTTGGTTCTCGATCGTGTAGGAATAGGATTTACTATCCTTTTGCGTCTGTCATTACGTCCTACAGTCGCGAGTTTGAAGCTCGTCACAGTCATCCCTTCCCAGATCCTACTCGAAATATCACAGACAAGATTTAGACTTTCTGGATCTTAGGAATGCTGCCAATTGATTCTAGACTATACCACGAAGATTCTGATCTCAGACTCAGATGCTCTATTTTCAGGAGAGACGATGTGAATCGTTGAAGAGAGATCCAAGAGATATACATTCAAACTTGTTTTCATGTAGAATGGAAGTGGTTGTCAATCACGCGTTCATAAGTGAGAATGGTGATGAGTGTCACATAATCATCACATTCATCATGTTCTTGTGTGCGAATGAATATTTTAGAATAAGAATAAGCGTGAATTGAATAGAAGAACAATAGTACTTTGCATTAATACTCGAGGAACAGCAGAGCTCCACACCTTAATCTATGGTGTGTAGAAACTCCACCGTTGAAAATACATAAGTGATAATGGTGTTCATTGGCTTAGGCCCCAGAGGGGGAACCAGAATAACCAAGACCTAGGTCTAAGGACTAAATGTCCAAAGATGTGAGTACAATAGTAAAAGTTTCTATTTATACTAAACTTGTAAACTAGGGTTTACAGAAATAAGTAAATGATGCAGAAATTCACTTCCGGGCCCACTTGGTGTGTTCTTGGACTGAGCACTGAAGCTTTCACATGTAGAGGCCTTCTTTGGAGTTAAACGCCAGTTTGTAACTTGTTTCTGGCGTTTAACGCCAGAATATGGCAGAAAGCTGGCGTTGAACGCCAGTTTGCGTCATCTAAACTCAGGAAAAGTATGGACTATTATATATTACTGGAAAGCCCTGGATGTCTACTTTCCAACGCAATTGAGAGTGTGCCATTTGGGTTTTTTGAGCTCCAAAAAAATCATTTCGAGTGTAGGGAGGTCAAAATCCAACAACATCTGCAGTCCTTCTTCAGCCTCTGAATCAGATTTTTGCTCAGGTCCCTCAATTTCAGCCAGAAAATACATGAAATCACAAAAAAATACACAAACTCATAGTAAAGTCCAGAAATATTATTTTTGTATAAAAACTAATAAAAATATACTAAAAAGTGAATAAAACATACTAAAAACTATATAAAAATAATACCAAAAAGCGTATAAATTATCCGCTCATCGATACTCGGCCCTTGAAGTGTCATTCCTATAAGGCAAGGACACTTAATCATCCTAGAAGTGCTCTAGAATCAAAAGAGGAGTATCCAGAGAAGGAGGATTACCATCTTTTGGGAGTAATTCATCTGTGGGTAGGTCATACGGAGATCTGCCAAATGGCAATATCTAAGTTTAGTTTGAGGGGATGTCAGTTGGTACTTTATGGGTGACATCTTAGTTTAGTACCTTTTAGTTTAGTCTCTCTCTCTTTTGCTAGTGTATAGAGATAATAGGAGAGTCTAGAAGTACTAGGCTAGCCCGAGAACTAGTTTAGTGGCTTTCTATATGGGCCATGGCCTGGGGATGTCATATGTTTATATATGTATATATTTATCTTATGTTATGTATACTGACAGTCTGTGAATGTTATACTAATGTATGATGATATGTGAATATCCTATTAATATTTATGCTTATGATGTTAACTATTCCTGTATGCTTGCCCTAATAAATTAGTAAACGTTTTGAGAAAAAAAATTACCCGAAAAAAATGACAACATTTTAACAAGGTAATTAACAGGCTCATAAAATACATAATAGTTACAAGTTAGGAAATCAAGTTAGTAATGCTTGGGTTCTAGTATGATCATGACATACCTGGAGTTGGGTCGTTACACATCCCTTTACCCTCTATTGATGCTTTAGTTGATAATGCTTTTGGTTTTGGTACTTTGAGTTTTATGGATGCTTATTCTAGTTATATTCAAATTCTTAGGCATCCTTCTAATCAAGATAAAACTGCTTTTATTACTGAACATGATAATTTTTGTTATAAGGTAATAACTTTTGGTCATAAGAATGCAAGAGCAACCTATCAATGACTGATGGACAAGGTTTATTCCCAGCAAATTGGTCGTAATATTAAGGTATATGTCGATGATTTGGTCGCAAAGACAAAGCTAGGATACTCCTATATATATGATCTAGTGGAGATATTTCAATAATTAAGAAAGTACAACATGAGATTAAACCCCAAAAAATGTGCATTCGCTGCACAAGGAGGTAAATTTTTAAGGTTTTTATTAACTCACTGAGGCATTGAATCTATCCCTAAAAAGTGCTAAGCTATACTTGATATGCAGAGTCCAAAAATTGTAAAAGAGGTACAATGGTTAATGGGGAGGCTTGCTACCTTGTCTAGATTTTTACCTTGTTTGGCTGATAAGTCATTTCACTTTTTCAAACTTTAAAACAAAGGAACACTTTTGAATAGAATACAAATTGTCAAACTAATTTTCAATGAATTAATCAGATTCTTTGCTCTCCTCCTATTTTACAAAAGCCTAATTTAGGAACTACACTGTTCTTATATTTATCTGTAACTGATTGGGTTGTGAGTTCTGTCCTTGTCACAGAAAAGGAAAAGATTTAACATCCTATTTATTTTGTTAGCCAAGCTTTACAACAAGCAGAACTTCGGTACCCGAAGATTGAAAAACTCACATTGGCTCTTGTTTACTCTGCTTGCCAACTTCATCCGTACTTTCAGATCCATCCTATCATTGTAAGCATATAACATCCTTTGCAGCAAGTCCTTATGAAACCTAATTGGCAGGGTGACTTATAACGTGGTCTATTGAATTATCTGAATTCAAAATTCAATATCAACCTCAGGGACTGATCAAATCACAGTACTTAGCTGATTTTATTGCTGAGTTCACCATTCCAAATGAAGCCAAACTATATCTGGTATGGATACTTCATATTGATGGAGCTTCAATCCTTCAAGAATGTGGGGCTGGCATTCTGTTTAGAAGATTGTAAAAAGGCATCATCCTAGAACATTCCATGCAATTTTCCTTTAAGGTAAGTAATAACCAGACATAGTATGAAGCTCTGTTGGCTGGACTGAGGTTAGCAAAGGATTTATCTATTCAACATATTATTGTCAACTGTGATTCCGTGTTAGGGAATACAACATGTTAAAAACCATTTTCAAGTCAAAGACCAATCGTTAGTAAAATATTTAGCTGTTGTTCAAAACTTGATTATATATTTCTCAACATTTGAAATTAAACATATTCTAAGAGATCAAAACAATATAGCTAATATTTTATCTAAATCGGCTATTTCACGACCCCCAAACTATACTCCCACGTTATCACAATCTACTTTAACAGAACCTAGTGTAAATTTAACATCTATATTAAGTGTTTCTCAGGAATCCAATTGGAGATCTCCGTCTATTCATTTCCTAAAACAAGAGAAATCCCATCTTATCAAAAGGAGACAAAGAAATTTAGATGATAAGCTTGTCTTTTTACTTTAATAAATTTTGACTTATACAAAAGAGGTTTCACTCATCCCCTATTAAAATGTCTTAGCCACATAGAAGCTGATTTAGCCCAAGCAGAAGCTTATGAAGGCGTGTATGGAACCCTTGTTGAAGCTAGAAATTTAGCTTCAAAGATCATGCGTGTAGGTTTCAATTGGCTGAGTTTACAACAGGACTACTACACTAAAGTAAGATCTTGTAATAACTGTCGAAAACATGCTCCTATGATAAATGGTCAAGCCGAGTTGTTACATTCTTCTGAGGTTTGTTGGCAATTTAATAAATGGGGTTTGGAAATTTTAGGCCCATTACAAGTAGCATCAAGTTAGGTAAAATTTTTAATTGTTGGTATAGACTATTTTTCTAAATGGATCGAAACTCAACCTCTAGCAAGAATTATGTTTGACAAAATGATTACTTTTGTTTGGAAGAATATCATATATCGATTTGGTATACTACTACACATTATTACTGACAATGGCAGACAATTTATTGAAAAAAAATTTATATTATTTTCACAAAATTTTAAAAATCACCACTATCTCTCTTTGATCAAGCATCCTCAAACAAATGGACTTGCAAATAAAATCATCTAACATGAATTAAGAAAGAAGTTAGATGATGCCAAGTGCCTTTGGGCTGAGCTTATACATGAAACATTGTGGGGATATAATACGATAGTCTAATCAACCACAAAGGAAGCACCATTTTGGCTGGTATATGGCAATGATGCCATGATTCCATTAGAAATTTCTCAATTCTCGATTTGTAAAAATGATGGATCAGGACAAAGCAAACACAGATGCCAAATTAAAGGTGCTAGATCTCATAAATGAAGTAAGGGAACAAGAACCACTAAAGCACCAAGCTATAAAGCTTCAAATAGCTCGGTGCTACAACAAAAAAGTTCATCCCGGAGCAGTCATCAAAGGCTAATATTACAAAAGACAGAGTGTGCAAGATGATTGCCTGCTCACAAAAAATTGACAGCCAAGTGGAAAGGTCCATTTCGAATAAGAGATGTGCTGGGCAATGGTGCTTATCGTTTGGAAACATTTGATGATATACACTTGCCGAATAAATGGAATAGAATTCTTTAAAGTTATATTACAGTTAAAAGACAAGACAGGAATGTACTCTTTTTTCTAAACACACATTTTTGTCCCAAAAATATTTTGCTTGGAGAGCTTTTAACGAGGCATTCCTACATGTACCTTCATCATATTCGAAGGTTCATAAATAATATTTTTTATGTTTACATGCAAATTTACAGCCATTTAAATTTTTTAGCTATACGTTTTTAACTTCAACTTTAAATATATCATCAAACTGATCATAACATCGTTGTTATCAACTCTATCAATTTGATATTAATGTCATTATCAATCCAACCATAACGTTGTCCTTATCAACTCTATCAATCCGACCATAACGTCATCATCCACTCTATCAATTTGACTTTAATGTCATTATCAAACCAACCATAACGTTGTCCTTATCAACTTGATCAATTCAACCTTAACATCTTTAAATTCAATTCTCTCAATTCAACTTTAACATCGACAACACTAATCCAGTCAAAACGACTTTAATGTCATAAGCAAAAAACTCAAGTTAACTCAAATGCTCAATAACTGAATATACTGCCATTCTTAAAATTACAAATCATAATGATACTAACAAAATACATAATCATGATTAGATATGTCACATAGCCATCAAGCCAAATTCTTATAAATAGACTATTACATAGATATCTACTCAGCTGCAACACTTCCATCAACCTTCTTTGCTACAAGATTCTCATCCTTCCTCTCTGAAGCAATATCATCATCGATCAACCCATTCTTAGAAACAACCTTTGCAGGACCCATCCTAGAAAAATCAACCTCAGGTGTAATAAATTTGGCCTACAACATAGCTCGGTCAAAACCATATATGAATATGTCTAAACATTCCGCTTCTTTGTTTTTCTCTAATTCTTTCATCTTCACAGTAACATTAACCAATTTCTTTTATAACATACTTTTCTCATTTTTCAGTCTATCATCATTTTTCTTTTCTGTTTCCATCAAAACTTTGATCTTATCATCTTTTTCTTTTAACTTCTCCTCAAATTCTTTTGTCTATTTCTCCTTTCTCGTTAGAAGCTCATTCATCTTACCTAACTCAACTTTGTCAACTATTACATTTTTATGCTTGATCTCTTGACTTTGCCCAATGCTCATCAAATGAGCATGAAGAACCTACAAATCCAACACATATCCTATCTATACTATTAATATAATAACAAATATATTCCTAGATATTATACCAACCTGCAGGTATTGATCAATACCAACATCTCCAATTTTGTTGGCTAAAGCTGAGTCAATCGGCGATTGCGCTACCTCATCAACAACCACCATGAAGGAAAAATTCTCATGCCATAAGGAAGTTCCATCACCTCCGCTAACAAATTCATGCAACCTCTTTTGATTTTCAACAAATACACTAAACTCTTCCAAAGAGATTTTTTTGCCTTTAGTGGCAATAGTCTCATTCCCACTTGCCTCTTGAATAATCACATAAGTTTTTCTCTTCTTTGTGACTATGATTTTCTTTTTTGGAACAGATTGATTCACCTCAAATCCCCCTTTTGCTGCCTTAGGATTTGATGATGATCCTTCCTTTTCTGTATTCTTCTTCTTGATATGAGCCCTTAAGCTCACCGCAATAATATTTGGAAACCTACTACCTGCAAAAATCACAAATACTTAGCAAACTTCAAACATAATTACCAAAATCACACAATCCTAATATTCACAAAATCTCACCTAAATACCATAACACAGAGCCTCTATCATCTTCAAAAAGTAGTAGATCCGAGATAGACATTAATTTATTTTTAGGAATTATTTCCACCAAATACTCCAATAACCTTTTCCTTAAATTCAATTATTACCTCAGGACCAAATATCTGTTGCAGTTTAAAACACCGAAATAGAGGAAACTTCTTCCCTAAATTCTCATTATAAAAAGGAAACTCTTCTTCAGTAGTCTTCACTTTAAGAAATATTTTTTTAAAATCTTTGAATGAGGATTTGTACAATTTGAAAGTAGCCAAACCTGGTGAACTGTTCTGATTCACCCAACTACCTTTTCATACCCATTTCGGTTAAAATAGCGAAAAGAACACTATTATTGATGGTTTAACCTCCAAAAATTCTATCGAAATTTCAAAAGATCTCAAAAATTCCAACCATTAGGATAAAGTTGGGATGGAGTATGATTCACTTGCTTTAACACCACACACTCGAAATCAGTGAACGGAAGCTTCACTCAGCTCCTGCAACACACAACTATGCATATAAAGAACTCAGTCCCATTTGCTATGGTACAAACGATCTTTATCACTACAGGAAAGCAATTCTATCTTCAACGGGAAATTCTTCCTAACTAATTTAGACTTATCTATTCTTTGAATAGTTTCATCATCCACAAACAACGAACTCCTCGTCTTTTCATCCTCGTCAACCCAATCATATAGATCCTTCCTCTTGTCATCCCCTTTATTGAACACGTCAAATTTGGGGCTATGATATGTCCGTTATAATCGAGGTATAATTCATTTAAACACACATTACAACTCGTCTAATATAACTGCTACGTGATGCTATCATTTAAACAAATAATATATCTTTACTCCTCAAAATCATAACTGACAAATGTTGAAGACATGCATCTCACTTATAAATAACAAAAGAGTAAAGAAATATGTATGAAAAAACTATTTATTTTTCAGTTTACTTTGAATATTATACTTTTCACATATTGATTTGAGCATTGGAGTGCCTTGTGTAGGTATCTGCCCTTTTTGTTTTACAATGACCGAGGGTATAACTCATCTCACTAGAAGTCTTGAAGAAGGATTATTGTGTGGACAAATTATATCAAGTTTGGAGACCATTCATCCAAGAGCAAGTGTAAAAAGAAAGAAAAAGATAAAATTAATAATCTTTATTTTATTTATAACTCTTCTTTCCTCAAATTAAGTTAGTATTGCACTAATAGTAATTGAAATGAGCTCTACCAAGATTTCATTGTTTAAAAAATATTTGACCTATTAGGTGTTTAAAAAAATTTTTTAGGAGTTAACCCAAATTATTTTGACCAACATTGTTGACATTTGGTTTGGACCTAGTACACACGGTAAAGGCCAACTCCTGAAGAGGGGCTAACACCTCCCCATCATTCTCATATGTTCACTAGCCTTCATCGTTGATGACACTGCAACTTTGGTCTGTCTTAAGAATGAGTTGCTCGACCATTATTTTGTTGTTTTCGTAGAATAGAATTAATGGTTCGGACAAGATTAGTTGCTCATTGATTCAACATCTTTGCTTTCTGGTTGTGATTGAGGTTCGAGTTATGAATTTGGATCTACCATGGTAGATTCTTATTGTCTTCTACATATTTTTCACTGTCATTTTATGACATTGGTTTTGCTACTATTGTGTCCAATTTCGGCAAAAGCAGATTGAAATCCAGTTGGTAGCAAATGACTTTTCCTATCTCCATGAGAAGAACCAACGCAAAGCCTCACCTCTCAATCCATCATAAAACATGTTTAATCTATGTGATACTAGTATATTTTTGGAATTCCAAAATTTTCATATGCAAAGGATCCATCAATAACCACTTTGTGATCAATAATACTAGTTAGTAATTAAATGTACAACATTAGTCTAGTTAGATGAGCTAAAATTAGAGAATAGTTAAATGAAAAAGTATGGGGATCAATATATATAATGTACAATGTGTATAATGAGAGGAATTATGTGGTAGTGGTTATTTTTGAAAGGGATAAGTATTATTTTGGTCCCTCACGTTGAGGGTTGGAATCGAACCCATTCCTGGTGTATATTTTGATTTAAAATCATCCTTAACGTATTTTTTTGTATTAAAATCGTCCTTTTTTAAAAAAAATTAATTTTATTCCAAAAATAACCCTTATTTTAATAATAAAAAAATTATAAAATAAAAAAAAAGAAAATAACACGTT
>NC_029773.3:58860641-58862238 GCF_000817695.3 Arachis duranensis
GGGAGAGAGGAAGGGTATTTTTGTCCAAAAAAAATAAAAAGGACGATTTTAATATGAAAAAAAACGTTAAGTACGATTCTAAATCGAAAATTAGATCAGGGACGAGTTCGATTCCGATCCTCAACGTGAGGGACCAAAACAATGCTTATCCCTTTTTCAAATTATGATAAATATGAATAAATTTTATTTTTACCTCATATTAGACTAATTAAACAGTCTATTATACACATTGTATAAATATTTTATTGGTTCCCTAGTAGGAGTCTAAATACCACCCTGGCCTGCTTAAGGCATGAAAGAGTCTATAGTTTGTTACAAAATAATGCGTGTAGCTATGTGCATATATATTGCTCATAAGAGAATAATTTTTTTTGCGTTTTACCACCTCAATAATTATCACTTTCTGATCTTCTCTCTCACACAATTGAGCACCACTCTCACACCAAAATTCTGCAATTTGGATAGAATTTCTTCGCACTTCTTCCGTCAAACACAAGAATAAAACCATAGGAAGAAATGTGGCTTGAGCTTTTTGAATCACCATAGGAAGTAGCATCTGAAATTAGAGCTCCAATTATAGTGTTTAATAAAAACATGATTTTAATGGTATAGAAAAATACATTACTAAAATTAGAAATCAGTAACAGAAAAAAAAACTTCATCAGATAGCAAAAAAAAAAAATCAAACAAAAAAAATCTAAAAATATTTTGCAATTTACATATTCTCCCCAATTACAATTTCTAGTACTCCAATTTATATTATTTCTAATTCTATCTAATATTCAAAATTTCAAATCCTATTTCTATTAATGGAGCCAAACCCAATTATACTCATTACATTGTCCTACAAGTAAGAGAATAAAATTTCCTCTAAGCATTGATTTTGGAACACACAATATATTTTTTTGGGTGGTGACTGACTCACGAGTTTAATTAGTGGCAATCCACATTTTATTTATATGGTTTTCTGTCTTTTTGTAGTTGGGCTGTGAAGCACCAGTCAAGTTACCTAAGTTCTCTTGAAAGTGACCTAATAATAAAGAAATAGATCTTGTCCTAAGATGTAATTCGATGACATGGTTCAATGACATGGTTCGTTGCATTCCTATTCTTAGATTCAATTAATAATGCGGATATCAGATTTAGCGTGAAAAACGATGAATTCCGAATAAGATATTCAACTAAGTAGATCTTGATTCGATTCTACTTCTACAAATAGAAATGATGGTTTATTAATTTACTATATTAGGTTATTGATTTTGCCTTCATGGGTAAAACATGTGGTCCTTTTGTTATAGGACTTGCCACTAGTCTATGTGATGAGCTTCGAAAAGTGGGACTACCTCTACTAAACATAGTTACAAAAACGTGACTAATGGCTGCTACTCATGAAATCATTAAAATTTATTCTGTAAAGCAACCTGGATTATTTTATCCGAAAGTATAGTTCTATTCGAAAATACTTTCGTTTTTTTACTATTTAACCATATTTTTATTTAAAAATGAAAATATAAAAAAATATGCTTGTTTAAAAATTTTTAATAGTATAGAATTAAATTGAATTCTATCAAAAATTGAATTTCAGTTAAAATTAAAT
>NC_029773.3:58862856-58865323 GCF_000817695.3 Arachis duranensis
AAATTAATTTAATAAAAATAATGAAATTAAATTAAATTTTGTTCAAATTAATTTAAATATTTTTGTTTCAAAACGTTAAAATTAAATTAAATTCTTATAAAAATTGAATTTAAATAGATTTTCAAACACCTGTACTATAGTCGCTGGGTGTACTCGCCGTAGCTATAAAAACAGTAGAATCCACCTTTATTAAATTACATGTGTCTAAATCTACGATAAAATTCAACAATAAATCATCGTTGCCATTTTCAATAAAAGATTTTAGTAGCATCCGTCAACATTGACTATTTTGATATTTTATATTTTGGACAAAATCCGACACAATTATTTGAGAAAAGTATATATTTATTATTCACTACAAAAAAAAATAAATTTAAAATAGTATCTATATTATGATAATTTAAAAAAAAAAAGGAAATTCTACTCTCCTCTTATGCTAGATGTTAAAATGATACTACCATTCCCTCTATTTTATAAATGTACATTCTTTTCTCTTCTAACTTTTAAAAAATCTCATCTTTAATCTATTTTAAATTTTTTGTATTAACTAATATTAACTTTATCTATTTTTTAAGAAAAAATTAAAATATTTTTTGGAAAATACCTGTTACGGATCCGGCCCACGGATCCCGGACCCATGACCGAACCCGAACCCGGCTTACCGGGTCAACCCATTTCATCTCTCTAGAAGGCCCCGTATCGGCCCCCTAGAACCCCTAATCAACTTTTGAATTTAAACGCACCTCTTATCTTAGCCAGATAAGATAAAGATAAGATAACCACCATCATCTATAAATAGAGGACCCAGGTCCCTCCAGGTACTCATTCATTCCTGACACCTTATATCTCTTAGATCCATCCTGACTTGAGCGTCGGAGTGTCTTTGCAGGTACCTCCCCTCCTCTCCATCTGGACAATCCAACATCTGACTCGTCCCGCGGGTTCCCGAACCTCCTACTATACCGTATCAGAAGCATTCTGTACATTGGCGCCGTCTGTGGGGACCTGCGACAATCAAGGTGCTACAAGACACGGAAGCCCGTTACTCACGACTAGAAAAACTGGCTTTCGCACTCCTCTCGGCATCCCGACGACTACGACAATACTTCCAGGCCCACCCCATAACGGTTCGAACCGACCAAACGGTCAAACAGGTATTACAAAAACCCGACCTAGCAGGAAGAATGCTAGCATGGTCCATCGAGTTATCCCAATTCCAGATCAGGTTCGAACCCCGAAACGCCATCAAAGCGCAAGCCTTGACCGACTTCATCGCCGAAATGACTCCGACCAAGCTGACACCCGAACCATGGAAACTGCACGTCGATGGCTCATCAAACTCCACTCACGGAGGCGCCGGAATTATACTCGAAAACCAAAATGGGATCACAATTGAACAATCAATAAGATACGACTTTCCAGTATCAAATAACCAAGCAGAATACGAGGCCCTTTTGGCAGGCCTAAACCTAGCTCGAGAAGTCGGCGCCAAGGTACTCGAAGTTAACACCGATTCCCAGGTGGTATGCTCCCAAATCAACGGGAGCTACCAAACCCGGGACCCCCTGCTCCAACAATACCTCAAAAAAGTAAGTGAAACAAAAGAAGGATTCGAAAACGTCTCCATACATCACGTCCCCAGGGAGCGAAACGCCAGGGCGGACCTACTTTCCAAGCTTGCTAGCACGAAGTCAGGACACGGCAACAGATCGCTAATCCAGGAGGTCGTTAAGTCGCCTTCCGTATCAACGGAAATCAACGCTCACCTAACATCCTCAACCCGGGAATCTTGGACATACCCGATCTTGCAATATCTCCGCGACGGAGTCCTACCACCAGAACCGAAAGAAGAGAGGAAAATAAAAAGAGAAGCCGCTAACTACACCATCATAGCCGGACAACTATACAAACGCGGATTCTCGCAGCCCCTACTTAAATGTGTAGAACCCGAGGACACGGAATACATACTCCGCGAGATCCACGAAGGCTGCTGCGGTCACCACATCGGAGGAAAAACGCTAGCCCAAAAAATCATCAGGGCCGGCTATTTCTGGCCCACAATCATTCGAGATTCCATACAACTCACAAAAAGCTGCGACAAATGCCAAAAGCATGCCAATATCCACCAAGCCGCCCCACACCAACTCAGTGTTATATCGGCTGAACGGCCATTCGGCAGTTGGGGAATCGACCTCGTCGGGCCCTTCCCCACGGCACCCGGCCAACTCAGATATCTCATCGTCGCCATAGATTACTATACCAAATGGATTGAAGCCGAACCCCTGGCCTCCATCACGGCAACCCAATGCCGGAAATTCGTCTGGCGACAGATCATTACTCGGTTCGGAATTCCCGAGGTCATCATCTCCGACAACAGAACCCAGTTCACAGACAAAAAATTCAGAGAACTCCTAGAAGGATTGCACATATCCCATCGCTTCAGCTCGGTAGAACATCCCCAAACAAA
>NC_029773.3:58865933-58868593 GCF_000817695.3 Arachis duranensis
TTAACGAGGCCCAACCATTTAAATAAACTTTTTTTTTACAAGTTACTTTCACTTCATCCCCATTACAAGCCATCACCGTTCCTCAAAAGCACGGAACGAAGACACGGCCATCGCTGGAGGACTGATCACCCTCCAGGCCGAACACACGGATATCCAAAAAACCGACCAAACGAACGGTTACGGTAAAACAAACACTCAAAAAATTGCAGAGAGGCCCGAACGGCCAAATAAAAGCCACAAACGGATCATACAAAAGGCCCGGACAGCCGAAAATGCCATTAAATGGTCCCCAAAAAACGTCACGGCCCTTGGCCAATCCAAAATATTCAGAAAACAAACAAAAGTTCAAAATAAAATACAAGAAAACTACTCAATATCAACAATCCGACCATCACGGACGGTCTTGAAAGCTCCCGTTACGGACACATCCACGCCAGGGGCCAATACCAGAAATTGCGCCTTCATCGTCTCCTCGGTAGCAGCAACGGCATCCCTAGCATCAGCCAACAGAGCCGACTTCTCCTTCTTCAAAGCTTCAACCTCAGCCTTTAGAGTTTCCGACTCAGCGAGAAGCAAGGCAGCCTGAGAACTCGCATCCGAGGCTCGCTTGCGCTCCTCCGCCAATTGAGAAAGAAGCGAAGTCTCGACACCGGCAAGTCGGAGAATCTCCGCCCCGGCATCCTCTGAAGACTTCGTCGCTTTCTCCTTTGCAGTATTGGCGACCTGGAGCTCCTCCTTCAATTTAGTCACATCAGCCTGAGCCTGCCGAAGCTTCTTCTCCAACAAACCCGCTTGAGCCATCACAGGCTCAGCCTTCCGAACAACCACAGCAGAGCGAAGAAGGGCACGGTAAACCGACTCAGCCTGGAACGAGACGTCGCAACCATCAAAAAATGACTCCGTTCCAGGCATCAAGTTCTGATCAATGAAACCCGTGGCGTCGAAACGTCGGTCCATCACACTAGGGACCAGACCCTCCCCTTCAAAAGTCTCGCTAACCGGCTCCTCAGCCCTACTCCTCTTCCGAGAAGCCTCAGCACCCGTCAACACGACCACCTCAGGCGAACCAGGAGGAACTTGAGCCCCAGTAGGCGCCCCCGAAGAAACTACCCCCTGAGGAGGAACCTGAGAATCCACAGCCGGATTTGAAACGGGAGTCGACGGAGACGACGACCCCTCCTCCCGAACCAACGCTGCCTTCAACCTTGCCAAGGTAGTCAGCCCGCTAGCCATCTCAACTGAAAAGAAATCAATAGAAGAGTCAAAAAAAAAAAACAAAGCAGAAGAAGAAGAAGAAGAAGAAGAAGAAAAAGAAAGAAGGGGGAACACACCAATATAAGTCCGACAAGCCTCGGGATCCCCCATAACGTCCCGAGGATTCAACGGACGCTCGCCAAACAAGTGCCACAAAACGCTGGCGACATCCTTATCCTCCCGAGACAAATCGTCATAAGAAACTTTAGTCAGAACCGACGGCCCGGCGCCAAAGTTCCAGTACGTCGGAAACCGGCGCTCGCCTTCCAGGGTAAGCCAAAACGGGCGGTGCCCCTCAACGGGACACACCTTAAAATACTCCCACTTAAACCCGTGAAAGGAGTCATCAAACAACCCGAAGATCCGACGATGAGGCTGCGCCCGGAAAGACATATACCCTTTCTTATGCTTCCCCTCCTTAGTCGGAAGAGTGCACAAGAAAAGGAAAAGAAAAACGGGAACCGAAGCCGGGAGATCAAGATACTGGCACACCAACTCAAAACACCGAACGGCCGCCCAACTGTTCGGGTGAAGCTGAGACGGTGCCACAGAACACCGACTAAGTAGACCCTGAACAAACGGGGAGAAGGGGAACCGCACTCCGAGCCGAGTAAACATGGATTCGTAAACCCACATCCAGTCCGGCACGGTGGGGGAACGGAGGTTTAGATAGCAGACGCGCTCATCTGCATCAGGGAGCACGAGCTCATATCGCCCCTCCTCCTCACCGCCACCACAAATCGCCCCCTGATCGCGGAGCCGTTGGAGATCACCCTCCGTCATCCGCGACGGAACGCCCCAGACATCGCTGGTCACCCAACCATAGCGATTGGGAACACCCCTGGAAGGGGCAATGGGGGCACCCACACCCTCATTTCTCCGACGCTGCATACCTAAAACAGGGAGGAGCACCACCATCAGCCTACCAACTCTAACAGTGTCAAAAAATAAAAACCTAAAAACACCACTATCAAACCCAAACGTCTTAAACCACCACTACAATCAAGGTAAAAACGGCGGTGCTCAGCCCCTTCCCCGAACCCAACAAAAACACCAGACGCGGCAAAACAAATAGCAAAAACAGAACAGGCATGCACAAACAAATATGAAAGAAAAAAGGCAAAAAATACCAACCTGGTAAAATTGAAGAAAGCTTGAGAAGAAGGCTTGAAGACAAGAAGAAACAGAGCGGCACTAGAAAGCAAAAACCAACAAAGAGTTTCTCCAGAAAATGAACAGTCCCTTTTTTTTCGGAGAAAAGAAAAAACAGACGAGGGAAATAAAAACCAAAGCAAAACGGTTTCAAAAAGGAAAGCGAAAAGACGTAACTAACCCTGAGAGCAATGAAAACTCACGGGGGCAAAAAGGAGAAAAACCCCTCCACAATAAATGCCCCCTCGGAAAAG
>NC_029773.3:58868764-58873658 GCF_000817695.3 Arachis duranensis
ACGTTAATGACATTTTATATTAGGAAAAATTTCACTGTCCTCTCCTGTGAGATGTTAAAATGACACTTCTCTCCCCTCTATTTTATAAATGTACATTTCCCTCCCTTCTAACTTTTAAAAAACCTCCTCTTTAATCCATTTTAAACTTTTTGTGTTAACTTTATCCATTTTTTAAGAAAAAATAAATTATTTTTTGAAAAAAATTCATTAACAAAAGTTTTATTTTTTATCATTAAATTTTACTTACTAAAATACCTTTTAATAAATTATTTTTTATTGATTGAATTGTATTTTTATTAAAATACTTTTAAAAAAATTAATAATTAAATTATTTTTTTCTAAGATATCTATCCTTCAATAATTTTTTAATTATTAAATTATGATTTTACCAAAATTTTTATGAACAATTACTTTTATATTTTACTATTAATTTTTTGATATCAATATTTATTATTTTAATATTAAATAAAAAAATCTTACCACTGTTAATATGTATAACAAGTAATATATATTGATATTGAAAAATAATCTTACTAAAAATTTGTATTTAATGTTAAAATAATATATATAGATATCGAAAAATTAATAGTAAAATATAAAAAAATTATTAACAAAAATTTTGGTAAAATTATAATTTAATAATTAAAAAATTATTGAAGGGTATTTTATAAAAAAATAATATAATTATTAATTTTTCAAAAAATACAATTAATAAAAGAATAATTTATTAAAAGATATTTTAGTAAGCAAAATTTAATGATAAAAAATAAAATTTTTGCTAATCGATATTTTTTTAAAAACTAATTTATTTTTTCTTAAAAAATGGATAAAGTTAACATTAGTTAATACAAAAATTTAAAATAAATTAAAGAGAAGGGTTTTTAAAAGTTAGAAGGGAAGAGAATGTACATTTATAAAATAGAAGGAAGAAAAGTGTCATTTTAGCATCTTGCAGAAAAGATGAGTAAAATTTTCTCTTTAAAAAATTGTTATGATATTTAGATATTACAATATTTTTTGTTGCTATTATAATTAATTTGTATTTTTGTGGCGATTTCGGTAATTAGGACGAGTTGAAGCTGCTGTTATCACACATATATATAAAAGGCGAAATTTGTATTTCCTAATTTTAGAAAAAAGTAAGTTTTTAATTAAATAGTGTGATGTTAATAACAAATTTATGGATTTAAAAGAATATTATTTTAAATACTTGGTTTACATGAAATTTTAAGAAAAGAAACAGCAAAAAATATGAAAAGAAAGAAATAAAGGTGGGTGTGTGTTACTGACGTGACACGTTAGACCAATAAAATAGAAAACTTCACGGATCAACTAAAGTAGGGCGTGCATATGGGTGGCAAGCAGGGAAACTCGTCCCATCCCACCCCGCTAGAAGCCTATCCTTTGGCAGACTGGTCTGCCCTGCCCGTCAAGTGAGGCGGTTCTAGAATTCACTCCGTCCCACTTAATTGGGGCTAGCGGGTTAAACCCGCCAAAACTCCTCTTTTTTATTCATTACTAAATAATATATATATTTTCACAAACATATTAATAAATTTATAATTTCTAAAGATATAAAAAAATTATATTTTTTATATTCACAAACATTAAAAGTCTTTGTAATTATAAACAGGGATGTTACACATCTACGTAACCATGTAAGTAAGTTGGCCCAAATCCAAAACAACTCACGGGCTTCCAATCTTACTAAATAAATGTGACTTCCACGCATCCTATACACACGAAACCACATTCACGCTTCATTATGAAAAAAATATTCCTTTTTCTTCAAAATGCACGAAACTGCTCCTTCCCTTCGAATCTCTCTCAAAATCACTCAAACTTCAGTCACGTTCTCTGTAAAAATCACTATTGCAGAAGAATCATGAGAAAAATTTAGCAAGAAACAACCATAAAAAAACAATATTTGTATATGATCACACATGTTGGTGTGATAAACTGATAATTATTTGGCATGATGCTGATGAGGGCAGTTGGAATGTTGACAATTAGGGGCCTTAAGGAGCAAGGTTGCATTGGACGATCGTTTGGTATTACCATACGTAAATGAAGAATTAAGATCAGAGATTTACTTAAAGGAGAGCAATGACCAATCAAAATCACAAGAAAATAATATCAGTGGTAAGTCCAGTATATAGTATCACTAGTTTCCTGGCTGCCTAAGGAAAATGTGAAGATGTAAATTTATTATCCATTTCATTTTATTTTATTTGATATCTCTGACTCACTCTTCTCTTTCTTTTGCCTTTGAATCACTAGGATTTTGAATGAAATTTGTTGTTATTTTCATTCAATTAAGTGGATAGTTTAACTAGGATTTTGAAATTGGTTGTTACTCTGTTTGATACTTCTTTTGCATGGAGAAATACTATTCTTTTTGCTTGAAAGTTGATCACCATTTATTCACCACATGAACGTTGTTCGATTCGGTGACCTTTGTGATTTTTATTCGCCAAATGAATATTGTTCAGTTCGGTAGCCTCCTTTTACTTTGTTCAGTGTTTAACATTATTGTGATAGCATGAAAGAATCATTTCCTAGTATTTTTATTATTTGTGATGTTTGATTCTGTGCTTGAATGAGTTTTGGTTCGGTGGCCTGTGGCATTTTAATAGACTTGATTAAGATATACATGCTTGTACTTATTGGTGTATTGACTGAAGTATTGACCAAATTTTTTCATTGTTTAAGATTATTGTGATAGCATACAGCAATCATTTCCTAGCTGTTTCATTATTTATCATGTTTCATTCTCTGCATGAATGAGTTTTGATTTGGTGGCCTGTGACATTTTAATTGACTTGATTAAGATATACGTGCTTGTACTTATCGGTTTATTGAGTGAAGTATTGACCAAATTTTTTCATTACGACAAAACAGAACAAGATAATGGTGACAATGAAGGAGAAGCCGCACTATAACATAAGCACATTAACTGATTCGGGAATTTGAAGCAATAAGACTCCTGAAGCCATCTGCTGCCCTCTCCAGCCCTTATTGTAAATTCTCATCTGGGGATTTAGATAGTAAATATGACATACTATGACTAACTGGTTGTAATTAACAATATTTTGTTTAACTTGTTTAAAAAAAAACAAACAATGCTTCTTTCAAATGTATATATGTCAATATTAATGTAAATATTAATGTATATATCTATTCTTAATATCAATGTATATATTAAATGTTAATATTTATATCTAATTCAAGATGGATTACTCCTTGTCTTGTTTGTTGGAACTGTCTGGCTGCTGTTTTGTTCCAAGTTCTCCAGCGATTGGAATCAGTGTATTTACCAATACATTAAGAACACCAAAAAATATAGTGAACCGAAATTAATACACTGGCCAAACCGAAAATTGCTAACACACTTTTTGTGGTGACAATACTTTTTGCTAACACACTGGCTACTGTTTTGTTCCAAGTTCTCCAGCGATTGGAATCAGTGTATTTACCAATACATTAAGATAGTGTTAATTGATTCTCCTAGTTAAGTATGTTGAGTCTTGAACACAGCTACTTATGAGTCTTGGCCGTGGCCCTAAGCACTTTGTTTTCCAGTATTACCACCGGATACATAGATGCCACAGACACATAACTGGGTGAACCTTTTCAGATTGTGACTCAGCTTTGCTAAAGTCCCCAGTTAGAGGTGTCCAGAGCTCTTAAGCACCCTCTTTTTGCTTTGGATCACGACTTTAACCACTCAGTCTCAAGCTTTTCACTTGGACCTTCATGACACAAGCACATGGTTAGGGACTTGATTTAGCCGCTTAGGCCCTGGATTTATTTCCTTGGGTCCTCCTATCCATTGATGCTCAAAGCCTTGGATCCTTTTTACCCTTGCCTTTTGGTTTTAAGTGCTATTGGCTTTTTCTGCTTGCTTTTTCTTTTTCTTTCTATTTTTTTCGCCACCTTTTTTTTCCGCAAGCCTTTTGCTTTTTCACTGCTTTTTCTTGCTTCAAGAATCAATTTTATGATTTTTCAAATCATCAATAACATTTCTATTATTCATCATTCTTTCAAGAGCCAATAATTTTAACATTCATAAACAACAAGATAAAAAATATGCACTGTTCAAGCATTCATTCAGAGAACAAAAAGTATTGTCACCACATCAATATAATTAAACTAAATTCAAGGATAAATTCAAAATTCATGTACTTCTTGTTCTTTTGTATTAGAAACATTTTTCATTTAAGAGAGGTGAAGGATTAATGGAATTATTCATAGCTTTAAGACATAGTTACTAACTACTAATGATCATGAAGTAGAGACACAAAACATAGATGAACATATAACATAAAAACCGAAAAGCAGAGAAAATAAGAACAAGGAATGAGTCCACCTTAGTAAGGGTGGTGCCTTCTTGAAGGACCAATAGTGCTTTTTGAGCTCCTTTATGTTTCTTCCTTGCTTCTGTTGCATGATCCTTAGTGATTTTGGTGCTCCTATCCTTAGTTGCTCCCAATAATTGTGTGGAGGAAAATTTATCCCCTGAGGTACCTCAGGGGATCTCTTGATTTGCAGTCAAATGTTCTACCACTAAGCTATAAACCCTTTAGATGATTGAGTTGTTCCCAATAGTTGTTGGGAGGAAAGTGCATCCCTTGAGGCATCTCAGGGATTTCTTGATGATGAGCTTCCTCATGCATCTCTTGAGAATCATGAAGGGTCTCTCTTGCTTGCTCTATCCTCTTCTTGGTGATGGGCTTATCCTCTTCAATAAGGATGTCTCCTTCTATGATAACTCCAGCTGAGTAACATAGATGGCAAATACGGTGAGGAAAAGCTAGCCTTGCCATGGTGGAGGGCTTGTCGGCTATTTTGTAGATTTCATTGGAGATGACCTCATGAACTTCTACTTCCTCTT